>NC_041343.1:13941598-14307848 GCF_004354835.1 Perca flavescens
CAGGTTTAGTGACATTTCATGATAGCTCTGCAAATCTGTTCAAATTGTAGTCAGAAAACATAAATCAGCAGATAATGTCCTTCAGTTAAAAATACTTTTGAATGCACTAAATGAAGAGGGCGTACTGTAATTCGCAAAGCAACCATCAGTGATTTTCTACTGCATACACTGGGAGCAAACCTTTGAAGCATGCAGCTTTTTTTATTTTTCATGTCTAAATGCATGAATAAACACATATGTTATGTGAGTGTACAGCATATGTCAGTGAGTATGGTTTTGTCAGCTTTATGTCCTCATGTCGTTTCCAGCTCTTCCCCCGTGTGCTGTGATCTCACTCACGCTCTCACCAGTCCCAAGATGCCCTCTGATCGCCGGATCAGAGGCCGGAGTCACGTTTGAATCCAGCTCTCAGTCTTTTTCTGTCTGCTGCTTGTTACAGTAGCTGCTGTTGCTCCAGCGGTAGCAGCAGGTGTGTCTACCTCCTGTGCCCCCCCTCCTTCCTGTTCCCTTATCACTGCAGTACGGCAGCTCTGTCTGGGAGTCAGCCATTCCATTGTTCTCGCACCCCCTTCACCTAAAGGTGCTCTTGTGGGCGTTGGCGCCGCTCTGCCTGTCCCAGCCCATGAAACAGGACTGGTTCCAAATCACTGTGATACTTGGCACCTAGGTGCCCTGAGCGCGTTGCGCCTACGGCTTTTCTGTCTCCCTTTTCTCCCTGGACAGAGCTTGCTACAGTTTGCTGCAGACCGCCGCCATCTTGTTTCTGCTTGTTCTGCTGGTCTGCCCGCCTCTGCTGCACTCAAACCAAATTGTCGAACCCAGCTTCAAGTGTTTGCCAGCGTCTCTCTCCTTCCACTGTTGTTTTGTGGCATGCCAATCCTGCCTTTTCATAGCTTTATTACAACACTTCCCAGCTATTGGATGCATTTTTATCGCTGCACAGAGGCAGACACACCTGAAACTTTTAGGTGTGCATTATACCTGAATGGTTGTCACAGAGCGGAGGCTGCTGGCGCTCTCATCACAATGTCACAGCATTTATACTTATTAGTACAAAACGTGACTGTCATTGGTAAGATATATTTGAATGCAGACTGATGTTATAAAAAAATTCACTCCTTTTTGCAAGATATAATTGTTATTTATGCATTGTTATCTATCCCTGATTCTGCAGGCATTTCTGTTTATGGAGCCCAGTGTATGAGAATTGAAAAATAAGTGGATGTGAGTAGGTGGAGGCCAGAGATATACAGCAGTGAGGTCAGAAGGTCTTCAATCCTCTGAGAAACTCTGCCAAGAAGATCTATACTAATGAAATCGTGAAGAAAACAAACGGTCCCTCGAGAACACATCCATACATTCGATGTTGCCAGTTAAATTTTGTTTTACTTGTGTCTCTGGATGAGCATGCACTGTAGCTTTGCAGTGATACTGTAAATGCAAGGCCAAAAGCAGCCTTGCTTTGAGGTTCAAATGCTGTCACCTTTTATCTGATGTTTGCCTTTTTAGGTCAGTGGAGACAGCCCTTTGTCCAAGCAGCTGTGAGTCAGTCACAGAGCTGTTCAGTCCCAGCTATTACGAGTATGCAAATCACAATCATATTTAGTTTGAATGTGATGTGGTTCAAGAGAAAGAACAAAAAAAAATGGGTAGAATTCAAGTCATTCCTGATATTAATATCAACTGCATGAATAGAATATACTGTATGTGTAAATGTTTTGTCTGAAATGAAAAACTCCTTAAATGACTTCATACTCACACGCTACCGACAAATGAAATGTTGAACTAATCATTGACAGTTTAAACCCTTATTATGTACTACTATCAACTAGTATTTGTCATTATTAACTGATGATATTGTTATATTTTACTGACAACTGTAATAACGTTGGACATTTTTATTTTTAAGACAAACTAATGAGGCAGTACACATAGCAATAAAGCAAACGATGTTAAAGCAGATGCTTTTTGACAAATAGAATAGTTAACAAATAGGAGTGCCTTTTATAATATTAAGCAATCAAATACAGCAACACAACAAATGCTGCAATTTAGGACCTCAAAAATTAATTGTCACAGTCAACAAAATTGAACATTTTAAGATCCAAAGGTTTTAGCATGTATTATTACATCTCTTTGCAAGTGCCATTATTTTCACACCACCTTATTTTAGAGATGACAATGTCAGTCTTTTGGTCCAGAGGACAGAAATATCTCCGCACTCTTTGATAAACCTATTTACAGATTTCCATGAGGATGAATCCTAATGACTTTGGTGTTCTCCTAACTTTTCACCTAATGCCACCAGCAGGTAAAATTGTTCACGTATCCAGTAAAATATCTCTTCATCTATTAGAAGGACTGGCATAACATTTTGTACAAATATTAATGGTTCCCAGATGATGTATCCATATGACCTCTCGCGCCACCATGAGGTAGACATAGCTGGTTTTGTGGCAAATGTCTCAACAACTACTGAATGGATTGCCATGGAATTTTGTGCAGACATTCATATCCTTTAGTGATCCCTTGACTGTTCACGTGCATACCAGTTAGCATGCCGATGTTAGCATTTAGCTCAAAGCACTGCTGTGCCTAACATGGCCTGTATATTGTCAGGTGTGAAAAGTTGCGTTAGGTGACGTCCCATGGGTATTTATCATGTGTAGTCTAGATCTCTGATTCAAGTGTGACTCTCATATAATGTTTTTAAAACGTTTGTTTTTCTTTCATGACCACTGCATAAGAGTTTCTGACAGATATAAACATGTCAGGAATTAATGTTTAGGCTTGCTGCATGTGAATACCATTGCATCTTATCAGCCGTGGAAAGTACTTCAATACAACTGTAAGGTACTTTTAATTAGTATTTTCATTTTCTTCTACTTGTCTATTGTACGTTTTACTTCTCTATTTTTATAGCTTTAGTTACTTTGCATATTCATATTAATTATACAAAATATTCTTTGATGTGAATAGTGGATAAAGAGGAGACTTTATTGATCCAGTGGTGAAATTCACAAGCTACCTGCCAAGTCAAACTTCTGCTGTTATGTTGGTGATAGTAGCTCAAAAGTAATGCAAAAGTAGTGTAACACATTACAATTCAGAGACAGTAATATAGTAATATAACTAATCACTCTCAAATGACAGTAACTAGTAATCTATAATGTATTACATTTTGGAAGTAACTTGCCCAACACTGCTGACTGGTCACTGACATGTTCGAGCAGTGTGAATAAATTACACAAGTACAGCAAGCTATTGATTATCAAAATGATTTGTAGCTATCTTGCTGTAACTGTTGGCGAGCTGCATTCCTGTTATATTGTATTCCCTAATAATTTTGTAGTGAATTATCTCCATGGCAGCAGAGTAGACCTAGATCCCATGACTTGGTGCAGTTTGCATGTGGAATGTAAAAAGATTTCAGGCACTCTGTGATGAAGGCCAGATGTTTGAGTTATGTGTAGGAAGTCAGTTGTCTACAGTTGCTACTGGATATGACAGTAATGCAGCCAGGCACCAGCACTGGTATCTACTGTATATCAAATTTAGGAAGGCCCTCTCACATGTTATGGATTGTATGTAACCAATACATGTGCTCGGTCTTCAAAGAACATCACATAAACAGAGGTGCATAAATAAAAATAGAATATGAGTTGCTCATGAATTCCCTGGTTATAGTTTGCATAGCAACTAATCCTGTTTCCCATAAAGGAATACTTACTAAACCTCAACAGAGTCAAGAGTGGTTAAGAAGGTTGTTGATCACTATGATTAGTCAAAAAATTAAATAAAAGTGGGCTATCATATTACCGCTGTTGGCGAGAACTTCAGATTTAGATTTTTTTTTTTTAACTCATAATCATGTTATTAATTATTACATGTTTCTCCATGGACAGTGCCAGGAAATCCATCAGCTGCTCTGTATTCTTAAGAAGTTTTAGATTTTGCAGGACATGGTGGTTACAGTATTAAGGAGTAATGCAAATGTACACATGTACAAAGCAGTCAGCAGTACAGTACATACGTACTCCTCCTTCGTGGCCCTTTTCCCTCGTTCCTTCTCCCTGCTTTTTTCTGCTCGTCTAAAACACTGTTACACACACCCCAGCTTGTCTCTGTGTTAACACACACACACACACACACACACACACACACACAGCACACACACACATACACACACAGCACACACACACACAGACACACACCATCTTTTGTTTGGATTCAGAAGGCATTGAAGGCAGATCCTGTGGCCCTTCTGAGGAGAATGTTAATATGCCTGCTCTGGTCTCTCTGGGGACGAAGAGAATGGACTCTGGCTGCCAATGCACTGTCACACCAACCTCGCTCACTGCTGTCGGTGCTAAAATTTATTTAACTACCCTCATAACTGAATCATTAAGAGTTGCTCTAAATCGTATTTTCACATAATGTGCAAATAGCGTTATGCCAAGTGGGCTATTTGTTGTGTACTTAAACTTATTTCACTTTGTTTTATTATTGCTATTTAACATGTTTTGGTCCATAAGAGTTTTGTCAGTATTTAGCATAGACTGTATCAAACAGCATAGACTGTATAAAACAATTTAGGTACAGACGGTGGCTGAAGAGACAGCTAGAGTTTTTGCCACACTTGCCAAACCATACTGGTCAGTATGAGTTCTAGTATCTCCTAAACAGATTCACCGAAAGTTGAAGGTGAGGCTGATACTGGGAAAGACATTCAGTGTTTGGTAATTTAACTCTCTCACACTATAATCGGTAATGCAATAATAGCCAAATGATCTTTTAAACAGAACTGCTTTAATGATTTTAAATCATATTTTTCATAAATATTCATACATTTTTATACATTGTACCAAAACCATGATTTCATGCTTTAGAATATTGTTTGACAAATGAAGCCTATTTGCGTTCTGAATTAAATATGCACATTTATTATATTATACTGTACTGTATCTGTAGCTGTAGGGGGGCAAGTGAGCACAGTTATTTACATAAACCTAAGTCAATTCCCAGATAATGCTCTTGCGTTAAGTACAAAAGAAATGTGAAGGGTTTGACTAAACGGTCTTAAGTCAAGGTCCACTTACTCGCTTGTTCGAGAGCTTTCGGCTGTTTTTATCAGCAGGCAATGGGTTAGGATACACCACTATCTTATTTCCCAATAACTGTCAAGCACACATGAACTAAGAGCACTAGCCATACAAAATACTGCACTTGCTGTTTACACCTGTAGGTTTAACAAGCAGTTGCTTATGGTCGTCTTAATAAACTATTGTACTGTCAATGAACCGTTCCTGCACTAAAGTTGTCTTTCACTCATTCATTCCGTTTCCTTCTGTTTCCGAGCTGTGAGAAGGGAATATGCACCGCACTGTCCACCCCTCTCCCCAACCCGTCTCTCTCCCCGTCAGTCCTTTCATGATGAATGGCAAGGTACGATAATAGCCTTCAGGTTGCCATAGAAATGAAACAGGGGCCCAGTGTGTGATTTTTTTTTTCTTTCTCCAAGCATAAATGACAGAGGACTCTGAGGCAAACTCTTTTTTTTTTCCCGCCCCTCACAGGCAGCTCCACACTTTGCTTTCATATTTTCCTCCTCTCACATGTTTTCTTAATCAGCATTTCTTCTAGGCCTGTTTATACAGTAACTCCTCTGATGTGGCTCATTAATATCAGAATCGTGCAAAGTGAACATGATTAAGCTGCCAATGAATTTAACCGAAAAACAAAAGAATTCCAGTCCTCAACTATGCGGCAGTGTCTATTTCCATATCACCGGCACCGCGAACAGTCCAGACCGTTTTTATACTTGGGCTTTGAGGTGATCTTTGGCCAATCTGCAGTTAGAAGCTCTGCATCTTAAGGATTGGATCACACTTCAGGTGTACAGTGCATCATTTTCAGATGGAAGTCCATTCATTTTCTAAACTGTTGTCAAAGACCGCATGTTTTGAATTTTATCCATGATTTCTGCTCTTCTGTGTCTTCAAATTGCATCATACAATTTGTATGAGCTAAAAACTTTAGCTGCGATAAATCACACGTCCTGTAAGTCAGTTGTATTTTTGTACTTTTCTTGTTCCACAGCAGAGAGATTTACACACAGTTTGTAGCAACACAAAAGCATTATCCATTAATTGCATCATATGGAAAAGGTATCCAAAACAATCCTCCTTAAACCTGTGGCCTCTTCTCAGTAAGACCAACAGTGGGGACAGTTGCACACCTACGCTACAAACACATACTGTATTTAAAGCTACATTGTGTAAGAGTTTCTCCCATCTAGCGGTGAAATTGTATATGACAACCAACTGAATATTACTTTCTAGCCCTTCCTCCTACGGTGGCCGAACCCGAAATTAGCTCTCTCCATCGTTTACACACAGCTGTTCTAGCCACTCCAATATTAACTTTGGTCTTGTTGCTTTGCCTGTCGTGTTGTCGTTTTAATTCTCTTTTTCGCTTCCCTGGCGAGTAATCTCCCCCTTGCATTCGTCACGGTGCCAGTAGGTGTAAGAGGGCGAAATGCGGAGGTATGTCCCTCTTTGGCTAATGTATCTTAAAGATGGAGGCGCTACATGGCTGCCGTCATTTGAGCGACTCGCTCGTATGTATTCTGAATGATTCTGAATGTCAGATTCTACGCTTACGAGAATACTTTGATTAGTTGGTGGAAGTAATTACACATGAATGAGTACATATTTGTGAAAGAACAAAGTGTTTTTTGCTAAGAATCAACAAAAGAAAATTACACAATGTAGGTTTAAGAGAGGAGTCATAAAACTGTCACAGCGACCTCGATCATCAGCAGTGTCTTTTGACTTTGAAGGACAGTCAACCTTTATGGAAATTTGCAATTTATTAAATGTCACTGTCAAATGTCAATGTGCCCCATAAAAGCTTGGCCTCATGAAATGCAGGTAAATCAGGTACAAAATGACTATTCATCTTTAAATTGTACGGATGAAATCCTCTGAAAACAACATCTGTCTGTGGATGGTGCCGTCTGTCACTGTCCACGTGTCTGTAGCTCGCTGGCTAGCTAACATTAAGACGGCCACGCCTCGGAGTGTCCATCTTTCTGTCATGGACCTGTTTTGCTCAGGTCTCTGTGGCCATTGCAACCAAAGGATCTTTTGGCCAAAGTCCACATGGCACAAAAAGGCAGCAGCATTCCTGATGTCTGTGGCTAATCTGTGGTGTCAGCTTGTGTTAACGCCGCACCGCCAAATTTGAGGGCACACAGGGCCGGAGAATATTAAAACTCCCATCAGCAGCATTCCTCCAGAGGAGGGCAGGTCTGATGAGGGCAAGGGTCACCTTAGGTTGAACGGCGTAGCGCCGCTCGTACTGTAACGGTCTGATCCACTGGACAGGAGGTGGGGCCGGAGCAGGACAGAGGGAACACACTTCAAAGAGGGAGCGCTCTTTCCTTGTCTATCCTCATTGAAACTGGGCTAAATGAGCTTCGTGGGGGCTTTTGTTCCTGCTGTTAGACAATTCAGAGACTGGATGGAAGGTGCCGAAAAGGACGGGAGGTCACATGGGTAGTTAATTATCCGCTTCTCAACCTGCAAGACACTTTCTGCATGCCACCCTAATTGACCTATAATGACCATGAGATATTGTTCTGCTAAATTTGAGAAATCTAGCAAGTGTAAAGACAGACTGTTCCTAAAATTGCCACATGTCAAATTTCACACAGCCATGAGACAGAGACTTTGTACTTCAGTGCAGGCATTTCTCTTCAGATATCCAACCCTCCAGCTTCTTACTCTGATTTGAATACTAATATCCAAAGAGTGAGACAAAAGATGAACCATGACATTAAATGTAGATGCAAACTTGCTGTGTTTTGGGGTTTTTGGTTTAGCAGAGCAAACTGTGACCCATACCTGAGCTCACCACGAGCAATACGATAGCTGGAAAAGTTACCGTATTTCTGGTTGTCTCGGGCTGCTCTGCAGACATGTAACATTTGCTCTGCTCTCCCCGACTCCCAGAGGGGCAAGGACAGGAATGCATTCAGGGTCAGGGGTCGGACAGCCATGTGCATGTGCACTGCTGTAGCCTGGCAACAGGTGCTGTGCAAGAGTCAAAGCCAAGTCATTTAATGTTGCAGCAAACCTACATTTTCTATCTAACAGGACATTTCCACATTACTACCTTTCATCTGCAGACCTCTGTTTTAGAAGAATGTATCTCAAAAATATTCAGCCTTCTTTTTTGTGATTTGTTGAAACAGTTAGATGTTAAACGAGCCGAACCGAGCTGGGAGTGTTAACATCTGCGCCGAAAGAGAAGCTCATAGCTGAGGGGTTGGTAGTGTCTCGGGGAAATGATAGCTCTTGCCAAGGTATTCCTTCTCCCTCCTGAGAGAGGCCCCGCCATTCACCACTGTGAGGTCAACAAGTACAGACCATTTCCCACAATGCCCCTGAACGGAGAGGGGGAAAAAAACCAAACTTAAATATGCAGGGCTGTTCCTTTAAGATGGTAAGACAGGAGCTGCCTGAATGCGCTCGGAGACAGAGCTGCAGCCAAGATGGAGAGAGGGAGGGAGAGGGAGAAAACGGGGACGGAGAACAGAGATCTTTTAGTGATGTGGGAGAGGATAAAATTGCGTTGCCCTGCTTCTGCAGCAAAGCTGCTAAGTTGAAATTATTCATATTGTAAAATTATGGGTGTCAATTTGCTGATTGCACCGCTCAGAAAAAAAGGAGTCTTGTTGCTAGGAGAGGAGAGATTCAGCCTTCTCTTATTGGCCACTACGATGCGTAAGATGGTCCAATGAGAGCCCTCTCCCTAACAACAGTGCAATAGTAGAGCTACCCCCACATGCAGACCTGATTAATATGTCAGACATGTTTTATGGGTTAACGTGAATCAGGCTGCATGTATTGAAAAGACTGCAGCAGGGATTTAGTGTGTGGATATATAGGTGGTGTGTGTGTGTGTGTGTGTGTGTGTGTGTGTGTGTGTGTGTGTGTGTGTGTGATTCCTCACATGTACATGATTAACAGGAGAATGCAGCGCACAAAAGAGAAACAGAAGTGAAAAACTCTGTTTTAGTAGTCTGATGTTACTTGAAAGAGGGCTGCAGTATATTTAAAACACACTGTACAGTTGTTAACATGCTGTGGAGCTCAAAACAAATCTGTCAGGGAGTTTGATATATGTTTTACCTGTCAGGAAAAAAACATAATTTTTATTTTATTTTCTCTGACAGGATGGTAAAAACTGATTCTCTCTGCCATCTAAAAGCAGAGCTGGAGTTTTAAAGGAAAACAAACATTTTAAGAAAATGCTTGTTTGCTGTCTTTGATGAAGTCGGATGGGAAGATTGGCAGATCACTTTTATCACTTTTTGTCCAGTCAGTGTCCAGAGATGATTCATAATCAGTAGCTGGCCAGTGGCCACCAGTGGTACCAGTACTTGGTTTTGTTTAGAATTACAGTATCTCACAAAAGTGAGTACACCCCTCACATTTTAGTAAATATTTCATTATATCTTTTAATGGGACAACACTGAATAAATTACACTTTGCTACAATGTAAAGTATTTAGTATACAGCTTGTATAACAGTGTAAATGTGCTGTCCCCTCAAAATAACTCAACACACAGCCATTAATGTCTAAACCGCTGGCAACAAAAGTAAGTACACCCCTATGTTAGATTCCCATAGAGGCAGGCAGATGTTTATTTTTAAAGGCCAGTTATTTCATGGATCCAGGATACTATGCATCCTGATAAAGTTCCCTTGGCCTTTGGAATTAAAATAGCCCCACATCATCACATACCCTTCACCATACCTAGAGATTGACATGGGGTACTTTCCATAAAATCATCTCTCAATGCAAATCAAACCAGCTTTTAGGCTAACCGACATAAAACCATGCCAAGTTCTAGCATCACTTGTCTCTGTCAATCAGATGTTTTTAATTATCTTTTTTTTTTTAAATGTCATTCCTACATACTTTTATCTTGTTGTTGTTGTTGTTGTTGTTGTTGTTGTTGTTGTTGTTGTTGCTGCTGTATTAGGCTGTTGGGAGCTCACATAATTCCCATCTTAGCTCCACCTACTGTTAACCTGAGCAGAGGTCTAATCAGACAGAATAAGTGAAATAACAGTTGTGATGTTTATCAACTTACATTGGGAGGGTAAATCATTTTGGCGGTGGGACAGATTAGATTCATGTTCTGCTTTTTCTTTTTTTACCCCTCCAATATTGTTTCATATTATTTTTACTTCATGAAGTACATTTATATTTACTGTGATATATTCAATTTATGATATATATTTTTTCTTGTTGTTCGCCGTTTGTGTTTTAATACAGACTGAGCTGAGCGATGCTGCATGGTCACCAGTCAAGACCCACTGTAGTGGATAACTACCATCAGTCAAATTGTTAAAGCTACTCTAATCAATATGTTTACATTAACAATGGATCAAATGACTGCGTGTAATGTGTAAGGTGTCGCTCGTAGTGACAAACCCACAGGAAATTAACTCTTTTTGCTAACATGTTTGCCTAATCAGCTGCAGCTGATTCAGAACGCTGCTGCTCGAGTCCTCACTAAGACCAAGAAAGTGGATCACATCACTCCAGTACTGAAGTCTCTACACTGGCTTCCAGTGCCTCAAAGAATTGATTTCAAAATACTTTTGCTGGTTTATAAATCACTATAAATCAACGGTTTAGGGCCAAAATACATTTCTGATCTGCTGCTACACTATGACCCACCCAGACTCAGGTCGTCTGGGACTTGTTGTCCCCAGAGTCAGAACTAAACGGGGGGAAGCAGCGTTCAGCTTTTATGCTCCACATATCTGGAACAAACTCCCAGAAAACTGCAGGTCCGCAGTAACTCTCAGTTCTTTTAAATCAAAGCTAAAGATCTATCTTTTTGATGTTGCCTTTCTTTAAATAACTGTTCATTTGTTAGACTGAAGTTGCATTGATGACACTGTATGACACTCGATAACTGCTCTTTAATGTTTAATTTCTTATACTGCACTGTAACTTTTATTCATGTATTTTATCTCTCAGTTCTTTTAATTTTTATACTGCACTTTTATTCTTGTCTTTTAATGTTTTTAATTAGTTTTTAATTGTTTTCTAACTGCTCTTTAATGTTTTATGTAAAGCACTTTGAATTGCCCTGTTGCTGAAATGTGCTATACAAATAAAGCTGCCTTGCCTTGCCTTGCCTAATCGACTTTATTTTGTGATTATACATCAATAAGCCTCCAAGTGACCGAAACAGTCAATTATTGCAGCTTTCAGTATCTGCTGTTGGCTTATAGGTGAATAAAATTCAGTGAGTAGTGCATGCTCAATAACTAACTGTATTTAGGGTTAGGGTCTTCTCTCTGGTAGCCTTCCTGCAATGAGTACTACAAATAAGATACCATTATTAAAAGCGTAATTCAGTTTCTCCATAATATAACATAATATGTCTTCAGAGGGTCCTGGTGACTGCAGCAGTACAGATGTTCTCAGTGGTGTCTTGACTTCAGACATCTCTTGAATTTAGACAAACGGCAGCAGCATTCAGAGCTATTCATATCACAAAGGAGAAACAAGCTAAAAATAAATGTTGTGCTTCTTATTCCACAGCTGATTACAAATCCTGCTAGAAAATCACAATTCCTGACCTGAGCCACTACTGACTGCTTCAATAGATGTTACAAGACTGCTGCCGCTCCCTGTACCACAGTACAGTCTGTGTTAAATAAGAAAATTAAACCAATGCAGAGTGATCGATATAAAAATGATTGTTCACACGCTGATGGTACATGTTTATATTTTTTTTGACAAAACTGAGTTCAATTCAGGTTTTTGTGTAATGCTTGTTGAAAAACAAATATAGATCTCTTCGTCAATATGACTTAAAAAAACAACCTTTTTTTTTTGGAATTGATGGTAACAGGGATTTGTTTGCTTCCATGTCTGCTACAGGGAAAGATATCTGTCAGCACTTATCACTGCAGAATAAATAAAATAGCAGCTGGTGGATTCCTGTTCAATGAGCTGTACCAACTGAAGTGGATCAATGTAAAATCACGTCAAATCTCTGATAAATCCCCGTAATTATTTGTGATAGTTCTATTTTGTCTTGTCATGCTTCTGTTGGTGTATATTAGTGTACTAATGTATTGATTGAGGGGACTATTGTACTCAGAAGTACTTGTTGTGGAACTCTTTGAAAGTTTCAGACAGAGAAAACTAGTGTACGGTCACATATTATTCATGAAATCCATTTTGACTTCTGGAAATCACCTTTGTTCTAATATAATGTACCGTAATGCATTAATCATGTTCTGTACTCCAAAGGCAGACCTAAAACTTTGAAAACTTAAAATTGGCTAGAAATAAAATGTAAGATTTAGAGGTTTTCTCTTAAGAGCTTGGTTCCTGTTGCTTTAACCGGCTGTCAGGAACACACAGAGAGGTTTTTTCTTTCTTTTCTATTCTATTTCCCTTTTGTTCACTTCTCTATGGAAATGCACATCTGTTCTCCAGCCACACGCAGCCTAAAAAGTGAATTAGGAAGCTTTAGTTAATCATCTGCTTTAATCCATTGTTTTTGATTTATTCCAACTCTTTTTATTTTTTGTTAATCGTTCTTTTACTTTCTTCAAGTTTACTCTTGAATAGCCCAAATCAATTTTGTCAATTGTCTTTGTTTTTTCCATTCTGTCTTAAGTCAGTAAAAATAAAAAATAAATACAGTTGTTAAGGTCACAGACTTGGAAATAACCCCTGTGAGGTTCAATGCCAGGCTCCTACAGTGTTTGCAGTATGTTTTTCAAGTGGCAGGGTGGGCTGGCAGTTACAGACTGTCCAATTGTGAGAAGGTCACAGGTTTAATCTCTCTTATAGCCAGTGTGCCCATGTTAAGCCCGCCTCCTTCAAAGACGTTGCTCCTGCCTCACCCCTTTGTTGAAACGGTTCTATGAGCCAAAAAGTGGATCGGTTAAGATTCACAATCATGCATCTGAAAGCAGAATGGGCTGCTGTTTATGAGGGGACACAATACAGAGAGTGCGACACGCTCACTGAAGGGACAAGTTGCACTGTTCACAAACCCAGGGACTTCCTGTTGTCCAGTTGCACACAAACAAGACAAAGCATCATGCAATAGTTTTTCTTTCTGCCCTATTTTCTTTTCTGTAGTTTACATTTTTATTAACAAATCCTGGTCAGGTAGTGAGTTCAGTTCCTGACTGCAGATTTAGGGCACGACTCTGACAGCAGCTGAAAGGGGGTCTTGTGCTGACCTCTAGTGGTTGATGTGTGGATTTCTTACAGCAGACAAAAAAAACTCATTTAGCACATATTTTTATTGGTTTACCGTTTGTGTGTGATCATATATGTGTGTGTGTATGTGTGTGTGTGTGTGGGGATCATATGATGGTTTCTACTTAAATGTAGGTATAGTGGAACAAGGGAGTAACAATTGGGACCATATTTAAGCACCAGTTTTATATGTGTATTAAAATAAATGTGTATTATGTGCATTTAAACCTATAACAATGGTATAATAAATGTATTTATAGCTCTAATTCAGAACACTTGCTACACTTTGCCTAATGAACATACAGTATGTAATGAGTCACATTGAGTACCTAACAGTATGCAGTTTCCATGTTTCCATATTAGCAAAACAAAATTGCCAGCGACCACTGTGATCATTTAATGTTAATTAATGTTAGCGTAATATTTGCATTGATTTATCATGTGCTGCAGGGTCGTTAGCACACTTGTTGGCTTACTGGGGATTAATCCATGTTGTGAAACAGAACTCCTCAATTGTGCTTGAATACTTAGCCTGAGACAATATTATTAATGAAAATCCAATGTTTTGCTCTGAGCATTTAAATTCTTCATCCTTTTTTAAAAGACAAATCTGACTTAAAAAATAGTGTGAAATTTGATTTAATAGCATTTTTTCTGTGTAAATTGTGGGGAAAAGAAAGATTGCAAGTATAGAAATTCTAATTCAGCGACTAACAGCGTGAAGGCTCTAAGAATAATGTGGAAGTTAAATGTGGTGATGATGATCACTTGACCTGACAGGTTATTTACACTTAAATATATCAAACAAAATATACATTTTAGTGTAAAACTCCCAATAATTTTTTATTCAAAACATAATATAGCTGTCTTTTTTCTATCTTTATATTGATACAATATAAATGATAAAGCTACACATGAAACAGCTGTTTTCATATGTTAGCACATTTCACCATTAGCTTTTCAATTTCGATGTGTGTAGGATGCACAGACAATGCAAAACTTTGTAAACACACTTGACAGTTCAGACAGAGGTACACATTTTATTGGCAAGTAGTGTATAAAAATCAAACCTGTAAAAAAAAAAATAAACATTTGAGTATCAAAAGAATGTTTGAAGAAAATGTTAATTTGGCACTTGATTGGTTGGAGGGTCATGCAACCTGAAAATCACAGGCTTGATGTCTACAGTATAATAACTCCTGAGTACCAGTTTCAGGTTGGTATGAAAGGAATATCATTCACAATATATATAGATTATATTTAAGTTTGTTAAGGCTCTTAATGCCATTACTGTAATGTTACTGCAAACTAGTTTAGAAAAACATACAGTTAGTAACAGAAACTATTCAGTCAGTAACAGAAAACTGCATCTATCTTCATATACAGTGCAGTAACTCCGTACTATCAGCAATATAGTGGTTATAATGATTAGCACTGCATTAGGTATTGTTTTATTTATAGTCATTCCAGAAACACTTTAAATGTAACCGAAACAGGTTTAGGAAGAAGCATTGAAGGTGCCATGGAAACCATACGCCATGTTAACAGGCACGCTGGCTCTTGCCAGCTCTTCAAATGTCTTTGCATCCAAAACCAGGAGGAATGTTCCTTTATCCTAGAGAGAAAAAGTTTGGTGGAATAACTATCAAAAGCCACAGAGAGCACCAACACATTGTATTAAATAACGTGTGAGTGTTTGACAAAAGTGGCACAAGTACTGTTCAAAAACATGCTGCTATTTATCGGAAAGGAAGAGGACAAATAGAATTTGTCATATTAGAAATATTTTGAATTTGCTCTGCACGCTCTCAGTCTTCCACAGTGCTGATTGACAGACTATATCAAACTACTTCTGATCACGACACAGATTCATTTTTAGCTGTATTTCTCCTTCGACCTTCTTTATATGTCTGCATTTCATGTCTGATTATTTGTCTTTTATTGTGAAGCACTTTGCGACAGCTGCTCTTAAAAGGGGCTATATAAATAAACTTACTTACTACTTGATTTATTTTTACAGAAACTGCATAGTGAAGAGAAGAGAGAAGGTTAATAATACACTGAAGCACAATATGCTGTCAGGAAGGAGCACAAGAACAACACCTCGAGATGGCTCACTCTCTTTTACATTCTACACTCTGAAAAGAAAGGATTGATTTCAAAATACTTCTGTTGGTTTATAAAGCAAAATACTTTTCTGATCTGCTGCTACATTATGAACCACCCAGACGTCTCAGGTCGTCTGGGACAGGTCTGCTTTCTGTCCCCAGAGTCAGAACTTAACATGGAGAAGCAGCGTTCAGTTTTTATGCACCACGTATCTGAAACAAACTGGCAGAAAACTGCAGGTCTGCTGCAAATCTCACTTCTTTAAAATCAATGCTGGAAACTTTTGCTTTATTTAAGTAATTGTCCATTTCTTACACGGCACTGTAACTTTTGTTCTTGTATTTCATTTTCATGTCTGTAGCTGTTTTTATATTTTTAATTGTTGTAACTTCTCTTTAATGTTTTATGTAAAGCACTTTGATTTGCCTCGTTGCTGAAATTTGCTATACAAATACAGCTGCCTTGTCTTGCCTGGAGTTAATAACAGACTTGGAAGAGAAAATGAACAGAGATCAGGTCTGCCACCTGGTGGTAACTAAAACTCAAGAAACCCTATGCAACTGCAACTCTAAAGTTAAAGATATACACTGTATAAAGTGGCACATTATGTTATTATTAACACTGTTGTAACTCCAGAACGACCAGCACTTTCAATACTAAACTTTTGACAAATTATTACAGTTCTCTTCATGTGCACTCTCCTACAGTTGCTGTACATCTTCAGAAACAGAGTGTCTTACCTGTGAGGGGGTGAGAACCACAGACAGGATGACACCATCGTCCTCCTCCACAGCATCAGGTGACGGCACAAACACAGGCTCTGATGGGAAGAAACCTTTCTGGTACCAGACCTGAGGTCTCACACACACACACAGACACACACACACACACACACACACACACACACACACACACACACACACACACACACACACACACACACACACACACACACATTTTACATACTTTATTTGATTCCACATTACAAGTCACATTGTTATAACTTATACAATTCTAAGGGTACAGGAAATATTGCCTTTTCCAAATGAACATGCTTCATATAGTTGCTGAGATTGAACAGTACTTTGTCAACTGTTTGTCCCCCCCCCAATGCAAAGTCCAGGGATCGCCAGCCTATGTACATGACCTAGGCTACCAAACGCTAGCACAATGAGCTTGCATTTGTACCCAAGGTTCTCAATGGTAGATAGCAATGACTGATATTTTAGAGTCTTAGAACAATAAGAGTCTTCCATAAACAAGTCAAATGCACATGACACCTCAAAGAGTTTAGCTGTTTTGCCATTCTGAGAGATGTTAACAATATCTGGTGTATTAGCAATTCCTAAAAAGTGTTTGCAGGTGAGATAAACCATTAAGACTGTACAGTAGTGTGTTTAAAGATCTGCTCATCAGCCATGCAGGGAATCTGAGCAGCAATGAGGTCCACAAGTCTGTCATGTCTGGCAGTATACATATAGTCCTTTAAATGATGGACAACTGTTCATGATGTGGGCTACTGACTCCAGGTGTTGAGGAGGGTCTTGCAACATGCAGAGGGGTGAATGGATGGAGGGAAGCCACAGTGATAAGTTGTATTTTGTAGGAAGAACCTGCAGACGTGCTTTTATACAGAAAGTAAGGATCTGCTCATTGATGGTGGCGTTGCTGTAGATAGTGATACAGAGGGGTCCGCGCAGGGCACTCACTCACTCACTCACTCACTCACTCACTCACTCACTCACTCACACTCTCACACACACACACACACACACACACACACACACACACACACCAAAATAGAAGCTTTGTGTACCGCATTTTACATTTACTACTTTCTTCTTTAAGGGTAGTTAGTGTAGATTATTATACTTGGATAATTAACTTCAATTAAACAACAATGGTAACAGCTGTTCATGTTGACATCTTTACGAAAACAGCAGTAAATTCTACCTTTGTTCAATGTCTTAAGGAATTAAGAGTATTATTGTGAGATTTTAGCATTAAACTGATATAGATATAGAATTGCCTAAACTGTTTTATGTAGTGGTAATACAGCCATTGTCCCAGGATGTGCACGCACGCACACACACACAGACAGACACACACACATACACATACACACACACCTTGAGTGTCTTGTCCTTCAGGTCCATCTTGAGCAGGGAGTCCCCCACCAGGTGTCTGAAGCCACAGCCATAGAAATAACGGTACGGCCGTGTGTTATATCTCCCATAGTTTATCTGAGGGAACTCCAGGCCACCGTACTCGTGGAGGTCATCTCCATGGAGATCCTCGTGTTGGCAGAACACCTGTTGACAAAGAGTGAATCAACGGTCTATTGTCACTTAAAATCAACAGAGTTTTTACCATTGTCCTCCATGTGTTCACTGGGTATTAACCTCAGTGTATCTTGTCAATGGAATTTTGATGATCTGTTATAACACTTAGGATCAACGGGGCCCCGGTGGAGAGGGTGGACGGCTTCAGATCCCTCGGTGTCTGCCTCACAGAGGGTTTATCATGGTCCTCTTAGGTCAGCAGCAGCTTGGTGAAGAAAGCCTGTCAGCGTCTCAGTGACACTCATTCCAGATCATTTATATTTCGCCATTTTATTTTTCTCTGAAACGTACATCCATATAGTTTCTTTTGTAAAATATTTTACTTTATTTTATTCTCTAGTATTTTATTCTATTCAATTGTTTTTCAATTTAGTTATATAGATAGTGAGATAGTTGCCTCTGGAGCGAAGCACAAAATAATTTCACAAAACGTTGATTTGATTTAAAGATGGGAACTGTTTCATCCCTGCTGGTTAAACATTTGGGAGGTGAAAATGGCGACTGCAGTTGTACCTCTGGGACTGTGACAAATTTGAAATCTGTATAAATCAATGATTGTAGAAACCATTTGGAAGAATATGAAGAATTTAATTGTTTTGGTTGCTAAATGTGCATGTACTCCATATATGTGAAATAAATGCCCCAAATCACAGACTTTATTAGTATATTTCTAAATTTAGCAATACATTTACTGTTACATATTTAGTGATTACTTCATGGCATTTAAGTTGGTGTTTTCCCCCATTCATTCTACAACAAACTTCAGTGTCTTCTGTAATAACAATCCAATAATTGAATCAATTTTGAGAAGTCTATTGAATTGAGAAGTCTACTGAAATTTGTAATAGAGTATTTTACATCATGGTATTACCACTTCTAATTAAGTAAAGGAGCTGATTACTTCTTCTGTACTTCATCTGTTTTGTGCAGCACAATATGAGCTGTCGGGACACATTTCTGAACAACTCACCTTATCTTTGCTGATTTTGACACATGTTGCCGCACTGGAGGGCCGCACGTTTAGGTTCTGGTCTGTTGGGGTTTCGCTGGTCACTTGAAGGGGCAGAACAAAACGCCGAGGGAATACCCTGCACATGGTGTTGTACACCTAATGACACCATACAGGAACTATGAAATATGGGCGCAGGTTATGGATTCCTCTTTTACAGTATATCTTTTTGTCTCTCTGGCAAAGAGACAGAAGCATCATAAACAGATCTAAAACTATGGATAGAGAGAAAGCAACAAAGTTAACACTGAAAAAGTTTTCTTCCTAAAGTATTTAGAAATAATTTATAACAAAGGAAAAAGATGAACAAAGCCCATAATGCCCTGAGCAGCTATTTATTACTCAAGAGAAATTACGCTTGATGGTGTTTTAAGCCATCGACTTCAAGGCAGCGCTGAGACCGTCAACTTCAAGGCACCTAACCCTAACCTTAACCCTAAAGGCTGTTTTAGGGTTCTACGGAGGCTCAACGCAGAGCTTTCGCCGTAGCCTACTTATGTGGCCTGATGTTTATACTTGTGTGTATAGGTGTGCGTCGAGCCGGCATGTGTGTGTGTGGGGAGTGGGTGATAGAGCGAGGGAGAAAGTGAGAGAGTGAAGGCAATTAGCTTCGGAGCGAGTAGCGACTCTAGAGTCATAGTGAGAGAAACAAAGTGTCTCTCCTCCTCTGCTTTCTGACCAAGTTGGGAAATCTGTAGCAGGAAAAGTTACCCCTCTCCTTGATTTCATGTTGTTTATAGAGAAGGAGAACCAGGAAATGAGTCGGGGGGAAATGCAACGCTACCAAGCCAGGGCCGAGAGACGTGTGTCGCTGCGACGTGTAGTTACATTTTTCGAGAGGTGCACGTCAGGCTACGCCGTAGGGTCCGGCCTAGTGTCTGCCATGCAGCGCTGCCTGGAAGACGACGTTGGGGGCTTAAAACACCAAACATTACATTACAGTGTAAGAGTATCTCAGGGTGGATATTTCCTTGAGTAACTGCACAAAAGAGTGTTGACTTATGTAATTATATACTGACCTCATCTAACGCGTCTCCTGACTTGCGTAAGTTCTGGATGAGGTAGTTGTTGATGGCTTGGCCGTCGTCTGAGCAGCACATGTCGAGCATCAAGAAACCATCTTCCTCGAAGGCGTTGATCTGATGGAAGGTGGAGATAGCCTTGGTATGGTAGTTCACTGAGCTGACCTGTGGCACAGAAAACACCATTAGATGATCTGGGATCTAAAGCAGGAGAATTTTTTTTTCCCCACTAGAATTTCCATCGAGCTTCCTAGATTAGACATAAATCACACCTCACCTCGCCTGTTAGCTTGTCAACGAGATGGAAGACAGTTTCCTGCTTGGGATCCCAGTAGATACCGTCGCTCAAAGCCTTCCCCCTCAGCTTGCATGTGACTATCTTTAGCAGGTCCATCTTAATTGGCTGCTCAATGAACACCACATAGTTCTCAGACATAGCTGGAAGAAGGAGAAGGGTGTCACTGGGCTTTTTAGCCGATGGCGGCAGCGTGAAAGACACAGACATCACCAATGAATGATTTATCTAGGGGTGCTGGCTTACCAAAGCTGTGGTAGTAGGAGGGATGAGACTTGTTTGCAGGTACAATAGAGCAGAGTATTTTGGCTCCTTGAAGGGTTTCTTTGGCATCCGTCTTCTCAGGAGGTACTGTGATGATGTTGTACAGGGCTCCTGAAATGCCCGGGATAAAAATCTACCTTGTAATAGCTTTTACATACATTTGCTCTGACGTTTTTAAATTGATTGAATAAAGATTAGATGTGAGCAAGCGATGACAGATATCCAAGGATCACAATCCAGTTTTTATCATAAAAGAAGATGAGACACAAATCGTCGTTGATTTATGTAAAACTTAATTAGGGTCTTGTGGACGATATCATGGGACTAACCTTTGCTCCCATAAGAGTTGCCCATATTGTAGGTGGTACCATCAGGGTCATAGTGTGGGTGAGCAGTGGCTCCATTTACAGCAATAAACTTGCTCCAGTCTACCTACAAAACATAGCAGAGGAAGAGGGCAAGATGATGTTATGGCTGATATAACTGTTACTGTACTACAAGAAAGAAGACAGATGTATGTATGTCCACTGGTATCAATATTTACATCTATTACTCCATGGTTATCGTGATGGTAGGCTACCTTTTCCAATGTTTCTAAGTTTTCTGGGTTCACTTTATGAATGAAATTTGTCTCCGTGCTGACATAGAAGTCACCCTTGTATTTCACAAAGCTCACACTTGCATTGTCTGTGGGCTCTGTAACAGAAAGAAAGGTTATTGAGGCCTTTTTTAAATGAACTAAAGCTTTTCTCCTTTAACAGAAATCTTAGTAAATAATTTTCTGCTTGCAGTTACAGTGAAAAGTCCAGTGGGAATGTGAAACTATGTCAAAAATGTTCCCTCTTTGGTTCCCCACTGTAGCAAGTGATTATGTAACCTTAATGTACACAAAGTACTTTAGAGGCTCCACCCCTGGCCTCACCACAGATTTAGCAAATCAGAGTTTGTACAAACTGGATACTACATGCTGGATCAATAGTTTTTTCTTCCACCTGATTTAGATTCTCCCTCTGACTCTCGTGCTCCTTCTAAAATTACCAAGCTGGTCTTATTGAGATAGAAAAAAAGACGCAACATTCTTGCATGAGTCAACAAAAACCAGTTGCATGCCATGTTGATTACCATGAATCCTTTCCCTTGTCACACATTATCTATTTATACTTTACTCCATTCCTTCTTATGCAATCTACTCACCCATCATCTCAAAGCGAGACAGGAAGCGCTGGAAGAAGTTTTTACAGGGGTCGGGCAAAGCAAGGGTACCAAATTCTGACATCATGATGCGGTCCTTTTCGCTATTCTTCTTGTAGGCATCGCTGTGCAGGAACCGACTCATGTATGTCACCTGGCCTTTGTCGATCTTGAACTGGTGTAGCATGGCCATCCCATCAAACCAGTGGTTGAAGCTGGGATGAAATACAGACATAAAAGCTTAATCACATCTATTTGGAAACTTTTTTTTTCGTTTTTGTTGTGCAGCAATGCATTAAGGTGTTTCCCGACTCACTGTGTGTTTCCAAACTCAAACTTCCCCGGGCCATTGCGGAGGAAGTTGCCATTGATCCAGGAGGGAATGGTGCCTTGTACTTCAGCGGAAATGGGCTCGGGGGTCTCTACTACAGAGCGAACCAGAGGTTCAATTGTCTCCAGTCCCTTCAATGCTGAGGTGATGCATTTCTTGTCCTTGCCATTGTCAACAGGTTTGGCATCATCTGTAGGAAACACATATACTGTATCATAACTATACTGTTGTTACCTAAACCAGACAAATATAGGGAGATGGCCATCTTTTGACTGGTAAACTATTAGGCAACAACCTACAATGCATTGGCATAGCCAGGTCATTTCTGACCCTGCCCTCAAAGTAGGCAGCTTGTAGTCAGCTACAGATTTTAAAAAGTTACCGAGAAGTAGACACCCTAACCCAGGCTTTAACCAGAAATATGTATTAGGTTATTTGCAAGGCACTAGGACAACATTATATACAAACTGGACAGCTGAAATTAACATACACTGGCTATTAACAAGCTGGGCAATCACATTTTTTTTGCGATCTGCTCTGCGTGCGGTGCATTTAGTTTATTTTGAGTTTAACTTAATTTGACTTCATGGTTTTGCAGCGAGTAGCAATGTTGTCACCGGGTCACTGTTGTGGAAAATCTCTTTGGTGTTCGGTGATGAAGCTGGAAAATAAGTTTGACTGACACGTTGGAGTTCTCTAAGTTATTTTCTTTATTCTTTTGCAAAAGAAGGAGACAGTTTAACAGACTGACAAGCAATCTGAGAAAGTGTGACAGTGAACAAAGAAACTTCAGGGTTCTTATAGCTGAGCATGAGATGGGAGGGACTGTTTTCCTGCTGAAGGTTGCGGAAAACCTACTCATGTAGAGCTGAGCTCTGAGGCTTTCTGTGGAAGGCTTCCTCGAGTTGCAGAAAACCTCCTCAGCCCTCTGCTTCGTGTAGTGGGAGACAGAGGGGGCTGCATAGGCTTGCATGACAGATACAGGAAAAGCTATGATCACTTTTTTTAGAATAATGGAGTACTACTGTATACTAAATCCTTATAACTGATATATTATATTATATAAAAAACAGAGTAAATGTTGTATAGTATAAAGTTAATATATATAAAATGATGAGAATATAAAAAACATGGAGTAATGGATAAAATATGAAAGAAATATCACACATTAGTATGACATATAAAAACTTTCCACTACATCACCTAAAGCCATACCCACCTAAATGGGTCCGGGCTAAGCCCCAAACCTCCTTAAGTCCTAGAAACGTCCCTGCTACAATGTCCAACAAATACACTCAACATAGGACTTTTTAGCAATATCCCTAATTTAGTGTGGGTGGATGTATTTGACTGCACTCTGCACCCAATTGTAAACAAGTTCATGTTGTTTCGATCTCTCCCCTGATCAACAAACAAAATTAAAATGTCTGTCACCTGTAACCCTGTCTGGATACCAAACTGTTCTGCATAGTCATGATGATCATTTCCTTATTAGGAAGTGTCTCAAATGTCTTTGAAATGCCTGTACAACCTGAATGCATACTGTTCAATCTGTCCCAACTTGCTCAATTTGAAGAAGCAGATGTAGAAAGATAATATTTGATGATGTGTTGATTAATAATTTACACCAGCTGCCTGTGTCCCTCTTCAAAGGTGAGCACTGCCCTGCTTATCACAGTATGTGTTTTGAGAGAAACAATATTTGTATTATGTATATCATCTGTAGAGGAAACAGAGTCGTTGTCTGCAAGCGTTTTGACCGTATGCATTGCACATTTCCTGTAGCCTAGCCTATACGTTGACTGAAGCCTATAGCCTATACTGTCCATTGCGATTACATATTGTCAGTACTACATTTAGCCTACTTAAAAACAATGTAATAACTGCAGTTTGGTCACTATTTAAAAGACCTTTAGCCTGTGAAAATTAAACCTGACACAACAGGAGTTTACCGAGTGAAGAACACTCTGTCCTGCCAACTGTACAGTCTTGATCGCCCATCACATCGCTGTTTACAGTCAACAACGTTCAAAGAGTACAGTAACAACGATACAGTAGCAACACGTATAGTATAGTTTTTATAAATGCAAACATGCGAAATTAGGTTTGAGCAATAAGGGTGTAATGTGCATTTCAAATGTAAATGGGTCTTAAAATGTGCCAGCACTGCTCGCAATACACTGCGCTCTGATATCATAAGCAAGTGAATATAACTGCTCTGTCTTCTCTGTACAGTAAAACAAGCACAAAATGGAGAAGGCTGTTACCTGATCTCTCGAGCTTCACGGGAGGCATATCAGCAGTTAACATAGATGGACAAAACTGCTGCTCTCTAGATCTGAGTCCTGCTGGACCACAATTGCCCACGACTAGTGTTGACGAACTGACCGAAGAGCCGGTTAATTAACCCGACTCGTGTCACTGAGCCGGGTGAATCGAGTGCCATACGTCAATGAACCGACTCACTCCTGTTTTTTTCTTTTACTTCATTCGTGCCGTTTGTCAGTACCCGATCCGTTCCACCCATAGACAGTACGCGAACCGGTGACCGAATCTATTAACTCGGTAGGCCAACCAACAACCGTCCGGTTGAACCGACTCTCGTAAAAGAGTCGGTTGTCCCATCACTACCCACGACGAGAACTGCATTAGTACAGAGCGCATTTAAGCCCAGCCCGAGGAGAAAATAAATTTCCGCTCTGCGTTTATGTTTAGCTAAATATGCAGTTTAATAAACCGATTATATATCCGGGTGGTATACTAACCTCACTCCAAAGCAGGATTGATAAACGGGGCAAACCAGGCATGAGTAAGACAAGATAATTAAACTCTGGTGACCAATTGCTGCTTTACAGCTAGGGACATCAGTACAACTACTTCATTTAACATACAGACATAGAAATTCAAAAATACAATGTAAAAATCAATAAATAATAATAATAATTATAAATATTATATATATATATATATATATATATATATATATATATATATATATATATATATATATATATATTATATAATATATATATATTATATAATATAATATAATAATATTAATAAATATAATAATTATATTATATTATATTATATAATATAATATAATAAGGCCTAAAGAAATGTAGAAATGAATTGAAGACCAACATGTATTTATTTATTTATATAACCTATGTAGGCCTATTTGTTAATGTATTTCTACATACTTTATAGATATTCTTTTATTTGTTAACTGACATATTTATTTATTTCTGTATTCGTTTTTAGACCACAGCTGTGTTTGCTTGCTGGCTGGCAGGTCAAGTGGACACCTAAGCATACTTAGCTAGCCAGATAGATAATCTTTGTTGGAGGATTAAAGTAATGTCCCGGAGAAGGAGGACATCCTATAGCCTACGGCCTGTATTCATGTTATAAAGATCCTACAACCCTTCAGGTAATATATATTTTAATAACTGTCTTGCTGCTGGTTTTACAGCTTTGTGAATATATATATATATAACCACGGAGTCATGTCAGTAACGTTAGACTGTAAAACGTAAGGTAGCTGCATGCTGCGTGTACATTAGCCCCATCTGCTAGCTAGGCGTACAGGAACGTTTGCTTTGTAAACAAGTCTTGCCAGAGGCGTTTCTCCAAATTAGTCATAGTGCCAACATTACAACCATAGACAGTAAAAGATTACAACATGCAGCAGAAGATTGACTGTCCCTCGAAGTTTACAAATTGCCATGGCAACAAGTCCCGCTCTAATGTGATAAATAAACGATGACGCACTCATACTGCATTTTAATTAGCTAGTTTACTGTTGCCATTGTACTTCAGTGCATTAAACTCTATCTATTGTTACTAAACTGTATACCATATACTATTCTACTACAGATAAAAAAAAAAAAAAATAGGAATAGCTATTTGGTTAATATAATAATTTATAGAAAAGTTCATTGGAGGAAAGTTCCTAAAATGTAATTTAAGTATGAGTATTTCATTTCAGAGAGAAATTTCACACTACGCATACTTCACTATGTAATAGTCAGTTTTCAAATTAAGATTTTATACAGAACATACAGTATCAGTTTATAAAATATGATCCATGGTTACAGATTGAAATTAGCTCCACCTTGACTGACAAAATTGAAGTACCTCTTACAGTACATATTAATACAGCAATAATAATGATCCAATAATGTTATAATGTATAACACTAACACTCTACATTATGAGTACTTTAACTTTTGATACTTTAAATACATGTTGTTGCTGATAGGCTACTGATTGATTGCTGATAATAATTGACTGTACTTTTACTTGAGAGAAATTTTAAATGCAGACTTTTAGGGGGGTATTTGAATACTTCTTCCACCTCAGGAAAATTGATCAAGCTTGGTCTTTGAGTAGTTTGCTTCCCCATAACCATTATGGTACAATTCCTTTTTCTGCGCTGGTCTTGAACTGTATTTTTTGGGGGGAGGAAATGCATTAAGTGGCTTGTAAATATAAAACAGTCTCTCATAAGCACTCAGTAGTGATTTTGTGATTGGCAATATTATAGGCTGATTAATAAGAGAGTTACAAAGTCGTTAGGTCAGTGTTTTGAATTCAAAGCAAGCAATTTACAGCGCCACTATTCCTATTCTAACAGGATATATCATTGTCATTTTTCAACAGGACACATTTCACGTGCTGAATTTAATGCCTTCCACAAAGAGCTCTGATCACTGGACTTTATCAGAGTTATTTGGGCAGCGGAGGCTGTTAGGGCTCGGAGCTTTGCTGGCATGGCTTGTCCTCTTCCATCTCCTTGTGAATGTTTGGCTCCTCTGCGTCTTCACCAGTCTCTTGGTGGTTCTCGGGGGTTGGCTCGGGTCCCGTGCTGTACTGGACGCAAACAGCCTTCTCCACTTGGAACACTTTTTGCCTCTCGGCAACATAAACCTACCTCTGTCTTCCCCTGAACATGAGTGGAGGTTGAACCACGAGATCCACAATGCTGTCCACAAAGCGGTGCGTGACTTTGTGTCCTCGTGGTATCGGACTCTGCTGCCAGAGGTGGAGGGGGAGTTTGAACGAGCAGTGCGTAATTCAATGCTGGAGTCAGTGATGGAACTGAAGGAGCGTGCGCGGCGAGTGGACAGGAAAGCACTGGTTCAGCGGCTGCTAGAGATGTATGGCTGTCACCTGCAGAGCTACATGACTGCAAGAAAGATACAGTCGACGCAAAAGGAGAGCATCAGCCTCTGGCAGCTCTACAGTGAAGTAGATGCCCCTCATCCAGCTGTGAGCAGTGTAGCCACTGAGCTCAACTACTCAAGAGCTCTAGTTAACCTTGTGTTACATGTGCTTGTTCCATACCCTCAGATGGAAACCAGGACTGGAGGTTTTGTGGTTACAGAACTCATCACCTGCAATGTGCTGTTGCCGCTTATAAGCAGGGTGTCTGATCCTGACTGGCTCAACCAGACCATTGTAGACATAATCACCAAGTCCAGAGAACCACAGGAAATCAATGTGGATGAGCTCCCAGCTGCAGCTGCACTATACAGATGTATACAGGAGTCCTGGACCACCTGCAGGTCACCATCTTCTTCTGATGATCAAACCAGCTTCACCAGCAGAAGCACCTCTGACTTTGATGATATTCAGAGCCAGAGTACTATCTGTGACAGGGATTCCTTGCAGAGCAGCATGGTTAGCCTGACGTCTGCTGGGAAAGTAGAAGGTTGCCATGCAGATTTGCTGACACCATGCAAAGTGAACTGCTGTCCACTCACAACTGGCCACTACTCCCACTCACTAGAGCCCAAAGGGGTTTCACTGGACTCCTTAATTCATTTAGACTCTGAAGATGACCTGCCAGGAGGCTTTTGTGATTGCGGTCCTCCAACAAACTTCTGCAATGTAATGACTTTAATGGACGATGAGGCGTTTGGCTGCTTTGGTCCTCTGAAAAATCTTGGGCCAAAGGTGGTGGTGCCCGAGGACTCCAAGTGGCCAGCGGGTATAGCCCAAGAGAAATCCCCATGTCCTCCAAGAAGACTTTGTCTAACCCCCTGTGACTTTGATACCCCCAACAACCAAGCTGCACCTTTGAACATCCAGAATGTGCAAATATCTGGTACTGTCACTGCGAAGGAGACGCGCGGTACAGGCACATATCCTTATACTCTCTACACTGTAAAGGTAATGTCACCTCCTACTTCCTGATTTTTAAATATGTATTATTGATTATCACATATTAGCTTCCACTTTCTGTTTTACAGTTTGAGAAAATGGTTGAAGCAGAAACCAGTGGCCCTCTGCAACCTGCATCCTGTCACACCGTCAACCGGAGATACAGCGAGTTCCTCAACTTGCAAACACGTTTAGAAGAGAAGCCTGAGGTCAAGAAAGTAATCAAGAGTAAGAAATTATCCTACGCGTTAATTGTCCATTGACCTTTAGAATGCCAAGACAAGATACGTCATTGCAAATCAATGTCATGGATTTCAGATGTCAAAGGCCCAAAGAAAATGTTCCCTGACCTTCCATTTGGCAATGCAGACAGCGACAAGGTTGAAGTCCGTAAAAGCCAACTGGAAACGTTCCTTAAAGTAGGTTTTGGGACCGTAACTTCTATGAAATGAAATTAAATGAAATCATTTCTGTGATGCTGTAATTTGAAAGATTTTTTTTTCTAGCAATTATGCAGCATTCCTGAGACATCCAACAACGAGGACATGCAGGAGTTCCTGGCTCTCAACTCAGATGGTTGCACATATTTTGGAAGAAAGCCTCTTGTAAAGTCAAGAATTGATAAGGTGAGAAAAAAATCTGCATGCTGTCGATCCTGTGAGGACAGAGTGTGATTGAAAAAAAAACTTACTTTATCATTTCTATGATAAAATGAGATAAAAATGAACACAATCGAGATAAATCTAATCAAGTCTTAAAGGACTAGCTCAACCTATTGGGAAACACTTAGTCTCTTAAAAGATTGATTGAAAATATGTCTGAATGAATGAATGAATTATTATCGTGTATGGCCGCTTACACGGCCCATCCATTATCGGATTAGTCAGAAACATTTTAAATAAACACTTATTTATCAAAATAAGTACATACAGTATAGGGTACAACTATAAAGTTTACAATTTGATACAAAAAAACTGATAAATACAATGAGGGTACAAACATAAAGTTAACATTTCAACATAAAACCCTTTCAGACCAGAATAAATTATGGTACAAATAGAAAATAAACAGATCAGGCAAATACTGTAGGTATTCCAAAGAAGTAGTAAGAGTATATGTATATGTATATGTGTAAATAGAAACATAAAGCTGAAGCCAGCAGCCGTTTAACTTAGCTTAACATAAAGACTAAAGGAGAGGGGACAGCTAGCCTGGCTCTGTCCAAAGGTAACAAAATATGCCTACCAGCACCTCTAAAGCTTCTTTATCAACACTACAGATTCAATGGAAAGTGTGATCTGACTGTACTTTTTCACCCAGGGAATTTAATTATCTCTTGTTTTCTCCAACTTGAATGCCATTAAAGATGATGGAAAATGCCTTAGACACCTTGAAGACAGCTTTCCCTCAACCTGAGTCCCTCAGTCCAACAGAAGACATTGAGGGAGATAGTGATGGAAGAACAATGGACAGCAAAAAATACAGGTGAGAGCTCCAAATCAGTCCAGTGGCATTGTTCCCAAAATGTCTGCCAGGTGAGCGGCATCTACTTGTGACACCTCTTCACAGACCAGATCAACCAAAGAGTAATGTCCCCTCTTAGATTGAGTCACTTGAATAAATCTCAGAGGCTCCAAGATGTAACAATATCCAGGGATTTACAAGAAAAAAACAAAGATGAAAGAAAGACATGAATCTGATATAAATCATTTTTATTTTGCGTAGCAGGAATGTTATTATTCAGTCCTTGTGTTACCCCCTGTTTCATACAGTCTACGGTTACCCCCCAGGCAACACAGTAATACATTCAAAACATCCAGTGCAGGGTGTTGAAATCACTACAGAGTACACTTATGGAAACTTTAAATGATCTTGTTTCTCTGGTATTCTTATGAATTTGTAAGTGTTTAATTTGTATGTCTTGTTTTGTGTTTAACACATCAGGAGGCTCATGTTCCCAAGGAAAATTTCCACACCTCTCAATATACCTGACCTACACCCTAAAGTGACATACTGCTTTAGTGAAGGCAGCGCTGTAAGTTACCATACTTTGTTTGGTAAATGTGTTTTTGAAACAGAAACTGTCACAAAGCTGACATTTTTTCTTTGCTTATTATAGGTCCTCAATGGCATGTCAATGTCTGGCCTGGAGAGCTTCGTCAAAGAGCAGGAAGGACTTTTATGTGGGCCAAATGGGAAAGAGACAGCAAAGCAGAGCTGTGAGCAGCCTGGCAAAGACAAGAAGATTTCAGGGAAAGCTCATGGGACAGGTAAATATTTACACAACAGGGGCAGCCTCTAGCTCACCCAGTAAGAGCGTTCGCCCCGTGTTGGCCTGAGTCCTGCAGTGGCCGGGTTTGAATCCGACCTGCGGCCCTTTGCTGCGTGTCATCCCCTATATCTCTCTCCCCCTTTCAAAGCCCCAAAAAATAATCTTTAAAAAATATATATATATTTACACAACAGTCTTGTCTTAGTTAGTTTTATCCATGCCAGTACGGAAGTGTTGCATTCCTTGCAGCACTGGAGAATGAACGTGCAGTAATGCATCATCGCCACTTGGGTGCAGCAAAACAACACTGTTAGTTTAGACATTAGATGCATATTTCTAGGAGTCAGTTTCCATCATTGATGCGTTTTGTCTGTGTCTATGTGTTTTAAGGTGTTCCCAGTGTTGTGTTGATGTGAATTTATTTTGCGTCTGTGTTTGTTGCTGTGCACTGCAGACACAGCTGTGGCAGATGTTGCTCTGAACATTCTGTGTCTGCTGATGAAGGACCAGTGGAGTTGGCTGTGCACTGAGAACATACAAAAGACCATCAGACTGCTCTTTGGCACCTTCATTGAGAGGTAGGAGTTTATTTTAGCTTCGGTGTAGCTTTCACAAGTATTTTCCTCCTGTACATACATTTTGCAACGTGTAAATAACTCAGTATTCTACTCATACGCATTATTATAATCTTTAAGGCTGACACAGGAGTTGAAATCTACTGAAATTGATACTACTTACACATGAAACCGATTTTGCTAGCATGTGACATTGTGGCTCTCAATTATTTTCCCCTCATACAGCTGACCATTCAGACGCTGGGTCCTTTTCTAGTATGTGAGGCACTAAGTGGTTTGTAGCACACGATTGCTGCATGACATTCTTTCAAATTGCCTTTCAAAATATTCTTTGAACGTGGCGCTAATGCCTTAATGAGAATCTAGAATGACCACTAGGCTTGTCATTACCACAGTCTGTGGGAACTGTACTTGTCTAATCTGTAGTGTCCTGCTGACATTAACTAATTATACTGGCCTCCATTTTTGGACTGGACATATGCCTCTGGGAGTTTTAGGGTTCACTAAGCTTGTCAGTAAACAATGTTCATGCTTCTGCAATGGTTTATAGAGATTTAAGAATGCTTGTTTTGTGTTGCTTCACTGTGTGATCAATGTCTTTCATTCCCTCCTAATCAGTCAAAGCATGTTTGCATGTACTGTACAGTATATTCATTTATTTTCTGTCGTTTGTTCTATACAGTGGCTGATATCTAGTAGAAAAAGCTGATGCACAGAAGAACACTTTTGCATTAAAATACTGATTCTGTCTTAGATGGTTGGATGTAGGAGTTGCCCACCTGACCAGTGCCCCCTGCTGGGTGATTTACCTACAAGTGCTGCAGGAAGCTGTATGGCCAGGCGGCATGCTGCCTGCTCAACCACGGCCGGAGCGAAGTGCCGCAGAAAAAGAGGAAACCAAGGAGCAATGTCTGGACTGTCTAATGCAGCCACTGCCTGGTATGTGACAGATACAAGTATTGTTAGATTCAGATTGTAGCTGTTTGAATGCTAAATAAATGCTATTTGGATTTTTAAAGGCTCCTGAAGCTATGTTGTGCTTTTTTTATTTTTTCCATTATTTGTCCCTGAGCAGAGCTCATCACTGACATGCTGGGAAGTGAGAAGTACAGACTGAGCTTGGAGAGTATGCTGGAGTCTTTACAGGATCATCAGATAAACAAGTGAGTCAACTACCACTGTTGAGTAAACGCACGTCTGTTTCTGCTGTTTTAGGACGGCTACACTCAGGATATAATCATATCTATAATGCACTAAACCGGACAACAACAAGGGGGGTAACGCCAAGCTACTATCTGTATCTGTTTATGTCACAAAAATATCTGTATATGTATTTCGATCATACCAAAAGTGGGCGGGATTTGCACCAGAAGTTGTTGAAAATTGTGTAATCTGTTTCATTTTCTGTATACTCCTCATACATATATCTGTTTAGCTGCCAACAAAAAAGCATATTTAACCATACCTGAAATAATCTCATAATGAAATGTATTTGAACCTAAATTTAAAAAAAATAAAATAAAATGGGAGGTCAGTGGAAAAAGAACTGCCTTTGACCTCAAAAACGGGAGTTTATGTTTTAAATGAGAGGAGGCCCAGATTAAGGTAAAGTTGATCCTAATTGTCTATGATGAAAAATGAAAAAGCTATTGACCAAGAAAAGGGCTATAACAGCTCATGGGGCAGACTATTGCATCATTTAAAAAAGGAGATCCACATTAAAATTGATTTAGTTGACATGATTTAGTCACTCACAGTGCCATACATCATACACTACATATTCTCTATTTAATAATTTCATTAAACATTGTTTTAATAACATGCCTGTCATTAACCATGTTTGTGGGATTACGTGCAGGCATCTGATCTACTGCATCTGTGACCTGCTGCTGGAGTTTCTGATCCCCGAGTCGTGCGATGAGGCCCTCCAGGGGTCTCTGCTGCAGAGTCTGGCCAAAGACACAGATAGGGACAATCCTCACATATGATCAGCACATGATAACACCCGGATGCCTCACAGTTGTAGGCAATTGATAGATAAAGTGCAGTACATGTGTATATGGGTTGTGACATATTCATAATGGCCTAGCCACTAGAGTCCCCAGGGTGATGGCACAGGATAGCAGCAGGCATTACCTGATTGGTCAGTGGAAACAGGAAGCTAATAAAGTCCCCTTCCTTGTAACATAAAGATGAGAAAGACAAGAATTGTGTGAATATTTCTGATACACCTAAAGAGGACACACCAGAAGGAAACAGTTGGTTTTGCTGGCTCACCCAATCCTTCAACTTCTGTTCTTATGTCCAATTGGCTCATGGGATCTAGTGCAAATGTAAAATTGTATTAATAAATAGGCAATTAGTTCACTTATACCTGCAGGCAAAACACAGGCAGGTGGTCTGTAACTATTGATTGTTTTTTGTTTTTATTGATGTATTTATTCATTCAATCATTCAGTGAAATCTTGTTTCTGAGGCTTTTCGCCTGGTGAAATTATACCTAACATATTTTTGAGAGTTCCTTCTGAAGTATGACTTTTTATGATATTTTTAGATCAACAATTGATGTGTTGAACTGTTTTGGTGTGTAAAATATACTCTCAGAAGTCTGTTTTAAGATTGTATGCGAGTCTTTTATTTCCCATCGTCTGATAATTGGTATCCTACACTTCTCAATTTGATTAGTTCCTTCAGCTGAGTAGTGGGACAGCTATCAGTGAAATCAGCTGTGCTCTAAAAAGACGAGCCAGGTAATTGCTTTCAATATTTGACCTTGAATACACATTGTGTACTGTGAGTCAGTAAACTGCACAGGTACAATTTGTTCACTCATGGCTGCTGAGGTGACTTATTTTATTTTGCTTGTACAATTTCATATCTGTCTCCTGTGGGCGGAAATGTCTGTTCATTACATTACATGTCATTAAGCTGACGTTTTTATCCAAAGCAACTTCCAATCAAGGGCTTTCAACCATGAAGGTACAAACTCGGACAGCAAGAATCAAGTGCAAGGACATTAGCTTCAAATTAGCAAACTACAAAGAGCCACATGGAAGTGCAAAAGACCATATTTCATTTAGGTGCATATATTTAGTTTTTACAGTTAATTCTTGCGTCATTTAGCTTTAAAATTTAGTAAAACTTTTAAATTGAATTGCCATAACAATAGTTTGTATTGGAATTGGCAGTGATGTTTGAGGATGTCTCGATTTGCTTTTATGTCACTGTCTGTGGGAACCAACCTTGAATGAATAAATGAGTCAGACAGAGCACTACATGTGTGAAAAGAGCTTAAGATTTGACTCTTGTACTTTAAATGATTCACCTAAGATCCCAGACTGAAATGTCATTAGTAAAAGGGACTTAACATAAGTGAGTAAGTGCAGGCAGTGTTAGTCTTCCCATGATCTTTTGATCCTGACCAACCTTTGAAAAGTATTCGCTGCTTCACAGACAGTCTTTTTGATGAGGCTATAATAGTGTGGAAGATTAACACCTCTCTGCATGACTTATTAAACCATGGTAAAAAAATTTCCTTTTAAATTTGACTTAATGGGGGAAAAAATCAGCAGCAGCTACAGTATGAAGTGTTTCCATATGGCAACAAAACATTATCGCCCACAACATAAGAAGCCAAATTTTTTTGTCATAAAAGTTTGCTCAAATTCATTTAATCCAAATAAATGTATTTGTGTCTGTTTCGGGGCCTCCGTGCCATATGTAAAAAGGCAAAACTTCGTCCATTCACTGACTGAATTCGGCCTTCTCTATTAAATACGGGTATTTTGACTATTTTTTAAAGCTGTATATATTTTCTTCTTGTTTTTATGTGATTAGTTAATTGTATTTCCCCTCCAATACTCCCTGTACTGTTATTTGTATTGTAATATTGATGTAAAAAAGTTGAAGGAAATTGAGGCACAAGAGGGTAAAGTTTAAAAAGCCTTTTAAAACTTTACCTTTTTGAGTAAAACTTTAAACTTTACACTTCTGAGTGCCTCACTTTCATGAAACCTTTTTACACTAGTAAGATCCCCAAACTGAAGAGTACCAGAGGGACAATCTGTCTGGACACACCCAAGCGAGCTGCACTGACTGACTGTGATGTTATTGTTTGGGTAATAAAGTTTGAAAGAAAAAAAAAATAATTTGTTTCCTGTGTTCATTTAATACATCCATATGTATATACATGCATGGATGTAGGTAATACACCACCCTCACCCCATTATGGATGCACAGACAGAGACGGTTTAGAGGATCTTTGGTAATATGTCAAAGGGTACAGCTAGCATCCTCAGATCAAGCGGCGCTGGTCGACTCGCTAGCATTTTCTGGCCAATTAAAAATCTTGAATATCAATGTGGGCGGGGTTAACCTTTGACCGTTGTGTGTGATACATTTGTGTGCGCTGCACGCACGCCGTGGCGCAGCGAGGTTCAGAAATATTCCGGTTTTGTGGTGAGATATAAAAAATGTCAGGCTACCAAGTTAAATAACCAACAAGTCACAGCAACAACAAAATAATCCATAGTGAGATATTTAAAGAAACCACAGTTTGAGAATATAGCTAGCTTAAATGAAGCTAAAACAGCAGGAGAATGGAACAACTATTATTCTTCCATCATGCATGTAGCAGTTACTTGACAGTTGCCTCCACGATATTTTCCCAAAAATAAATTCAGTCCTAAGGGCCAAACTTAAAGTGAAGTCTTGCGGTGTGGAGAGAATGTTTTCTACAACAAACAGAATTAAAACGCGTCGACTCGGATCATCAATGACCAACCGGACTTTATACTGGAACATAAACTGTCAGATGCATTGGATTACGATGAAGTCATGGCTCCATGTTCAACTTCAAGCCAGGCCGCGTTTATGCCCGCCGTGGCCGTTGCATGATAAATACTGTGGTGGTCATTAATAATATATGATGCGGTTAGGTGCGAGTCTTGGTCACATTTGGTGTTGGCGGTTAAGTTAATTGTTAATGATGAATTGTATGAGGAGATTGGAAACTGCGTGGCTGCTTGATGGTATTTGGTCTGGCTGGCTTTCCTTTGGTCTTGTTGTTTAGGTCAGCACACATCAGCTGTCGTCTTTTACACCTAGAGCCTGTGCTCATGATAATATTGATAAATAACATAAATATTAAGGTTGTTTTGTGGTATGAAAGCAGGATGGTCTTGGAAAATGTAGACTCTGGAAAACAAAACAAAATTCCTAAGTAACGATAGGCCCAGGTATATATTTTTTTTTTTTCACAGGCCTGTCCAAATGTTCTGCCAATGCAACCGGAACACATTCATTTGAAGATTATGGTTGTTAAGGATAGTACCACAACCATTTCAGACTTGAGGGAACATCACCTGCATCAGTGAAAAGTAGAAATGACCTTATAAACTCTGTTGCATTACATTCAGTCTGACAGACATGTCTTGCTGAGTGTCCTATGTAGAGTTGATGATGTGCCCGCTGACTCTAAAGAGGTGGCCCTGGAGCCCTGCAGATAGAGATACCACAAAAATTCCCCCCAAATCGGCTTGTAACCTTTAATAAGAATGAAGAAGGTAAAGTTTAAAAATATTTCCCTCCTGCTGTCTTCTTCAAATTTGTTTATTAATAATAATAATTGGAGATATAGGTGGTTTAATAGACATAAGCCATTTGATGAAGGTAACTTTGTTTGTGAGGCAACACCGTTGTCCTGATTTCATCTGTTGCCACGGAAACAGCGTATACAGGTGTTGTACAACAACATGTTGACCACTTATGGAATATTAAAATTGTTTCCAGGCTTCCAATATATGCTGATGGTAAACTGATGTCTGCTAAAATCAGTTAGGTCTTTTTTATCAGATACAAGCTCAAAGATCTGACATAGTTGGAATCAGTTCAAAGCTCAGAAATAGCAAAAAAGAGGCAGGCTTGCTGACCATTTATGTCATACACAAAATACAATGCTACGGTGCAGAAAGTGTCACCTACTTATCACTTAACTCTAGGTAGAGACATCTGGAATGATCAGTTTTAATGAAAAACATTTTTCTTTCAGTTTATTTAAGTTTCAGCAGTAGGATTCATTAGGTGCTTTGTGCAACAGAAATACAATAAAATGCAATCTGTGAAAGTTTCAATACAATAGTCCTGCAACAAATACTGTCATTGTGAAGCATTAAGATGACACTCTGTCTAAAAGGGGAAGTTGTATAAGGGGTGGACACAATAACAGGAACAACACAACACAATCCAAACAACATCTGTGTCGTTTTCCTGATGCTGACGTTCACATATAGAAACTTGTGTTAGATGTCAGTGTGTTGTGCGCCCTTAGTTTCCACGTGCAGTTCAAAAGAACGTCATAAATTGGAACTTAGGAACATTAAGCACAACCCACTTCCTTTCTTATGATATCATGGGCTGATACTGGCCGGCTCCCACCTCCTGTCTCATGCTTTGGGACTTCACTGGCAGCCAGAGGAGACAAAATGCTTAAGCTGCATAGATGGTGGCCCCATACGTGTCAAAGTCATAGCAGCTGTATTTTTTCTTTTTTTTTTTTTACACAAATCTCCCAATGGAACAAACCTCTGTGAAATTTCACAACTAATCTCTGACTGACATGTGGACTGCTACAAGCTCAGATTTATCAACTACTAATACTCTTCTTCAGACACCACTTCTGCTCCTCCTTTTTATTTTCCTCCGCTGTCTCCTATACGCTGCTAGAAATCCCCAAACCCGCAGCTGCAGACCCCACCACACCTGGGGCTTCCACTCCACACCTTCTTCTCCTCCACCCAGCTGTAACATGTCCCCTGCAGCTGCACATCCCACTACACCTGGCCAGCCCCCCTGTCTTTTACAAGAGATGAGGTGAGGGGTGGAGCTAAGGAGACTGCGGCCAGGGAAAGCAGCACGTCTGGACGGTGTGTGTTCGAGATTACTGAAGGACTGTGCAGCTCAATTAGCGGAGCCTCTCCAGAAGCTCTTCAATTTAAGCCTACTGGCGGTGAAAGTCCCGGTGCTGTGTAAAATATATTGTCTTGTACCAGTGCTCAAAATGGGACGGTGGTGTTGACATCACACATTATGAAGACCCTTGCTTCTCCGCCACATAAGACAACAGTTTGCACCGGAACTAGACTAGACCTAGATCTCCCCCCATTCAGTTTGCTTATCAGGAACACCTACATCAGGAGTGGAGGACACGGCCCTCTACAGGCTGCATAGGGCCTACGCCTTCCTGGATGTGTCTGGTTCCTATGTGAGGATCATGTTCTTTGACTTTTCAAGCGCATTTAACACCATTCAGCCCCTCATAGTGAGAGAAAGATAAGCTCAGAAGTATGAGGGTGGCTCCCTCCTTGACTTCCTGGTCTATGGACTACCTAACAGCAAGGCTCTAGTTGGTCAGGCTGGGGAAGTATGTTTCTATGTCCCTAGCAAGGTTATAATCGTTAACGAAAACGAACGAAATAACGAAAACTAGATGGGGAAAAAACATTGTCGTTAACTGAAATAAAAATAAAAACGAGGCATTACAAAAAAACGATAACTAAACTAAAACTGTAATGTCTGTTTGCAAAACTAACTAAAATGAAATAAAATTATCGAGTAAATGTCCTTAGTTTTCGTCTTTGTCATGTCTTTCACAGAGCAAATAACATATCTTTCAGAGTTGACATTTCCGACCTGTTTTATTCAGTCTATGCCGTAGACATATAGGTTCCGACTGGGAACCCAGAAATTCCGACATTCCACGTCAAATTGAACGCATGTCCGTGCCCTTCGCCTGGCATCATAGCGGTACCAAAAGTCTGAAGAAAGCGGCAGAGTCCTATCTGATTATGACTGTGTCAGATAAAAGCAAGTGCCTCGCAGTGGAAGGTGGTAAAATAAGTGGACAATTAAGGGAAAAATCCCACGAATTTGAAAGTACATTTGAGAAGCGCGCACAAGGAGGCTAACCTAGCTTACCTTAACAAGCAGTGACAGGGCAAGGAGAAGGCAATGCCCCCTTCCCCCGAAACAGAAGCTAATATAACCCCGGTACAGGGCATGGATGTATGGGGCCAGGGCCGGACAGCATGACGGAGACAACCGCAGGAAAGAGAACACTACAGGAGGGCTTTCACCGGCGACCCGATAGCTGCTGGTTAGTAAATACGCATGAACACTAAGCGTGAGGAAGCGTGGGTTAATATGTGTGTTGATACTGGGATGTCTAGCTACACAACTGTGGGAGTCGAATGACTTCAAAAAGTTCGCCACTTTACTCGAACCAAAGTTCAAAACACCTGTTTATGTATGTCTTCTTTAGTCTGTTGGCTATTTAGGTTTTTTCCTGACACAGTTACTAGCACATTTTGCACTTACTGCTGCGTCTTGTGTAGACTGTTTACATACAGTATCTCACAAAAGTGTTTTTTACATTTTCGTAAAAATGTCATATCTTTTAATGGGACAACAATGAAGAAATTACACTTTGCTACAATAAGGTATTAAGTGTGCAGCTTGTATAACAATGTAAATGCACTGTCCCCTCAAAATAACTCAACACACAGCCATTAATGTCTAAACCGCTGGCAACAAAAGTCAGTAGGCTACACCCCTATGTTAAATTCCCATAGAGGCAGGCAGATTGTTATTTTTAAAGGCCAGTTATTTCATTGATCCAGGATACTATGCATCCTGATAAAGTTCCCTTGGCCTTTGGAATTAAAATAGCCCCCCCACATACACATCACATACCCTTCATCATACCCCCCACATCATGACATACCCTTCACCATACCCCCACATCATCACATACCCTTCACCATACCCCCACATCATCACATACCCTTCACCATACCTAGAGAGTGGCATGGGGTACTTTCCATAAAATCATCTCTCACTGCAAATCAAACCAGCTATTAGGCTAACTGAAATAAAACCATGCCAATCTCTAGGTATGGTGAAGGGTATGTGATGATGTGGGGCTATTTTAATTTAACATTTAACATAGGGGTGTACTAACTTTTGTTGCCAGCGGTTTAGACATTAATGGCAGTGTGTTGAGTTATTTTGAGAGGACAGCACATTAACACTGTTATACAAGCTGGACACCGTGTAATTTCTTCAGTGTTGTCCCATTAAAAGATATAATGAAATATTTACAAACATGTGAGAGGTGTACTCACTTTTGTGAGATATGTATTTGTGCTCATCATATGTACATTTTATGTACTGGCGTTATTGTTGAATATATTGTGAATACATATTTCTAAAATTGTATGATGTTTTTGTTGAGTTATTATTACACAATACTTTTTTTCTGACCTTTCTGAGTCTTGCCCCCAATAAATAACCCATATTAGAAAAAAAGACTAAAACTAAGACTAAAACTAATAAAAACTAAACTAAAACTAAGCATTTTCAAAAAATAAAAAATAAACTAAACTAGCAAAAACGCTTTAAAAACTAATTAAAACTAAACTGAATTTGAAAACAAAAAGTCCAAACGAAATAAAAATAAAAACTAATGAAAAATGCCAAACTATAATAACCTTGGTCCCTAGAATGCAGCACGGGGGCCCTACACGGGACGGGTCTGGCTGTTTCTGTTCACATTGTATACATCCAACTTCAAATACAACTCTAAGTCCTGACACATTCAGAAGTATTCAGATGCTATGGCTGTTGTGGCTTGTGTGTGAAGTGGACGAGAGGGAAGTAATATAGGGACCTTGTGGAGGCCTTCAGTGACTGGAGCAATAAGAACTGCCTCCTCCTGAACACCACCAAGACTGAGGAGATGGTGGGGGACTTTAGAAGATCAAAGCCAACCTGCCAGCTGGTCTGCATACAGGGGGGAGGCCATTGAGGTTGGGCAGAGCCGCCTCTTCTCCCTCAGGATGCTCAGATCTTTAGATGTATGCTACGATTTGCTGCACATGTTTTATCAGACTGTGGTGGCGAGTGCCTTGTTTTATGCTGCAGTTTGTTGGGTAGGCAGCATGACAGACAAAACAACAGGCACCTGGGCAAGCTGGTCAAACAGGCCAGCTCAGTGCTGGGCAGGAGACTGGACACACTGAGGGAGGGGCGTACCTCAAACAAACTGTGCGCCATAATGGGCAATGGCAACCACCCTCTCCACAACATCCTGGCTGTACAGAGGAGCATTTACAGTGAGCGACTTATCTCACTGCACTGCAGGACTGAGAGGTTCAGGAGATCCTTTGTCCCCACAGCCATTTGGCTTTTTAACACCTCTTAATAGGGTCCCCCTCCCTTTCCATTATCTCCACTATCTATTTTCAAGGGCACATCTATTTTCAGTTGCTGCATCTGGGGCTTAGCACTGCCCAGGATGGTTGTGATTGGTTTAAAGAAATACAAACAAGGCGGAGCATTTTTACCCCTATCCCAGAATAGATAAGCGGTGTAGCCAGACCGTACTCCAGCACTGACACAGAGCTGTGACTGTGACCGACTAATCCTCCTAGCACCCTCATCAGGTCAAAATCTTAATTTATCCATCACTCAGAGTCTCAGAGTTATAGCTAACTAAACACCTGCAAAACTAATGACATTTCCATCAGCCTCAGCTATAGTTTGTGTTGGCTGCTAATAGTAAATGTTTGCATGATAACACCCCAAAAGTGGTAAGCATGTATAGCATCAGCATGTGTGCATCCCAGCAACAGCCTGTTCACCCTGCTGCTGTCTGACAAGCTGTCGTACCACCAGACTACAGAGCAGCTTCTTTCATCAGGCTGTAATACTCAGCAACTCATCCTTTGTACGCCACCATAAAAAAATGGTTTTGTTTGGTTATTCTTGTGTAGCATAGAGGGACTACAACTTTTTCGTTGTGCAACCCTGTGTTGTAGAATGGCAATAAATGAACTTTGAATGTTGATGTTAGCATTTAGCTCTCAGCCCTGTTGTGTACATCCAAGAGCTGCTTGTAGCTGTAGACTCTTAATCTCGTTTTGACTTTATATAATTACAAACCTATATAGGTAGGTGTTAAAGTCGGTATTGCACTGCTAAGTGATACAACATGCTTTTACTGCATCAAGAGGACTTTCATTCTTTAAAATGCTGTTCACTTTCTGTGTTTTTAAAAATGCTGCAGAAAATACCTGCATGGTATACAAATGATGTACTGTAATGACTGCAACCAGTGCCATGTTGCTGTTAAATTTTGTTTTATACAATGCCCATTTGACATTGTTTTACAGATAATCATTAATAATGAGTTACTGGTCTTGTTACTGGGTGTGTCGACATTTGATCCAGATGGATGTTAAATGTGGCCTATTTAATCACGCTATCTACTGTCTGCACTCAGGCCAAAGGGCATATTGTTTCTTTCTACTGTTTTAGGATATTTGGTAGACAAATTAGCAAAAGCCTTTGAAGCAGATGTCATGCCTGTTTGGGTTGTGGAAAATGTCTGTCCTCTGGGTGAAGCTCCCAGTGTCCCACATCACTGGAGAGAATAATAAGATGCTGCTGATGATGCCCAGAAACATGTACCATTAACATGATGATGAAATCGATTCCTGATGACTCCTAATGGCCAAACGACAGATGTCCTGTACACGTGTTATATTTTGGGTGCCAGCTAGAGGTGACACTTTACTCACTGATCACAGTGAGTCCCACCTTTACACCACAGCACTCGCAGTCCAACTAAAGCAGGCCAGCAGCTGCAGTATCATGAAGTGAGTAAGTTTAATGGGGGAATTCCATCTTTAAAAGATGAATGTATACTCTTGCCATTTGTGCACACACTCCCAGATGTAGCGATTACTCAGAGTGTCAGCTGAGGTTAACAAGTGTGTATGTGCTACATATGAATGTCTTCCATCTTGCAGTTATTATCACAGAGTGTAATTAAAAACACAATCATACTTGAATCTTTGCAGATCACCAGTATTGTCATTTATAATAACATTCAACAACAATCTCGGAATATGACTGAGTTTGACACAGAAACGCACCAACATCTCCTGGTGTTGGCGTGCCTAACCGCTGACTCTAGCATCTGACCTTTTTACGTAGATGAAGTGAATCTGGTTCCTGTTAGCCATGTGTCGCCTGCTGCTCAGTACAGATGTGCAGTGAGGCCTTATAGGAACTCTGACACCCCGCTTCAGTGCCCTACTTCCAGCTACTTAAATGGAAAAACTCCGATGACCAAGCTTTCTGGAAAACAATGACGTATTTCAATCGCAATATGACTTTATCCAATTGCAATCCTCCCTGCTATACTCCACCCCTGTCCTATTTTATTTGACTGATTGGCCAGTAGTTCGGGTCAAAGAAGAAGTAGCGTGAGAGCGGACAAAGAGGTAGGCAGCTGTGTGTGAGTGGACTGGTATTCTGTGGTGTTATGAGATAAAAAAAAAAAAAAAAAAAAAAAAACATCCCTTGCGATAAGCAGAGGTAAAACATGACGCCTCAGGGTTGGGAAGAGGTGACCCCGAGTTTAACCATCAGTCATTCTCAGTTCTGGTAACTGTCTGCTTCTAATGGCTCTTGAACTCTTAACAAGTCCTTTTTGAAAGTTCATCAAGAGTTTGTGCGAGGTCAACATGATGTTTTTAAAGCCTATTGCGTTGAATATTAGCAATCTCAACAGATTCTTGATACATGCTTTGAACAATTTTCACAACTAAAAACACACTTTTATGTTAGAGTTTACAAACAGTAATACATATACTTTGTTTCCTTGCCGCTACAGTCAGTTTGAATAAACAGAATCAAGGTTTGCCAAAAGGAATCCTAAGACCAAGTAAGAATTGTCAACTGCGAGCAGTTTTTCAGCACCAGAGGTTTCCGCTTGCTTTAAACCTGCAATAGTTGATATATTACCATTTACATTAAGTTGATACAGCAAGGTTTTGGCAAACTTGCTTATTTACACATCCAGCACTTATGGAGCAACATTAACATTAGGGCTGCATAATATATCTCTTTTTATTTATTTTTTTGCCATCGCGAAATGAACTGGCTCAATAGGCACATCGCCAAAGGCTGTGACAAATCGCGAAAGACAAAGAAAATACTAGGAGAAAATGGCACTTTAAAAGGTAACGGTCATTCTCTTTTTAGTGGAGCCTTTTTATTTTCAATTCAATGTTCAATTCATTCAATAAAAGAATGTTGGAAATAAATTCCTTTTTATTTGTTTTCAATTCAACAACCAGTTTGCTGTACTTAAGCAGACTACTGAAAGCGGCAGAACTGAGCGCCACTTTTAATTTAAGTAATAACGTTATTGCGATGTTCAACAATGCTATTGCAAATCGCATATTTTCCTCATATCGTGCAGCCCTAATTAACATTCATTTGGAATCATGTTTCTGGTCACCTGGCAAATATAAGTCTAAGGTTGCGTTCACACACACTCAGGTTGTCATCAGATGGTCCGGTGCAGGGGTAGTGCGCTTAGGCTGCGCTGGTGGTGGCCATAGCGGGGAGCCGGTAATTTGACTAAACACTAAGAGTAGGTAAAAAATGAAACGCGCACTTTACTGGCCAGTAGTTTGTGTAACAGCTGCAACAAGCTCCAGCACAAAGCACAGTCCCTCCGTCTATTTTCTTTCTCTCCTTCTCCGTGAAATGAAGCTTCTTTCAAGTGTGGTTGGAAATCTTGCGAACTATAAAAGATCTGATAAAAAATTATTGTGAAATACATAAAGTCTACTCATGCATTTGGGGGGTAAAAGAAGACAACAGGACGTCGCACAAATAGGCCATTTAAGAGACGCTCCCACCGCCGCACAACCCTGTGGGGAATCGCCGGATCGCTTTTTCTGGTCTGAATTAATATTGACTCTCTTTTAGCTCTGTTTCTTGTCTCCACCAACTCCTGATTGAAACACCTGTCTATTTAGATGCTAAATGCTCCACTGTGTTCATGTCAAAGATCTTCAGGGGGACCGCATGGTGCAATAATAGATCTTCATTCAATCGAAAGACCTTGAGCAATTTTTCTGCATTGCCTGTCCGTCCTTCAGCATTTGTCAGCTAAGTCATTAACTGGGTCTTTCTGCTCTTTAGTTCTGGGCAGGTAGTGTAGGCTACAGTGAGTTTTATATTTCACAGATAACAGCTGTTTGCTGTGGCTGACAACCACACTGAGTCACTGCAAAGCTTCATTAAAGGTCCAATGTTTAGGAATTTGTCCCATCTAGCGTTGAGATCATATATCGCAATCAACTCTCTCGCACCACGCAGTTCAAAGTACCTATTACAGCTACGGTAGCCTTCACGCTTCAAAAAGCCGGTCTCTTGCTCTTTTCAATATCCTTTTTCTGGGCGAGGAAGAAGACTACTGTTCCTAAAATTTGGATTTTGAATATGTGTGGTCCTCCATGTTTCCTTCTTCAAACTTGCCGGAGCCGGGAAGCTACGATACCCATTAGCAGCACCTGTGAATTTATCACGTGACAGCGAAAATGCGAAAGGTGGAGCAGTATGTCCTGTATGTCCCTTACCGGCTAACGTAGTTCAAGATGGCGCGTCTACCCCAGTTCATGCAAATGTAAGATTTAAAGCCAAAAGGAATACTTGGAATTGATGGTGGTGGTAAATATTCATGAAAAAGGACAAGTTTGTGAGCAGGCAACACAACTAAACACATTACAAACTGGACTTTTAAGCTGAGAGGAGCTGCAGATTCTGGTGACCATTCTCTGCAGGTTCATTACTACGAGTGACTGCTTCCACATTACACATTGTCATTTAATAAATTGTTATTCTAATACTGATTATAGCCACTTTCACGTCCAAAACTTTTGGAACTTTGAAAACTTGCATATTAAAATGCTAACCTCATGCTAATTTGCATGGGTCCATGGGACCCACCTGTTACAACAGTGTCTGTAATTTTGATATAGTGATTTCAATGTCCTTCGTCATCTGGTCTTTCCATTATTACTTTCCAATGTAGCAGTGTCACCAATTTTTAAAGACCTGTGATGTAAAGACTGACCAAAGAATGTCTGTTGTTTTTCTTCATCCTTTGAAGAGGAAATTCTCCTCTCAGTCCTTCTTTTCGACGTCCACTCAACTCCGCAAGTACAGAGTTGCCCTGGAGCTGCTAAGGAGTCAGTGTCTTGCTCAAAGACACGTCAGCAGGGCGAATGCTTGCTGCACAAGGATTTGAAATCGTTGAGTCCAGTTGAGAGTAAACTTCCTCACTTTAGCTCCCTACACTTGCACCGCCAGTCAAAACAGACATTACTGAGGTCATCAAGGTGCTCTGTTTGGTATGCGTTTCAAGAGTGGGTTGTATTTGAACGTTTTTCTCTACCACAAATTACCATGTGGGCGATCCCAAAATAGTGCAAGTTACTGCAAGTTTGGTAAAAATATTTGGAGATCACAATCTGTGTCCTAACTGCTTACCCTGCCCTGTACTATGTAATTAGTGGCTGTCACCAAAATGATGCATACTCCCACTCTCCAACTTACATAGCTACTGTTTTAACAGGCATGTGCCAGGGACTGACTTTACAGTAGGTGTCTCTATGGAAAAACATCAGACTATGCCACTAGTTCCCAAAATGTTTAGCTTTTTACCCTTTACAGCCAAGCAATCACAGGTTGCATATGTTTAGAGTTGTTGCTTTTTAGATTGTTTCATTGTAACTAGGGGTGGGGGGGAATCGATACAGCATAGTATCGCAAATTTTTGCGTGGCAATACTGTTTCGACACACAGACGCCAAGTATCGATGTAGCATACCCTCCAAAAGATGGTCTGACACTTGAACTGATGATTTTAGATTTATTGGAAATCCCAAACCAACGTAAGAGGCGGTTAAAAAAAAAAAAATAAAAAAAAACAACAAATGCATTAGCTACCTTACCATATTGTTTCAGAGCATTAGCATAATTTAGTATTAGCTCATTACACAGAAAGCTAGCAACAGAATGGGTCTGCAAGGGAAGAGTGGCGGAGTCTTCCTCCCACCTTGAGGATACCGTCTGTGTCAAGAAAAACATCAAGGTGGTGCAGTTTGTTGCGACATGGTAGTTGACTTCCTTTGTTTAACAACTTAATTTCTTTCTCATATGCTTGACCTTGCAGATCTTGGATTATGACACGCTCAGAACTTTCCTGTTCAATCACTGTAGAAAGAGCACTTGATTTGATTTTCTTAGCCCGTCGCAAAAGGCGGGCCACAGCCTTGATGGCTCGGGACCATGATGAAAACTTGGACAGGCAATCGGCAAGACTCGTTGTTTCTGTGGTTTTAGTTTGCAGCATATGTACTTTTTTGATTTCTGGATCTCCTATGAATAGGTCTGGTGCTACATCCTTTGGTGTAGATATTTCCTTTTCCCAGAAGAACATGGGACCAGTGAACCAGTTACTGTAGATGTAAGCAGTTCATTTACAGTTCTTCCACGGGAAGCACCATCTGCTGGGTTTTCATCTGTAGGGACATAAAACCATTGCTGGGGGTTTGTGCTATGGCGGATCTTCTGGAAACGGTTGGCAACAAAAGTGTGAAAGCGTCGTGCATCGTTATTTATGTAGCCTAAAACTACCTTTGAGTCTGTCCAGAAGTACTCTTTTTCATTAACATATCCAAGATCCTCCCTGAGCATGTTGCTGACGCCGACTGAGACCACTGCTGCGGTTAATTCAAGCCTTGGTATCGTAGTCAACTTTGTGGGAGAAACGCGGGCCTTTCCTATGGCTAGGTATTTCAGCCCATAGTTCGCACAGCCAGGGGATGACACTGCACCGAAGAGATGGACCTTCATTCGGAACTCTTGAGGTGGTGTGTCTGTGTCTCCTCCTTTCCACCACAGGAAGTGCAGGTAGTTGCGGTCATCCTTCTGGACATGGAATTGGTGAAACATTTTCTCTATGTCACACATGAGAGCTATGGGATGCTGTCTGAACCGTATGAGGACACCCGTTAGGTTGTTCATCATGTCTGGCCCCCTTCTCGTCTGTTTTAGTGTCCTTAAAGTCTGACTCCAGAGCACTTATCACATCCATCGGTGTTACTGGAGGGAGTTCCTTTACTGCGACTCTGTGACACAGGCTGGATCCTGTTTCATCCAGGTGCGGTGTTGAGCAGCCCACAATGCTCCATCCCAAGTCTGTAAGGATAGCATAGGGTTCGTTGTCTTTTCCTGCTAGCACCTGTCTGGGTGTTAGCGCCCTGGGACAGTTGTAGCCAATTAAGAGTCCTATTTCACAGCAAAGGAGAAGTGGAATCTTATCTGTGATTGTTGTCAAGTGAGGCCACTGTTTTGCTGTTTCGTGAGTGGGTATATGATCACGATTCACTGGAATGCAGTCTTTAGTATATGAAGGAGGAAGGTCGATGTGAAAGCATGAATTGTAGCCTCTCACACGGAGTCCAGAAACCCTTTCAGTCTTCATGATCATGCTCTCTCCAAGCATGGTGGTAAGTTTCAGTTTCACAGGGTAGGCATCTGCTTGTAATTCCTTGCTTACCTCCTTTTCGATGAATGTGCTGTCACTTTGAGTGTCTAGTAATGCATAGACGAGCTGCTCCTGGGATGGATTTGTAGCAGAGGACACCCATACAGGGACGATCATGGAAGTACTGCATGACTGACCCCCTCTAGTGACGTTGAGTGCCATGGCTGCTGAGATTTCATCTGCTGCGTTTGAAGCTGTGTTTACAATGGATAAAGGCCTTTCTCTACCTTCATGTCTTCTGTAGTTTTCATCATGTAGACAGGTCGGGTGCTTTCCCTTGCACACATCACAAGTGTGGCGGTGACGACATTCCTTGGCGCTGTGACCTGGTTTCACACATCCGTAACACAGTTTGTTTTCCCTCACATGTTTCCGTCGGTCTTGAAGAGACCTTTCCATGAAGTTTGGGCAGTTGGGGAGTTGATGTTTGTCATCTTTGCACCATATGCAGGGGAGCCTTGATCTTCCATTGCTTGGTATTGATTTATCACTGTTTAAGACAGTTTGAGTGCTGAAGACGTTGGCTTTGTTTCCCTTGTGTTTCTCTTGTCATGGGGTGGGTTAGATGTGTGAAGAGCATGTAGGGAAGTGACTGGGTTGCATGCTATCTCTGATTCTACTGAAACAAACTTCGCAAAAAAGGTGGGAAACTTTTTATTTTCCATGAGGGCTGTAGTAACCCGACGATTCCAACTAGATGCTACCCAATCAGGAACTTTCTGTGTTAGCTTTTGGTTTTCTTCACAGTCACTTAATATTTCTAGACACTTTACATGAGGAATGGCTTGCAGGCAGGCATTTAGGAAGTCTGAGAATGCTCTTAACCCTTCTGCATCTTTGGACTGTATTTTTGGCCATTTTGATAGTTTGTCCCTAAAAGCTCTTTGGACGAGAAATGGCTGACCGTAGCGTTGATTGAGCTTATTACATGCATCTCTGTATGCCTCTTCATCATTTCGATAAAAGGTGCCTTCAAGGCATTTGTAAGCAAGGCCACTGACGGATTTCTTTAGGTAGTAAAGTTTATCAGCTGAAGAAATACCCTTTCGGTCCATAAGTGACAAGAATGAAGCCTTCCATTCAATGTAGAAAATTGGGTCTCCACTAAACACTGTGGGCATTGGCATTGGGAGTCTGTTTATGGCTATGCTGTCACGGATTGCTTGGGCCAGATAGGACATCTCAGTACGTGGCACTGGTGTTGCAAGGTGAGGGTCTTGGCTGTATACTGGGGCGTTAGGAGTGATCTGTCTGTTGTTCTGCTGTATGGGCTGACTATCAGTATCCTGTCCAATTTCTCTGTCTCATATTTCAAGTCTGGCACAAGCAGCCTCGACGTCCCTTTCTGCCTGTAGACTCTCTAATTCAGACTTCTGCACTTCTAATTCCTTTTTGTGTTGCTCTTCCATTTCTCTTATTTTCTCCTTTTGATTTCTTTCTTCCTGCATTAGTTTATATTGAGCCTCCTTAGCAGCGAGCTCTGCGGCTGCATCTGCCCTTTTTGCTGATATGAGCATTGATTCTGAATGACGACTGGCACCTGACTGAGAGGCTGTACCATATATGGAGTAAGCATAGTCGTGGGCTAGTAGCTGACGGAGCCGGTGCCTTTCACACTCTGCATCAAAGTCACCATCTACTGCTGATAAGCGTTCGTAGATAAGCTTTATAATGTCTCTAGTTACAGCCTCACATGCATCTATTTTGCGTCTTAGCTCAGTGGTTGGTGTGGCCTGTTTTCTTATTTCATTATAAAGTCTCATGAGATCATCCTTTCCCTTTTCAATGGTGTCTGCCATTGTAGACAGTTCCTTTTCTGTTAGGTTTTTCTTTAAATTTTCTTTGGATGTTCTGATTTGAATTCTCCATTGTTCGTACAAGCTAAGCAGTCTCTTTTCCTTTTTACTCAGTTCTTCCTTTTGGTATGTGAGTATTTTCTCTGTGGGCACACTAATACGTTCTGAACGACGTGGTAATGTTAACCCATCGGCGTCATCCATTTTGTGCTGAAGTTCGGCTAGTTGTTTTTTTCTTACATTCAGTTAACTCCTTTAGTTCCTGCCTTGACATGCCTTCATATTCCTCTTGATCAAGTAAGCCTCTACTTTCTTGAATTTCTATTTGTAGCTTACGTATTTGTTCCTTTATGCCTTCCATGTTGAGTACAGTTGTATTATTCACTGTTGACCATCACACTAGATGTTGCAACTCACTACACTGTATGCCGTGTCTTGCCGTCTTCTCATGAGTTCCATAGGCAGCGTGATGCAGCAGGTGCAGGTCAAGCTCTTACTGTAGCATACCCTCCGAAAGATGGTCTGACACTTGAACTGATGATTTTAGATTTATTGGAAATCCCAAACCAACGTAAGGTTTGGGATTTAAAAAAAAAAAATGCATTAGCTACCTTACCATATTGTTTCAGAGCATTAGCATAGTTTAGTATTAGCTCATTACACAGAAAGCTAGCAACAGCTACAATCGTTCAAAACAACTTCACCAACATCTTAATGTTACAGTATTATGATAAATACTAATCTTGTGCCTCTTCGAAAGAGTGCTAAAACATTAAATCTCTCACCGTATAGGCATGTTACTGTTTTCCTCTTTACCGTCGCATGTAGCAGAAAAACTAGTTAAGTTGTCAGCGAGTGACTTTCAAAATAAAAGCCCCTCCATTTAGAACAGGAAGTAAGGCACTTGAGCTTAAACCAGCTAAAATACATAATAAAAAAATAACCGTTCAACAAGGTTATATCTTCTGTAGAGCTAAACATGCACTGGGTTATTTACAATCAATCTGTTATGTGTTGGTCAGTTTGCATGACAATCCCATTTTGCAGCAATAAAATTGAAGGTGAACAAACAGAAATGCATCTTTTTAGATAAAAGTACAATACATGCGCTGCAAATACACACAACACAACCAAATACACAAATGCGCTGCAAATACAAAAACAATGCAAAAAGAAAAGCACACAATCCCCTTTTTATCTTTTTGAGATGCGTTTTCTCTCATTTGGTGGGTTTGTCTCTAGTTTATTGGCTCAGGTCACAGGTGATACTCAATCAGCAGACGTGTCTGTAAACTCGTGGTAATAAAAAGGCAGAGCGCTCGCTCCCTGTGGGGTCGAAAATCAAGCTGTTATCGTGACATAAGTATCGTGATGATATCGAATCGTGATGCCTCTGGTAAATCCCACCCCTAATTGTAATATATTTTAAATCCCTGAAGAGGTAAAAGAGCAAAGGTTTAAGAAAAGTCAGTGTGTCTCGCAGAAATGTCTTTTTTTTTTTTTTTTTCTTTTTAATCTAGAAACACCTCAGATTGATTTAGCAATACTTTAAGGGGTCCTAACACTTAACTATGCAGCAGCACAATGCTCTCAAAATACTGTATTAGCTTGTGATAGTGAACATGTATCCATCTCTCTCAGTAATCACTTGTACAGTATCTTTGCTGAATAGATGAAACAGTGATTTATAATGCGAAACAAGGACTAGAGCTGGGCAATTTGTTTCCCTAAAAAAAATCTGCGATTTTTTTTTTTATAAACCCCCTTTAAAACAAAATAACTGCGAACTGTATTTGCAACTGTATTCTTAAAATATATTTTAAAAATATATATTTATTGTATTTAATTAAAGTGCATCAACATAAACAAAATTGCAAAGGCAAACCCTTTCTCTAAGTGAAAAGTCAGTATGCAGTGTGCAACAAAGATTTTTAAACATCCAAATTATTTATACTGTATTTGGATTAAAGAAAATCTAAAAAATCGATTTTTTGAAAATATGAATCGATTTGACCTACCAACTCGATTTTTAAATCAAATCGATTTTTTTCCCAGCCCTAACAAGGACTGGTGCCAAATCCAAATCCAAAACACTAATGTCAGTTTGCAAGCATGTGAACATGTTACAGAGGGGCCTCTCTTTCTGTTTTTGTTTTTGCTGGACAGTTTTATAGCTCCTCTTAAGAGATCTTTACTCTTTGGCATTCGCCCTTCATAAATGGATTGCATTTTTTTCAAGCTCAAAAAGGATTTTAACTCTGAGTCAAATTCTTTAAATCTGGTTGGACAAATTTGCTGTTTTTGTTATCTCAATAATTTAGTGCAGAACTTCAATTAGCCATGTAAGATGAAGTCTGCTTTTTTGTGTCTCTTTCTGAACAGTGTTCTCATGCCATTCTGCTATTGTTTCCCATCTGCCAACAGTATAAAAGCATACATAAAGTGTATACTTTTATAGCTGTTGACAATACTGGCATTACAGAGAAATATCTTGCACGCAGCTTCTAGACAGCAGCTGTCTCAGAGTAATGAAATAAAGCATGTCAGTGTGAATTCTCTTTTTCACCTGTAAATGGATGGTAGGGAAGATGTGTGCCCCTCAAAATTCAACATTATGCAACATGCTTGTTAAGTTTTTTCCTCCCCTCCTCTGTACACCTTCTTTACATGATAGTAGTTACAGGCTGTACCTCAAAGGAAGTGTAAAAAGTGACACCACCTGTCATTTTAATAACCAGCCTTTGTAAGCCCTCGGCAAAGGCCAGGCTCATGCTCGGAGTCTTCTCTGTTTAAACAGGTACAGTACAACATGGTAATAAGGCTGCCACGGGGTTTGTTTTCTACTATAAACTCTACAGTGCTCCTTGCACCATCAATAGCATGAACCATCATTTTAAACCACTCTGTGTAGCATAAGAAGGGTAGATACTGTATTTCCATTTGTTTTATGGTGTTGAAAATGCTCTAATTTACAATACTGACACCCAGTAGCCACTGTAGATAATATACTGTATTTTATTACACTCTACATCAAGGTATATTGTTGTTAGATGGTACATTGGGCCATGCATTGTGTGAGGATGTATGATGTCATTGCTTGAGGACAGTGCAAGAAACAGATCCTGTATGAGGCCCAGGGAAAGCAGTCATATTTGACTTGTATTCAGGAATTAAACCAAGCTGTCACTAGTTATTCTGACCTCTACATAGGCGGAGCACAGGTGTGTGTGTGTGTGTGTGTGTGTGTGTGTGTGTGTGTGTGTGTGTGTGTGTGTGTGTGTGTGTGTGTGTGTGTGTGTGTGTGTGTGTGTGTGTGTGTGTGTGTGTGTGTGTGTGTGTGTGTGTGTGTGTGTGTGTGTGTGTGTGTGTGTGTGAGAGAATCTAGCGGGATTCAGGGTATCATCATGGAAGAATGCAGTTTTTACATTGTGCCAGGTTCGAGATTTGATATCAGCAACATGTGGTGCAGGATAAGATGTAATGAGTAAGTGTTCCACAGTGCTGGCAGAGGTTAAGATATGTAAGGTATAATTTAGTGTCACTAAGTAGGAAAAGCACATGTGTATTCAATAACGTTAATGTTAGTAAGGTTTGATGATGAAATACCACCATGGTTCAATTTTTAAAGTAAGATAATAGTTTGGATTTTTTGAAGTGGGATGGTATGATGTACTCCTTCATAGTCAGTGTATTACCTACAGTAGACGGCGGTCAGCATGTTTCCAGTTTGGAGAAGCAGGCAGGAGTACCGGCACGGAAGCTAAGGAATGTACTGCTGTGGATAGGGGCAGCAACAAAACATATTTTAGCCAAAAAAGGCCCACCTAAAAAATTTAACATCAGTTTAAGTGTACGGTGTATTTAAAATGGTATATTTTTCACAGCTTTACCTTGCTGTCAGACAGCCCTTTCCGACGGGAAACTGAAGCCATATTCTCTCTTCAAAGCCACCAGACTCCTTTTGACAAGAACAGTCATTTGACCTCGCAGAACACAGGAGTTGCTGGCATACCGCTGCCTCCGTTCCAGTTTGTGTTATTGTGTGACTTTGGAGAATCCGAACTAACCCTTTTAAAAGAAAAACTCTTACTTCAATATAGCACCTGCAGGGCATTTCTGTCCAACATTTGTTTTAAAAGGCATCTGTGCACATCATACTGTCATGACCCACAACTAACAGAGGTACTGAAGATTTCATGGTCCTGGTATGGTCAGGCTTTCTGTCTTTGACAATGCTGTGCCATAATACTGTACTTTTTGAGCAGATGTGAAGGTACAAAAAAAATAAAACCTTATTACATCACAGTACTTCTACAGTACCAAAGGTGGCTTGCTGCAGTAGAAAAAGAGCATGTTCAATATAGAAACTCCCTTTGGTTTTGTCAAAGACTGTCTGTCTGAATAAAATTCAGTTTGTGACTGTATTGCTTCCCTGGTAAGAAAAGAAAATCATGATTGATAATTATTATGATTACAAACACTTAATAAAAGTGACACTTTTGTGACATCATTTGCACAATAAAACACTCGCCCATTGTAAATTTCAGAGATGCAGGAATCAGCAATGTACAGTATTTTACATTTCTTTTGATTAATCATTTACTGCCCATTTTAATTAGGGACATATGAAATTCTATAGTTAAAAAAAGTAGCAGTAATCTTTAAGTTTGTGTGTTATACAGGTCTGACTGATCAGACCTGTCAGAGGCATGCACAGTGGTCATCCATCCTCGTCAGTGGAGGAACAAAAATCAGGATTTATATTGTAGATCTTAACCCCTCTCACCCATCTGCAATATTTGCAAAAATGACTGAGAGCTTTTTTTATCGACCTGTGTATAAAACTCTAGCAGTCAGGTCCTCACTCTTCTGTTTGTGAAGTGACCTGTGTGAAATGAGATCTGATGGCTTTATGGGGTTTTTGGGACTTCTGGGAAATCGCTGTAATTGGATTAAGACTTGTGACTGCTCTCCTAAAGTGTGAGACAAAAGCCATGAAATACCAGCGACCAGGCTGCGAACAGATTTTAAGCAGAGGTTTACACAGTCTGTTTTGTTGATACAAGACATGCAATTTATAACACTATTAACACTCTATGAATGACTAAACAATCTTGTTAAAGCTAAATGACTTCAGGATAAAGATGTGTTCTGGATCTTATTTGGATTCTTTGGAAACTGTGTTGTGTGTTGCAATGAATTCTCACATATCTTTCATAGTCTTGCATTGCCAGACCTTACTCCACAGCCCTGCGGAAGACGGTCTGGCAAGTCCACACAGCATTGCAGGATGGGAGAAAAACGTGCTCTGGTTTATTGGCATTTCTTTAAACCAATCACAGTCGTCTTGGGCGGCGCTAGGCGCGGTACGGAGCCAAGGCGGCTCTACAAAATAGCCTCAGAAAGGAACTTGTTTTGGTGGAACGTGTACGTTCAAAGCTTGTTTTAGTTGTGCAACAGAAAACTCAGATTGGACAGATAGTCTAGCTAGCTGTCTGGAATTACTTTCCCGAGATCTGAGAAAAGGTTAACCATAGTCCTCATAAATCGACCCGAGGTTAAGGGCGTTTTCACACCTGTAGTTTGTTTGCTTTGGTACGAATCAGTTGGTGAGTTTGTAAACTTGGAGTGATTTGCCCTCGGTCGGTTTGGTTTGGTTTCACACCTGGAAAAATCCAAGCGTACCAAAATGCGCCATTACAAATCACGCAAGAACGTCCACTCCTCTTATTGGTCGGATGTGTCTGGGGGCGGGAGCAAGAAAGTAAATACATTAAGAAGGTTCTGTGTTCTGAACTAGTGCATATTTCTTGCATCTCCATGGTCAAACCAGCTCATTTCATTAAAATGATCAGACATTGTTTCGCGAGAGACGTTTCTACGTCTGCTCTGGTCACAGAGTCTTCGCTCTGCTCTGCCGGCGTCTGTCTCCAATTTTAGCAGCAGCTGGTTTGACCACGGAGATGCGAGTGACGGACGGCGAGCTTGACCGCAGTCTATTTCTGTGATAGAAACACTGCAAGCTGCTACAATTTGCTGCTCGGCTGCATCGCAGATTGCTAAACACACCTGACTACAGGAGACATTAGGTCAGACATGCGGAGTGTGTATAGTTGGTGTGGTTCGAGTACGGATCACGTTCTCACCACAATTTAACCGCTCCAGAGTTTGATTGAAAGCGAACCGAGACCACCGAGACTCTTCAAGCAGGTCTCGGTATGCTTGTTTGGTCCGCTTTTGGTGCGCACCTGAGTGCGAATGCCGCGTTCTCACCTGCACTGATGAACCGCACCAGCGGGACAAACAAACTCTAGTGCAATTCAGCCGAACTAACCAAGGCAGGTGTGAAAGCGCCCTAAAATACCAACGCAAAGAAAGCCCAAGGCAACGGATATCCGGCCTAAATGAGTGAAATCCAGCGGAATTTCCGCCGGCAACGGAGCAATCACGGAAGTGGAATGTCGTGGATATAGACTATATCTTCCAAAAGCGTGTGTGTGTGTGTGTGTGTGTGTGTGTGTGTGTGTGTGTGTGTGTGTGTGTGTGTGTGCGCACCTTCATAGTAGCATTACCAAATGGCAGACTGTCACACATAGACCTTGAATTCAAAGGGTGCATGTTGTTTTTCTGATTTCAAATGTAGGGGTAGAGTGTAAATGGAAGAAATTTCAGTGGGAGGAACTGCTGTTGTAACAAAAAAACTTGACATAATGCAGAATAATCACACTCAAGCCAGTGCTGACGTATGACCGCAGTCACCTTAGTGTCTGTCAGGGCTTAACTTTACCATCATTCATGTGATCGATATTGATGTAACACGAACATGGAGGCTCTTTGAGGACTGCATGCCAGCAGCCAGAAAATTTGGCTGAAAGACTTGGGGTGGAGAGGGAACAGGGAAGTCCAACAAATTGTCTTTCTTACGCAATATTTAAAGAACAAAATACCATTGTAGGTCTGATATTACAATAGAAATGTAAAGCGTCTCACGTCATTAAATATTTCCAAAAGATTGCTTATTTATTTCCACTCTTTCTCCCTGTGACTTCACAGTATGTAAACGATAAGTCTACCTATTTTCTACAATCATTGTACATACTATGGATTAGGGAGCTGGATTCTACTCACCTGAATGCAGCATGTCAACAACCACTTTCAGCTAATTAAACCAAGTTGATGACATGTTTATTGATTGAGTATACAATAAAAATAGTTTTTAAATTGAGCAAAGTAATCCCAAGCCTGTTGTCGTCCTTTTAATAAAGCTATGAGTGATGAATTTACGCAAATGATGAGCCAAATTCAATTCAAGTAAATGCCCAACTCAGCTGGACCTCCAGACCTCAGTTGTATTTTTGCTGTACATTGTGATCACATACATCTCATGATGCAGGGAGGATGAAGAGAGAAGTTATATTACTCGTGTGTGCTGCTCTTGAACCAGAGTTGGTCTCCGTCCTGTGGAGTCAAAGGGTTTGTATTAACACTTGGCTTTACAGAGAGGGACTTTCTGAAACTGGTCTTGTTTTGCCACAACTAAGAACAGTCTCAGAAAGCAGGCACAGACACTCAGGAATACGAGCATAGTGTTCCCCCTCACGTCACATTATCGAACAGACATCAGCTGCTCTTCACTCTTTAAGTGTCTCTGATGCTTTGGCATCTCACTGTGATTGGACTGGGATTGCTGAGAATGGATCTCATCAGCTCATATCACCACCCTCACGCTGTGACTTATCTATTTTATCACTTTTTTCCCCCTCTGCATGTCATGTACTTATTTTGTTCAAATGGAAAAGGCTGCTGGTTTACATCCTGGCTATGAAACCGTAATCACAGTTTTAACCAGAAGATTTCCAAATCTATATTTTAAAATCCAGCATATGTAATTCATAAAGCAGCACAACACCAGAAACTGTTTGTTCTAATAATGTCTTGTTCACATGGGACAACTGAAACTATTTTCTTTTTTCAACCTGAATTTTCCTTACATATTTTAAGCTCCTTGTGAGGATTGTTGTTCTTCCAATAATTCATGCAGTTCATATTAGTGACTTGAATTGCTTCAATTGTTCCAGCCCAGAAACCACACAAACATTAATCTGTTCTTCTGGACAACTTTTCTGGTCCCAAACGGCATGTTTTGTCACCGTTTCTCTCCACTATGAAGCACCTGTAATGACACCAGCGCCACCTATCTGTGTAGAAGATGAGTCGACTCCGGCCGGCCCTGCGTCAGGCCTCCACCGCAGGCAGTTCTGTGTTTGGCGTCAGTAAACCCCTGCTGGGCTATGTAATACCTACAGGAGTGGGCTGGTGATTTATTGTACAGGTGTTGGGAGGCTCAGAGCTGGTGGAGCTCCAGTCATAAAACAATGCTAGGGGCATGTTCACCGACGAGCAGGGTCAAGACGCACATGTGGACAGGTGGAAACACACGGTAGCTTTCATTCTTATGCAGATGGAAGTTTTCCCACTCAGACTTTCATACATGCGCAGCATTGCGCACACATTTATTTGACTATTACATCAAGGACAGTTCTCTCTGGTTTTCTCCTTGTACTCTGTGTTCCAGTGCCAGGTGTTGTGCTGGTATGAAGGTGCGGATGTGCATTTAATGAAAGACAAGGGAGGCCTGAGGCTTCTTGTCTCAAATCTCACAAATCTCAAATGCAATTGTTTTAAGTCATTTTCCATTTTTTGACTTTGTGTTCTACAGAGGATTTAGACTTTTTTTTTTTTTTTTTTTTTTTTTTAAAACAAAGATGTGAGGAAAGATGTCTGTTGATGTTAATTGAAGCACTGCTTCCACATGACTTTATTCACAATTAAAGGAAAGTCTGAACTTTCCATATTCCCCATAATGGTAACATTCAATGTGCGTGCGTGCGTGCGTGCGTGCGTGCGTGCGTGCGTGCGTGCGTGCGTGCGTGTCTGTGTCATCATGGCAAATTAAAGAAAGGGACAGACTCTCCAACAGAGCATCTCAGACTGAGGGGGGAATGCAGGTGCAGCAGCCATAGGCAGTACACAAATTAAGTGTTTTTTTACACATTAAAGCATATAAACAGTTCTAGTAGAATCACAAATTAAAAGTATAAATCTGAAAACAGCATTTAATAGGTCTCCTTCAAAATGATTTCACGTTCAGCTGAAATTAAGTGGTAATGGAGACATGATCTCTTTAATTTCGTCACAAAGGCAAGGCTGGGAGACAAAAGCCTGCAGTTCAGACATGAGAAGTTCCGATGGTGGGAATTGGGTGGAGGAGGGTTCCCTGGTGTCTCTGAGAAGAGTAAAGTATTTTTTTAAGGGCCACAAAGCGCCCTGATCTCTCAGTGAAGGATATAAAGGCCTTTGATCAGTCAAGGAGATGTCTGTAGAGCAGACGTGCTAACTCAAGGAGGATCGGGTCTTCGCATGGGATGTCTCTGGGATATTCCTGACCAGAAACTATTAATATTATGTTGTTTGCAGTTTTGCTTTGAAGCTCCAAGTTTTTCAGTAAGAGTTTAGAGCCTATTTCATTCAGACACAGATCATCCTTCATTAGAAATATAAATATTCTGGTGCAAAGCCACACATGTGTTAGGGATCATTGGACATATTTTAACTTATGGAGACTAATAATATTACTACTGCTAATAATATGAAAAATATCCAGAAATGGAAGCTAATGGAGACTACAAATATAGCTGGAATTCTCATCCAGTATTATATGTCCGCAAATCCTTCATTAGGATTTAAGTGCACTCAGTTTATTTTCACAGATAATTTAATGCCGTATGAGTTGTGAAACATCATATTTTCTCAATTTGCAGACAGGGCCGCAGTGGAATATTTTGGGCAATTGTACAAATATGTTTTAGCCTTGATTGGACAAGTGTTCTTCCTGATATCATAAATGCTCAAATAAGAATTGGATAATGTGTGGTTTGAAACTAAAGGGATTTGAAAGAAGGATATATTAAGGATGAGAAGAGTGGTTGAAGATGGATATTAACAGTGGGAGCAGTTTGGGTGCTAATGCTGTCATCTCTCCTTTTGCACTTGGCAGTCCAAAGCTCCTATCTAGAAGAGCAAGCTTTGTTACGTGTCATTTTTCACTTTGAGGTTTGGTTGAAAATATGCTATTCATGTCAGCAAAATCTCTTGCTGATTGAATGATTGTAAGAGAAGATTGTTTATGCTCTAACTTTAAAACCATGTGCATAAGAATGACATCAGAATAAAATTATATAATCAAGAACATATTTGCCGATGAGTCATCCAGAATACCCCTTTTCATATAGGGGTATTGTGACCAGGCTATCAGCCATGATTTATTTAATCCTGGAACCTTTTCTGTTCACTCAGCAGTGGTTTAACCTATTGTTATCAGCCTGGATTAAAATACAACAGGTGCATATTGCTGTTCATTTAAGTACTGTTATTATTTAAAGTTGTGACCATTATTTTTTTTTATAATTATAAATTTGTCATTGTTACTGTTATATTGCTGTATGAAGACTGCTGTTCATATTGTTGTAAGAAGTTTGATGAATATATTATGGCAGTTGTTGAGATAATTAGAAAAGGCTGATAACATTTCAAATGTGTTTTAAATGAAGTCTGTTACTAAGGGCAATACATACAATGCTGTACATTTCTATAGTTCCCCAATGCACCTTCAATTATTTTAGTTTATAGTTTCTTTTTTTATTCTTTAACAAGGATCATGTTTGTTCTGCTTCCATGTGCATTGTATTTGGCATTCTTAGCACACAATTTGTGTTGTCCAGTAAACTGGGACTATAATTTGGGAGGATTGTACAATTTTAAGAACATATCCTAACTGTACAATCCTCCCAAATTATAGACTTAGTTCACTGGACCAGTAACTATCTAGTGATGTAGGCTACTGTACATTCATGTAACAACAGGGAGAGGACACCTCAATGGTTTTTGTCCTTATATTTTGCCTGGGGGGAAATAACTGATGAATATACTCTGTTCCATTCATGTTTATAGTGTGCATGGAATTTATCACTTTATTATCTTTATAGTTTCTAGATTTTACAGTGCAATTTCTTCAGTGTCTTTATTTTCTATGTCCATATATACCAGGGAGCAAGGCATATAAATATGTAAATATATATATATGTAGAGAAGGAAACTCGTCTTCTATAAAAAATAAAAAAACGCGAGAAAAAGCGTGACAGATAATAGCGGACAGACTAAATGATAGTCTAAAAATATACATTTATGAACTACTGCTCTTAAATGAAACCATTCAATGTGTCACTTGTCATTTGCAAAAACAAACACCTGTACACTTTGCATTAAAAGCGAGTAGTGGAAGTTATTATGACTCAGGAAATTAATATTTTAGCCAATGAGAGAGAGGGAGGAACAGAGTGAAAGAGATATTTACGCTTCATATTCTAGCGTTATAGAAAATGGATCTTCATGGTAAATTTCCTGAGTAACATTATCTTCTGCTTACTTTTAAGGCAAAGAGTACAATTGTTAATTTGTGCAAATTTGTGCAAAAATTCTAAATAGCTCAGTGTGCCATGTAGAACTACAGTATGTCTGTACTTAGTAAAGGGCCTCAGGCAAAGTGTCTGTTTGTGATTATAGTGTGAAGGTTACTGAGAGCATGTGAAACTACAAAATCTTTGTCAGAATAATGCAGATGATAGGTCCAATAACTGGATCGTTAATGGACCTAAATTGAAATGGATGTTGGTTCCAAACATAATCTAAATGTGACCCACTCATTACTTTGTTATCCAAGTAACCTTAAAAGTGTCGCAGCCTTTTTCTCACCAAAATTCTGGAATACATAACTTTGTGTATGTGGGAATTTTTTAATTTTGCTTGTTCAAAGACGTGTAAATAGAGTGTTGAAGTAAGAATGGTTACAATCACTGCACTTGAAAAACTTTTATTAAAAAGAAATCATCACTGAAGTAAACCAGATCTGACTTGCAGTCGACAGCTGTGTCGACAGTGTTTCATTAGTTGTAACCACAAGTTAAAAAAAATTCACTTAAAAATAAGCCAGAAAGAAACTTGATTTACAAAGTGTTTGAGATGATGAAGACTTACTGTACTGTAAGACTAAATCTAGCATTTATCATAAATATATCTTGACATCAACATTACTTGACATAAGACCAAAGACAATTTTTGCAATATTAAAGTGCTCATATTATGCTCATTTTCAGGTTCATAATTGTATTTAGAGGTTGTAACAGAATAGGTTGATGTGGTTTAATTTTCAGAAAACACCATATATTTGTTGTACTGCACATTGCTGCAGCTCCTCTTTTCACACTGTGTGTTGAGCTCTCTGTTTTAGCTACAGAGTGAGGCATCATACTTCTGTACCATCTTTGTTGGGAGTTGCACATGTGCAGTAAGTACTGCTAGCTAGTCAGTTGCAGAGTATGAGGAAGTGCCATGCTAGCAGCTAGGCGAGCATTATAACGTGTGTTACAAAGTGACGCACGTTCGTCACGGAAGTAAAGATTGGACTACAACAGAGCTGTTTGGAGCAGTTTGTGAACAGTGTTTTCTGTTGGAGATGGTAAGTCCCTTTGGGGTGGACTTTGGGCTTTTTCACTTTGTAAACCTATAACCTGCACAAAAAGATATATAACATAATAAAGGAAAGGGGAAAAGCCAAAAAGCATAATATTAAGGCGACTTTTCCTGCGGATGTGATTTTCGAGAACTATAAGAGACAGACATATTTTGTATTTACTTTTTTACAACAATTTAAAAGTTAATTTAGATGCTAAATGTGGGCTGGACCAACACATTCTCACTCTTTCTTTCATACTACTCGCTACCGATGTCACTCTTAGTACTACGTCATCTTACCGCACAGCGGTCGAGCTACTGCTATGCCTGGTGCGTCCCATACAGCTGCTAAAGGGGGATTTTTGTGTCTGTATCTGACGCTGAGAGCCACTGACCAAGCGTCAGTGTTTCAGGAGTTGGGAATGAGAACAGGTTGGCTGGACCAAGCTCTGAATACACAGAGATGAAATTGATATCAATATTGCCATCTACATCCTGGTAAGAAAAAGAGCGCATTAACCAGAATGTGAGTGTTAAGAGTGAGTAAAGGTGAGGCAAAAATACAAATCAGCCTAGTTGCATGAGATGGGATGCAAAAGCTGGACGATGATGTTGATGACAAATGACAGACTGACTCTCCATACTCACAATGCACAGCACTAACGTCATACTACTTCCTGCATTAATATTGAGCCATTGGCTGATTGTAAATGCAGAAAAAATGACTATAAGTTGGTTTTAAAGAAGGGTCATTTCCAATACTTTTATTTATCAGTTACATATCACTTAGTGAAAAAAGCAAAAAGTAATGACATCACCATACTAATTACTCAACAGCAATATGCATTGCATTACTTTTGTTACTAATAGTCAACAGTTTCTACAACTCCAAATCCTAAGTACCCACACATCACATCCTCTGTGTTTATTATGTAGAAGTAGAAAACAAGACATTATGGTTTAACAAGCAGCCTATATTTTTGAGGTAATTACTGATCAGCTGTGGCCTCGGTGACTACACACAGCTCTACAGAAGTCCCGGCCTTATAGTGAAGCGACAGGATTCACACATCCTCCAACTCCAAAACCACGTGATTCCTGAACATAGACTTAGCGTTAGCAAGCCAGCTAAGAAGACAAGACATGTAAGTAAGACAACTTTGCAGATGGTAGAGGCTAATCGCTCCCCTCACCTCCAGGACCTGTTTCTCCACTGAACACAGAGAGACCAAACTTATATCAACCCTCCATCAAACTCCCAGAACAAGCCAAACCCATACAAATGTCCAAGTACCAGACTTAAATAAAAAATAAAATTGAAATTGTAATCCTTTACATTACTTGGTAAAAAAAAAGTGGGAGTGCGTAGGAAGTAAGGCCTACTGGTCATTTCTCAGGGATGCTGTTATTCAGATTTCTTCTGCCAGAAAAAAAACAACTTAAAGAGCAGATGACTGGCTCAGCAATGAGGTGTCCTCCACCTAATCCTTTTTTCTCTTCTTTTTTTCCAACTTTGAATGGTCTTTCCCTTGATTTTCAGGGGTATAGTTTGGAGGGAGATACTGGAACACTCAAAAGAGCGAGTGTGGTTTTTCTGCTTTGATGGCTGTTTTTCTGCCAAGCCATGGAAATGTGTTGTAGCGTTGGGGTTTCTGTGATGTGATGCTGATTCCATCACAGCGTGGCTGTGCGTCAACCTCCGGGAACCTCCGGGGGTCGAAGCTCAAGGCCCCATCAATCTGTAACAACAACACGCTGATGGCTGAATAACACAACATATGATTCAAGAGATTAGCTGGCCTTTGCTGTTATTTTCCCCTGAGCGATAGCAGTGGAAATGTTGAAGAGAGAGTCTATGGATACTGGAACAAGTAAGCGGCAATATGGAACATAAATGTTGTCATTGGTTTTCCTTGACTCTACACTTGGTAGTATATTATGTTTTTTAGTGGCGAAATGATTGTATCAAATGAATCTGGATTTACAGTTTTCATGTCATGTCATGAGAAAAATGTAAATGTACCCCTGTAAAGATTTGTTGTTATATTAATTATACCAAAACATGGGGATCATTATCACTAGCTGCTTCATATAAGTGAATTAAAAGTAATGCTTCAGGTATTTTATATGCCACCAACCACACACCCTCAACAACCCAAACCAGGAGGGGGTCTCGGTGCTGCATTTTATGTGTCCTAATGAGCAGCTGTCCTCCTCAAAGAGGTTGATAATGGCTATTTAATACAGAACCTTTGGGTTTTTTGTGCCTCATACTTTATGTGAGCTTGTCATGTGATTATTTAGTATTGCTATAAGGTACATTGTCCCATTTTAGAATTGGTGTGTTCCATAAAAGTTTTCCTTGATATAACCTGTGAGTGAGAGAGATCAGTTTTATGACAAACCACTAGCAATCGTTATTTATCTGACCGGGATATATAATATTTGCATGAATGATTACACTTCATGGGGGTACATAAAATATTTGAAACAACACTGACCTTATGACAGTTGTTTTGGCGCATTAATAAGCATGTGCAGCCAGACAGCACTGCTTTATGAAGAAAACCAGCAGAGCAGCTTGAGGAACACACTGCAGGGTGCTGTGGTTTTATGAGTCATCCCATCGTTCGTAGACAAAGCACTTAATCCTGAGACACCCATGCTTTAAACTGCAGGGTGGACTCTGGTCATCCTGTCTGTGTGCTGTCTTCCAGGAATCTGCTGCTCACATGTGCATGCAAACGCACCCACATGGACGCGTGCACAAACACACAGGTTTCCCCTCAGGAATGACAAAAAATAACATTTTAAAAGACACAGCTGCAGTTTTACAACATGGAGGGACATCGTAGCATCCGATACCTTCTTTGTTTTTGACACGTTTGCGGTGTGGCTCTAGGGCTGAGGATACTGGTCGGTCTTGACTGATACAAAACAGCAACTGTTGGATAGATTGTCATGAAATTTGATACAGACCAGATCCTACTGACTTTGCTGATCCCTTGACTTTTCATCAGGGTCAAACTGGTCACTTATCCTGTGAAATATATCCACATCTACAGAACTAAATGGATTGGCATTTACATATGGCTCTCAGCCAATGAATTTTAATGACTTTGGTGATTTTTCTTCTTGTGCTACCAAAACCATTTGTGGTTTTCAGTGATGTCTTGAAAATTATTGGATGGATTTCTGGTTCAGTCATTCATGTTCCCCACAGGATTAATTGTAAAAAATTTTGGTAGTGCCCTGAATTCCCATCGGCCTCTGTACTTTGGTTTCAGTGCTAATTAGCTCCATGTTAAAATGCTAGAATAAGATCTTGAACATGGTACATGGAACACTACCTGCTAAACAGCAGGTGAGGCTGTTAGCATGTTGGCAGTAGCATTAAGCAATCCTGTGCCTATAAGTCAACCTCACAAGGCCCATTTGCATTTACATACAGTTTAAAAACAGCACATTTCTTTGCGATTTTCAGAAAAAGTGATGATTTAGGCAGATGCTTACTTGAAAAATAGCTTCATAATGTGCTGGTAATTAGAGGTAGACCGATTAATCGGTGTTGCCGATCAATCGGCACCAATAGTTGATTGGTGGAACTATCGTTATCGGCAAAAATCCATACCGATAGTTTTTCCTGGTTGTGTCCGTTGCTGGAGCGGCTGAGAAGTGCGCGCTGTCATTCATTACACAGTACGCGAGAGCTGAGAAGGGTCTGCTGGCATCATGCATTACAATAGCGGCCTCTAGAGTGTCTTTCTAGCCTTTACAGGTGATTTACTAACCAGCCTGGAACTTGTGCCTTTTTTCGGGGTTGTTGAGCATTAAATTCAAACTGTAACATCAAAGATTTATCCACTTGATGTCCATAATTCATCACGTTTTCGGTCATTTCTGCCGCTAACTCCGTGCTACCCATAGACAGTAGGTGCTACCAACAAGGGAATCTCCCATGATGCCTGTGTTTATGTTTTCAACCAATGGGAAGGCAGGTCCGTCACACATTATGCCTTATATGGGCATCCAAGTGAGAACAACGAGTATAGTGGGAAAGATGGATCCCTCCAGGTCAGAGATTGTCTGTTACCGTTCTAAACCGACAGTTTAACTGTTTTTATTTATTTATTACTTTTTGTTTCAGTTTGAATCCATGTCTGTCTTTTATTGACTTCAATATTTATATTTATTTCATTTAGCATGTTTCCATGGTTCAATACAGTTTTTTTTATTTTTATAATAAAGTTCAGCACTGTTTTACTTGGAGTGTCATGTTTGTTTTTATGCAGTATGAATTCTAAATACTATCGGTCGATTAATCGGTTATCGGCAAATACGGCCCAACCTAGCTATCAGTATCGGTAAAATCCACTATCTGTCGACCTCTACTGGTATTATTCATACTATTAATTTCTTTATAAGAAGATAAATGTTTTCAACCCGTCCGCAACACCATTTGAGTCCTACATTGTACAGTAAGTCCATCCAAGTAAGAGAAAGTCATATGTTACTGTCAGTTTTCTGCCTTCTTCTGAGTAGTACTTTCAAGTTCTTTTTTACATCCCCCAAATCTACTGTAGGGCATTTTTGGCCTGAACTTAGCACACTGTCCCGCATATAGATTTACAATATGTGCTGTGTGGGTATACTTAACTTTTCTGAACTAGTTTTCTTTTTTCATTCTTTTCCACAATGTCATTACACCTGAAAAATGCATCCATTTACATTTTCCCAGAGCTGTTTGTTAGGGCCTGCAGCACAGTATGTACATACAAGCCTTAGCTAGTGTATAGTATATTCAGCTAGGATCCCAATACTTTCAACTAACACAACAACTTACAGTAGACCGATGAGACAAACCTGTCGGCTGTTATTAAACAAGAAAGAGATGTGGGCACTCAGACATTTAATTGATTTTACAGTTATTCATGTGTGTCTATGTCAGTTAACATTTTTGATGCGAGCATCATGCTCTTAATTCAAACTGTCCGGTTTTCCCGGCATTTTACTGGATATGATATTGAAATTGAAATATCTACTTGCGATTGTTATCATTTGCTCTTTTGTAATGAGGATAAAGTATCACTGACTGACTGAGCCAGTAAACTTGAACGTAGGGATGAGCAATATATCACTATTATATCGACATCAATATATGAAGCCAGATATCGTCTTAAATTTTGGATATCGTGATATATCACAAATGTTGTCTTCCTGGTTTAAAAGGCTACATTATAGTAGAGTGATATCATTTTCTGAACTTACCAGACTGTTCTAGCTGTTCTATTATTTGCCTTTACCCATTTAGCTATTATATCCACATTATTGGTAATTATTTATCAAAACTCTCATTGTCTTAATATTTTGTGAAAGCACCAATAGTCAACCCTACAATATCTCCGCGATATCGGCATTGATATATTTTGTCAAAAATATTGTGATATTTGATTGTTTTCCATATCGCCCAGCACAACTTGAACGTATCCCATGCTGCAGTTTGGTGAAGGAGAACATAAAGTAGCACACTACAGTATACTGTAGTTTTACTTGCCTATTATGTCTTGTAATATTTGTTTTTATTTTTTCAAAATGATCAAGGTTGCTTTCTAAAGACAATGAAATTACTTGTTTCTCCTTGTGTAAATAAAAAAGTTAGAGTATGTCAAGATAAAGCAGTGAATGTGTAATTTAATCTCTAAACAGGTTCCTGTAATATTCGTAATTCAAGACACTATAAAATGTTTTTTTTTTTTTTTTTTTGTCTTTACATAACACAATGGCATTTTTGTTAGAAGACAGATGAGATCCATTAACTACATATTTAGACAGAAATTAGAAATAAGACACAAATTGGAGTTTTCTGTCCAGTTCAAACTGTGACAGTGTAGTGTTTAGAGCAGAATCAAATATGTGTCTTGCCTCCATTTAGAGAGGATCTTAAACCTTGAGAGCTTATTTGATGGCTCACTGTACCAGAACATTCTGAAAACCTGTCTGCACTTTCTACCAGGTGCTTTCAATAAGTTTCCCTCAGACTGAAATGTCCTTACATGGCGCTCTGCTGAGTCCAAGTATTACTAGTATTTACTATTACTCTTTCTTTTCTTCCAAAATAGCTAAATAAAACGTTTCACCACCAGTCTTGTGAATTTATGGGGGACTGGCTCACTTGTTTAATGGGCACATCAAACCACAACATATTAGACTACAACATGATTCTCTTAGTGCCCTGTAATTTGAGCTGAAAGCGGAAAAAATAATGAATCTCTACTCAAGTGATGACTTTATAAGGCTGGCATCAGATTTTTGGTTGACTTTTTCCATAAACGAATAAAAACAAATCTCCAAGACAAAATTGCTACATTTAGAGGGAGATTTCCACATTCCAGCTCCTTAAGTGCATCTGTCCAACAGGTTTCAGAGTGTCAGAGTGAACTACATAAACATAATTACTTAAGATGAAAGTAAATTGATGATTAATCCAACAACTAGAAAAACACATCTGACAGACAGGAAGATGATTGATTCCCTTTTTACCACCTCAGTCTGATGGAACAAGCAGATCTCTGCTGCTGCCTTTGCTTACTCCTCACCTCAGTGGGACAATAAAGATTATAGAGAAACATTTGGATTTGGTGATTGTTATCCTGACTCCATTGCACTCAGCGGTAAACCTCTTGAGCGTACTCCAGAGCTTACAGATGTGGACAAAAGGATGACATCATCAGCAAACAGCATGGATGCAAGCAAATGGGACTCATGCAAGAACCGTTTCATATTCTTATTCTCAAAATTGTCTTCCTTTTTTTCTGTGAGGTTTGTTCATACGAGTTTTACAAGATGGATTGACAAAACTCTCTTTACTAAACAAACGTGTTGTAAATTGTCACTCCAGCTGCACCACCCACAGAAGCACAGTGATTTCTTTAACTTTTCCAAACCCATGTAGGCCTGTAGAGAACTTCCATGACTCATTGCTTATCTGCATTGCATGCACTGCACAAGATCACCACTTTTTGTCTAGCCAACAAGTGAATTTCTGGTTCCCATTATGATCCAAATGATGTAAGACTTAATTATTTTGTCAAAATATTAGTACTTAAATCAGCAGTGGGTCTTCTTTTATGTTACGATTTGGACAATTTCAGACTAATGAGGAGTTCAATGAGTTTTATTTCAATGGAATTCTACAGGTATTTCCTGACAGAAACATAGTGTGGGCATTCTTTGAACTTCTCTTCCTCTGCTTCTTCTACCTCATCTCAAATATCTGACATCAAAAGTTGGATCTTGTGAGAGTTTTTGTAAATTTGAGAGCTCACACATTGTTTAATCTCCTTTTCATGAACACATAAGCAGGTAAGTCAGTGATGTTGAGGTTTTGAAGTAAAGTAAGAAGTCCTGTGTTTTTTCGGTCTTATGTAATCCCAACATAAAGCTCAGTCAACACCTGTGAGAGTGTTCACTTCCCTCCTGCAGCTGAGTGAGGCTCCTGACTCTTCTTTTTTCACAGGTTGTGCAGGAGGAATAGGATGTGGGTCAGGGCGTACCGCTGCAGGCATGTGTATTTTGTTTGCTCAAGTTATATCAGTCAGTGGATCAGCTGTGGCTAAACAGGCATGGACTGTTATTCATTTACCACACAATGGCTGTTTAAGGAATTTGAAATTGTGTCATGAGCTGGCCTACATGTTGCTGTGGAGTAATGGTTGGTTGCTGGCTTTTACTTCTTCCAGGCTGTAAGTGATCAATTAGGGGCAGAGTTTGGCAACAGATTTTACACACTTTTTTTGGGATAAAAACTGGCATCCACACTAGTCTGTTGCATTTGAGCTCCTTCCTGCTGCCGTACACTCGCGTGTTAATTTTGTCGAAAACGATAGGGCAGTTTTGTAGTTTATTTCATACAATAAGAAAATAGTTTGGAATCCAAGCTTAGTTTTAAAGATTTTGCATATTATTATGTTCAGATTCACATTAGCAACATATGTCTACATTGTAATTGCTAAAACCTTTTGTTGGCTGATTTAACTCACTAACAGTAATTTAAAGGTGCAATATGTAATATTGTATGTAATACTGGCAGCTAGCGGTTAAAAAAGTTACTGCACTACCAATTCAAAATACTGGAGAGTCGTTTCACCCGCCACCTCCTGCTCAGACTCGAAGTTCACGGAGGTTGCCAGGCTGAGACCGCAGCATTCACAACAATGTTGCTAGACGCTTTTCTCACATAGCCAGACATTACTCCACAGCACAGCGGAGTAGCTAACGTTAGATGCTGGCTATATTGACAGTCATAAAAGCCCGTGCTCACGCGGAGCTCTGTAACCAACTGACAGACACACTTTTTCGGCTTAAAATTACAGTATGAACCGCTAAAAACACAACAACTTCACTGTCCTCTCCACACGCCAGTCAGGCACACTTCCTCGGCTTAGAATTACAACACGAAACGTTAAAAATACCACTAACTTGCCGACGGAACACACTTCATTGGCTTAGAATTACGGCAACAATCGCTAAACACACTGCAAACTCACAGTCCTCTCTTTCCGATTTACAGCCCCCCTCTCGTGGCTTAAAATAACTCACCGTTGTCGGCTGCAGCCGCTGAACTACACGTTGTAAACAGCCATGGGCTGCTTGCCTGGTCCTCCCGGTAACGTTAGCTAGCAGTTAACAGGGTTAGCATGGCAGCGTTAGCCAGGACCAGTCGGGATCACTTTACTGGCTATGTCTCAATTGTTTTTGCGAGTAACCAACTCAGGTACTCCAGCTATATAATTCAATGTGAGTACACAAATGTTGAAATGACAAAAAATGCCCATCCCTAGTAGCTGTGATAAATTAGCCTGAAGCTAATGCTTACCTGTTCAGGAGAAAATAAGCCAACTCTGCGTCCTTTTGGGCTCTAAGCTGTCTCCATCTTTCAAATACAACTCCAATATTTACCAGGGGGTTGTTACGTCTCTGGTCACGCAACTGTTAGAAACATGCTGTTTTCTTTTTTTTATGTCATGTAGAATCTATCTCCGTTGATCCTGTTCGTTTGTTTGCTGCTTTCATGGCTGTACTACCGTTACAGCTGTAGCACGCTGGGTTTACGTTTTTACAGGTATATCTGGCAACCCGGCCTGCCTGTCAAACTGGGCCGTTGATAACAACACACAGATCAAAACATAAACATAAATTCCGTCACGGAATGTAAATTTCAAAAAGAAAAAATACTGACATTAGCATTGTTGTCAGAAAAGATAGTATTTCAGTTTAACATGTTTCCTAAATATCTGATGAGGCACTGGTGTCATTTTTGGATTTATTACAGTACAAATATTACATATTGGACCTTTAAAGGTCCAGTATAATAAAACCATGGGTTTTATATTTAATAACGTCATACTCACCAAGTTACTGTATTGGCCCAAATAGAAGATGACCTTGATTATAAGATGACTCCCCTTTCTAACACCTGTTAGAACACCCAGACTACTGGGAAAGTTTTCCTGACATACTATTGTTGCAAAGATAAGATAGTCCTCATCCTTGAAGTATTTTCTTGTCAAGTGAAACATTGAATTCTTTTATAAAAAAGACGTAAATTCTGCATTTGTGTAGCTTGTCTCTCAGTCAGATTCTCATGCTCCCCTGTCAGGTTCTAAAGAGGTTGACCAAAATGATTTTAGACTATCTTTTTGAATTTTTGAGTCTCAGTAAATACTTTCTTGATTACAATATTATTTTAAATGTTAGAAATTCATTAGAATCTAAACACACTTCTACTTGAGATGCACATGTATGTGTTGCAGGTAGGCCTGCACGATAAATTGCGATCTCGATTCACCCGTTTGCAATTTAATTTTTAAATGACTTCGATTATTTATTTTTTTCTCCTTCAATTAATTTATTGAAAGCATTTGACATTGACTTGTTTTAATTATGTAAAGACATGTTCAAGGAGTTCAGATAGAGCCTGTATCAGGGCCATATTTAGTGTTATATAGTGTTATATGTCACTATTTGTGGTAGCCTACTGTACTTAAATGGCTAGTATGTACTTTATTAAAATAAAAAATCATGGCCAAGAATCATGATATCAATTCTAAGCTAAAAAATCGTGATTCATATTTTTCACCGAATCGTGCAGGCCAATAAGGGATAGGTGAAAACATGCTACATTTTTTTGTCTTTATTACACTCCCAAGAAAAGTTATACGCATCCCCCATTTAAAATTTTCTAACATGCTTTTCAAGGAATAATATGTCACTTGTTTAAAATTCACTGCAATATCCATCGCTATCGCAAAAAGTCTTTACAAACCTTTTTTTGTTTCATTATTGAATGGCAGGATTGGTAGTCATTCAGCAGAGTAGTGAGTCAGTGCACCGCCACAGTAAAATTCCACTGGCTTCATCAGGTCACCTACCGAACATCACCTGAGGGGATTCCTGTCATAAGTAGTAAAATTGACTCGGACATGTGTGGGGTTGCCCTTTATAGAGCAGGATGCAGTGCACAGGCCGAGGGGTCAGTCCTTCCATAACATACTTAGTAAATCAGACAGCAAATGTTAGACCCCAGGCTTGGTGGGGACATCCCTCACATTTATTATGGCAATGATATTAACAAGTGATTGCAATTGGAGTTTCTTGACAAAACATTATTTTGAAATGTTTGTAACGAAATCATATGTAGCTGCATCCATAGTTAACAAAAACAAATGTGGCCTGAGTTTAAAACAGCATCTGCCATCATTTATTTCAGTTCAAAGTCCTCAAGTTTTACAGTCTATCAAACAAAAAAAGTCCCCATGAAAACATGAACATCATGCACCAGCACCGGCAGACATGCTCATGCTTGTGCTCTCTTTCTTTATTGTATTGTATCCAAGTCTAAGCTTCAGTGTGCTGTAAATGACCACATTTTGGCAAGTCATGACCAATGGCTCATAAAGTATAAAGGAGTTGTGACAATTTATTTGATTTACATGAATCATTATCCTCAAATCCTATGTCAGTATGTGTGCTTTTTTTTGGAGATAGAATAAAAATGTGAAAGTTTTATTTTAGGATGCACTTTTGGTGTATAAAAGCTGGATATGTGAGGCTCCTGTAACAATTATGGGGAAAAACATCTTTGGATGAAGTAATATTCATTTATCTTTATAAAGGTACATTTTCTGTGATCACAACCTAATTCATGTTTAAATCACTTCAAAATTATACGTTCCATTATCTCCATTGTATTTGCTGTGTAACTTGATTGAGTCATCACCCCTCCTTTTGGAAGTGGAGCTTTTCTTTGCAAGCCAGCTTTTATATTTTATTCATACGACATGCCTGGACCCATGTTTCTCTTTTTGCTCTGATGGTGCAGATGAAACACAAATTGCAGGCTGTGTGCTGAGCTCACAGGCGCCAAGGTTTGGTGAGGCAGAGCTTTAACACTGGCAGCTTTTAAGCCTTTTGCTTTGAATTAAAGCCACTCTCCTCTTGTAAGACGGACACCACATCCATTTATGTCGAAGCTTCTTTGGAGATAGTAAATCATTCAGGCCTTAATATCTTTATACTTGTTAATTACATGCACATGGCATAAATATAGAAAAATCACATTGGAATAAGTTAAAGACACAGACATTGTTTGGGGGGTGTTCAAATATGAACCTGTGTTTTGGAGTACTTTAATCTATGACTGATGTACGTATAAAAGTGTTGCCACATATCATTTGAAGGGTTCATTTTGTCCATTTTAATTTATTTTACTATATCATATTTTTGTGTGTCCAATCCAGGGAATATCAAAGTAATGTTGGTTTATTCATTTTTAGAATGGCCTTTATCTGTTTTTACAAGTAAACTCTTGATTTGGTCTCACTGAACACCATGTGGTGACCTAAGACACTAGTATTGTTTGTTCACAGCTCTACAGTACATCCCACATCTCCCCTGTTTCTCTTGCCGTAGCCCATAAAGCATTACAATGCATGTTGTTTTTATCTGAGCCAATAACATCAGGTGTTTCTACTTAAGGCTCCACGTACGCTCCAAGTCAGTGGTCTCCAGTCCCGAGTCATTTCTCAGTATGTGTTAGAAGTAAATTGCATTCATCTTGAATCAATATTTTCTTGCTCTTCTGAAATATTTTCTCATAATTGTGTAATCTGTTGATGATGACAAAGAAATGTGATACACTTATAATGCTTTATTTTTCTGCCACGCCAGTCAGAGCCAGGTGTGGTGTGCTGTCTGCGTCATCAGGACTTTAGCTTTCCATGTTTTAAATTCAATTTCCACATTGTTGTGATATTGCTTCTTGATACCAGACCTTACTTCTCAGAACCAGAAAAGAACTTCTGACACAATCGTATTACGAGAAAACAAGAATAAACGTTATCTAAACGTTAACATTCCCTTCTATAGCTCCGTAAACCATGTTTTCAAGTCAAAACAAATGAAATCAGGAAGGATATAGATTAAGATATAGTTTAATAGTACACAACATTAAATAACACTGTCCATTTCAAACAATAAAGATGCTTCTCCGGTTTCTGTTAATGTTGAAGACCTCAATAGAGGTTTTTACAAAACATGTGAATCATCAAATACCACTGCAAGCATGTCTGTGAAAGATACAACATAAGCTTTCCATATAAAGCATGACGTAGCTTGTACGTATCTCTAATGCAACCTTTTTTCTTTCTCTGCACATGTTTTACTGTTGATCGTCGTTCGTAATCCCCAGTGTCAAAAGTACGCCAAGGAGAGAGAAGATTCATGGTTATCTCTGTGCTGTTGCTCAAAATGTAAATCTCTCTAAATCTGAGTGAGTTATGCAATCCAATATACTGAGTCTAAAAGCCAAAATAAAGAATATTGGGTTATTGCACTCACAACCTTTTAATTGGTGATAAAAAATGAAATACAACTAATATTTGTCCCCTCAGTAAGTTGATCTGACTTAACTCCACTCTGATTCTGAAAAATAACTTCAGGACTTCACATCCAAGCAGTTTTATTTCCAAAGCATTAAGGACACCTTATTGTTTCAGAGCTCAAGGGCAGCTTTATTGCACTCTGTTGGCTCAGATGCGTTTTCCATGAGGCTGTTACCCTCCATCATATAAGGCTCCTCCTTGGCAGGTTTCATTAGCTGAATGGGGACAGTCTGTCCCGTTTGTACCACACGAGGTTCCACATCCTCAGACAGAATTTACTCCAAATAACTGTTTAGCTACATTGATTGCAGCTGCTGTTGGTTTGTCAGTCTCATTACATTATGTGGAAGCTGTTTATCATCTATCTGCATGTAGAGCTGAAACAGTATCTGATGTCACTCAATCAGAGAGTTCCATCTTCAATCAAACAGGTCTAAATGCGAATTGTCATTGTCACTCCTGAAAAGTTGCACTGTAATTGCCACATCTTATTTCTTTCAGCGTCAGTGATTTAGCCAAATGGTACTTGTGTACCATGTGTAACTTTGTTTACATGTGTTTAACTGTTCCAGCTTACTTATCCGTACTGTAATGTGGCTCTCTCATTCAACATGGAGTCACTGACCTTGTGATATGCAGTCTGTTGCTTGTGTAAGTCTGAATGTTTACTCTAAACTCAACTGTACCTAAACTCAAGACTTCCAAAAACTATAAATCCTCCCACTTCTTCCGAAAACTTTGCCTTAGGAACATACAAAAACCACATCTAGAAGGAAATTCATACAAATGACCATAAAACCATTATAATTGTAAATCTATGTAAAACTATGGTTTGGATGCAGGACAACATTTAAACATTTTCAACCACCCAAATTAACGAGTGAGCGGCAGTAAAATTGATTTGCTTAGTATTTGCAGAGGTGGTACTTAAACTGGAAGGGAATGTAGTTTAAACTAGAGATGGCCCGATACCATTTTTTGCTTCCCGATTACTGATTCTGATGCCTGAACTTGCGTATCGGCCAATACGGAGTACCGATCCGATACAGTGTGTCATATATTTTATTATGTTTACTAACTATATACTACTATCCCTGTATGGATGTGATATTATTTCTATCTTTGTCAGTCTGGCTCAGGTTAAACTCTTTGTGAAACATAAAGAAACAATGAATGCCACAGAAGTTTCTTTTATTATCCAGTTTGACAGTCAGTTATAACGGAAAAAGAACATAAATAAACTACTTTAACGTAGATTTTCTTTAGGGCTTTATTACGTGGTATCGGATCGGTGCATTAACTCCAGTACTTCCCGATACCAATGTTTTAGGCAGTATCGGAGCCAATACTGGAATTGGTATCAGAACATCTTTAGTTTAGACTGAAACAATAAAATGCCACAATGTCCTAATTTGCACACAAAGATTTCATATATTAATTACCGTTGATACAAGAGACAAAATAATTTAACTGACTTTTTATAGTTACAAGAGTGTATAACTGGACCATATAACTGGATTCTTCCTGGAGTCTTGTCAGCACTGTGAAATTGCCAGGGAACAAGCCGGAAGTGTTGTAACTATGGTCAGTTACACCACTAGTCTTGCACTTATCCCCCATAAAACCACAAATTGTTGTTTTTTACATTTCAGCTTTTGTATGAAATAAATAAATGAGATAAAACGTTTTAATTATTGAGCTTTAGAGGTGCTAGTAGGCTGTTTTTTATGTTTGTTTGTTTTTTACTTTTTGACAGAGCCAGGCTCGCTGTTTTCCCTTGTTTTCAGTCTTTATGCTAAGTTAAGTTAACAGACTGCTGGCTCCTGCTTCATATTTACCGTACAAATATGATAATCTCAATTTCCCATATAACTCTGGGCGAGAAAGCAAATAAGTGTATTTCCAAAAATGTCAAACTATTAACTTAACCCTTCTTATTCATACCATTACACATTGAATAATTGATCAAAATGTTGCCTGTAGAAGATCAATGTAAGCAAACATAGACCTATCACAACAACAAAGACAGTATTGTCTAATACATGGACATAGTGAAATGTTTTCTGCTTTGCTTCCCATTTCATAGCCTTGATGCTAACGTATATTTTCCCTCCTCTTCATCATGCCTGGCAGGCAGCTATCCTTCACATTGTAAAACCTGCTCTCTGGTTTAACTATTACTCTGGGATATATCAAAGCTGAGATTCTTGGATGAGTTCCACATCCATTACTTTCTGCTTGCTTAGCAGATTGTACTGTTAGTAGGGAGTGTAATTCTGTGTTGTGAACTTTTATGAACCAAGGAATAACAGAAAGATTTTGAACTGCTTTCAGTAACTCATCGCTACAGCAGGATGTGTAGAAACTTTAGATTCTATACTACAAGTGAGGTTTAGCTCGTTCATCCTTAAAACATTATTTTGTGAACACATCTTTGCTATATGGAAGTTGGATGTGTCAAGACTTGTTCAATTGTTCGTGCTTTTACAAGGCCAAACTAACACTGTTAAGGAGTTCTTTTTTGACTACAAAAGTGAAAATGTTCCCCTCACAAAGGCAGATTGTTCCACAGGTCTTTGAATCCTCTCCGCTTGTAAGGAGGAAGAAACCAGTAACTATTACAGTTGACTTGACAGATTGCTGATGACGGTGATGATTTCAGGCCTCCTTTGCATCTGACATTACCATGTTTCTCATATCCAGATCTTCTCTAGATGTGGTTTAACTTCAGAGGAAGAATCCATCTCTGAGAAAGAGGTCTGTTCTATGCGGCTGTTCTCATCACAGCTGTGATCCATGTCACCACCATCCAGAGACGTATTCAGTTGTGGGAGTTGAGATTAATGGAAGAGAGAAGAGTGAGTGGCCACAGCATGTGCATGTGTGTGCTTGGAAGGCTCTGAGAGAGATGATGATGTGTCCTTAAAAGGATGAAGAGCACTGTCTGCCAGCGCTCTTTTTTTCTTAATGTAGTTATACGGACCGAGTTATTGGAAATGTGGTTGAATCCAGTGTTGTTACAATGTGCCCTAGAGATGATGGCGATTTTTGTCCATCTTCTTTCCATCTTGTGTGCATTTACCTCTTAGTATTAGGTGTTTATCCTAACAGAGTGCCACATTATGGGATAAAGCTAAAACTAAAGTGGGAACTATCATCCATGCAGATTGATGGAATGAATTAGTCTTGTTGTTTTTCACGTGGTTTTTTTACGGTTATAGGCTTTCTGTAAATGATTAGCAGGCAGGAGCTCTAGCTTCGGTTTGTAAGCCTTCAAGCAAAACACTGATCACAACCTGCAACATTTACAGATTCCCAGGTGAGGAAAGTTACTTTCAAATGAACTCATTATGATTTGTTACTTTTAGCAAAACCACCCATGCTGCGAAGTCGTTTCCATATGGTTCAATGTTACTGCCCTTACTCTTGCAGTTACATGATTTAACAGGTCATAGATGTCACCTCAGTTAAAAGCTGTGAAAACATTTGATGTTTGTTCATATTATGCTACAAATGCTGTCCCTGTTGTTGTATCACAGTCTTTGCTTATACTTTTATTTGCCTCACTTCCCTGAAATACATCAAAAGATGTGATCTGATATCACCTGTTCATTTTTACATTTTTTCAGTCCATTAATTGAGTTCAATGATTAGATCATTTGTAGTTCAACACCAGAATACTGCATAAGCCTTCAATAAATGAAGAAGAACATGAAATGAACATCAAATACTGATACAGTACCAGTCTAATTTCCCGCTCTTATTTTTCTTAAAATGTTTGTGGGTTCAGTCTGTTTAGTTGTTTAACATCATGCTTGTGTAAAATAAATAATTTGCTGCAGCTGCGTTACAGCTGGAATATAATTTTCTTTCCAACCACAAGAACTTCGTTATTTATCTGTGCTGATGTGTCACATCCTGACTAACAACAGTTACCGTAGACATTGTTGATCACAGTATCATCATTTGTGGAGCTGGTTTTCTGCCAAATGTTCATTTCTCGGAGAGTAAATGTTGCTGTGCGTCAACAGTTTCTCTGGGCTGTAATGGGTGACTCAGCCCTCCTGCTGAATACGAACTAGCAGCTTTGGTCATTAAAAGAGGAACTCCATATGCATATGTAAAAAGTTGTTTAAAATCTTTGTGGAACCAAAGGAAGCTGCACAAACTCTGTTAAATGACCGTGTCAGTTGGGGCTGAAGTTTAAAAAAATGTAAATAAAAATCTTCTCTCCTTGAGGCTATCGGCATAAGGCTACATTAGCTGTTACCAGAATCTCTGACTGAACATGTGGTTGAGTTGCATTGTGGGTAATCTAGGCACCAGGTTTTGACAAAAAGAAGAGTAAAAACTGTCCATCATGACTGACAAAATTACAGGAGCCCAATGCTAAAGCTCTATATAGAGTTACATTTTATTCTTTGAGTCACACATATCAGGATGCAGAGCTGAAAGTCCTTCAATGACGTTTTCACAACTTTATGAGAATCAACAGTGTCTTACTGCAACAGGTCAATTGACTGTGGATGTACAGAGAGACTTTTAAGTCACACGTGAGTGCCTGTGCTTCACTGGCTGCTCCACAGTGGACTGTGAAGGAGTCAATTTCTGTAACTTTCCGAAACTGACATTCACGCCCACTTCACGCAGCAATTGGCCAGGTGTGCAGAGGTGAAAAAGTAAACAGGGTTTGAACTTCTCACCAAGGACATGTTTAGACTGACTTTGTCCCTCCGTAAAATTACCTAGCGGCCTAATTTGAATGGGGCCAGTCAAGTGATGCAGCGGGGAAAACTGGCTCAACTTTTGTCGGACAGCAATGCGACGTGACCTGGCAAAGTACGTAGGGTGGCAAGTCAAACACATTTGTGGTAGTTTTCTTTGTGCGTAAAATTTCTACTGGTCACCTTGTGATAGATGCAACAAATGCTAAAATAACAACCACCATGATAACTTCCCAGAGTTGTAAAATCCTGTCTTTACTCAAACTCCAACTGGACTTCCTGGATCATATTTCATGTCTCACCGATACCTGAAGCAACACCATACCCTCCACCAGCGCAGACCCTTGTGTTATTTTAATGCTCTGTTTTCCGTCTGAACACTTGCTAACAGAGACTCGTAGGACATTACGGCAGATTCACACCTGCAGATAAATAGATGGTGGAGGGCAAAACCTCTCCCGGACCCCAAAACCCCCAGCAGCTTGGAAGTCTGAAACTGTAATTAAGGTCGTAATGTTGAATAGAGTAAACCTCCCACGTAGAGAAAAGATGAAAGGTCTATAGAATATCTTTATTGAGGTAATTGAAGGTTTCTTTAAAGGAAAACATTACAGGACAACTGGTAGTTGTACAGCATACTGTAGCTACTGCACCTGTGCTGTATTGTATGTGCAGATGAATCTTTTTTAGGATTTTTTTTTTTTTTTTTTTTTTTTTTTTTAAAGGGAGCTACTGTGTTGATCCACTGAACTTTTGAATGGTTTTTGTGCTGAAGGCTGTCGTAGATTATGTTTTGCCACGTTTTCTGTCTTTCAGGAAAAATTTGTAGAGCTCCTTTCAGTAAACTGCTGCCCAAAAATGTTTCTCACACAGTTTTAACAAATTTTTTTTCCCCTACACAATTTCATGCCAAGATTTGCATTTTATGTGACACACCATTTGTGGGAGTGCATCTCTACATATGGAACCAATTTGCTGTGAGCTAATGAGTTTTGCAGGTGGTTGGACTTGTTGCGTGCTACACTGTAGTCATGAACAGAGAGCAGATACTGCAGTTTGGCTGAGGTAACTCTTGCCTGCATTGTTACTTAGGGCATAGTCATATTGGGCTCCATGTTTACCTTTGATGATGTGTTTTACTATCAGATGTTTTCTCTCCACTCCCTATTGGCAGTGCCTAGAATGCACATTTTAAAAGAAACCTAATGTGTGTCATATTTTTAATCCAAATGTATTTTATTTTAACAAGAATTCTGGTTTTTAATTGGAATCGTGACGCTGTCACTGCAGCTGAATACAGTAGGGATATACAGTCCAGTATTTACATGTAAACAGTAACTTATACCGTATGTAGAGCAGAGATATACTGCTGCTGATGTGTGACTTTTCTGCTGAAGAAATTTGTGCTGAATAAAATTGATAGATTTAGCCTTGGGGAGGAAAAAAAAGAAATGAGAAGGGGAAAATAGAATATTCTGTGAATGAGTCACAGAGTGAAGGGTGGAGTGATGTCGGCCCAGTCTTCACAGCTGAGGGGGAGAGAGAGAGAGAGAGTGTTTGTTGGGGGTGGGGGGCACCATGAGGATCATTGGGGCCTTCTGGACCCAAGCTGTTGTTCTGAGTACAGGCCGACACACATACAACCACGTATACACAAATAATACACACACTGTGTTGTGCCTGCAGAGTAGACGGTGTATAGCAAAGCTTCAGTTGTCCTCAGACTGAGGTCACTCCTCCTCACACTGAGACTGTATCACATGAGCAGAGAAATGTTTAATTCTTCATGACCTTTGTGCTTTCCATGAAACAACTGCTTAAGATGCTCAAAAACTAGCTTTTCAGTAAATGTATTTCAAATGTGATTACAAGGTAGCAAAAAAAAAAGTAGTTGTACTGAAGAGCCCAGGAACTTTTTTCTTCTTCTGTGTTGCAAGTGTGACTTTATTTGAATGCAATTCATGTCCAGTTGTGGCTCGGAGTCAGCAGGCTGAGGTGCTGGTCAGCCAGATGCTTAATGGATAATTAAACAACAGTTGCAATACTGTGTGAGTGTGTGTGAGTGAGTGAGTGACCACTTACCCTTAAAGGTCCAGTGTGTAACGTGTTCAGTTGTTATCAAAATCTGTGTTGCCCGTTCACAAACTTGTCCTTTTTCATGAATATTTACCTCCACCATCAATTCCAAGTATTCCTTTTGGCTTGACATTTTACATTTGCATTCGCATGAACTGGGGTAGACGCTCCATATTCATGCACCATCTTGAAATACGTTAGCCGGTAAGGGACATAGAGGACATACTGCTCCGCCTTTCGCGTTTTCGCTGTCACATGATAAACTCACAGGTGCTGCTAATTCTGCTAATGGGTATCGTAGCTTCCCGGCCTCGGCAAGTTTGAAGAAGGAAACATGGAGGACCACACGTATTCAAAATCCAAATGTTTTTTTTTTTTAATCAGAGCCTCTTGATCTTTATGCATCCAGGGGCTGTCATAGCAGGAAAAGCACAGGTGTAGCTAATGTCATTAACGATGGCTCGTTAAGAGAAAACACCTGACATACTATTGCCATATAAGGTTGTTAGGGTCCGGCAGACACAGAGCAACATCCGCATTCATTTGGAGCAATAATCACAAAAAGCGTCAACATTTCAAGCCGGTGTTAAACAATTATCGTCTTAGACTGTGCTGCGGTGAGAGGACCATAGAATGTCAATTAAAATTTTCTTCTAAACATGTTTAATATTGATTATTTGAAATAATATTTGAAATATTTGTCATAATTGTCATAATATGCAGATTCAAGAGTCAAGCAAAAGAAAAGCAAAGAAGCTATTAACAATCACAACACCTGGCTAGTACTCGGGGACTTTTGTCACACATTTTGTGTCCAGAGAGATGAGGGTGGTCTGTAAATTCTGTCATTATGTGTTTAAAAATTTTTTTCATTGAATAACCTTTTACAGAAACATTAGCTGCAATACGCATTAAACGTATTGCATGGCGGAGTGGTGACTTGGCTGTATTTTTTTTTTACCATGCGAATTCTGTTGAAATCGTCTAATCAAAACAATTACTGAAGGTCATAAAGAAAACTACTGAACAAATTCAAACACATTCAAACATCACATACTTGTGGCTGAATGAGCTTTGTGCATTTATCTGTGCCACTTTTCAAGCTATCAACAACAAACCGAGAAACCTTAACTACACTACAAATCTGCTCCTTACAATATACTGTTAAAGCTTCCCTGAATGAATGTGAATGTGTGCCTAATCATACTCCAATGCTTTTTGCACAAGTTCAGTTTTGGTGAACTAACACAACTCCTGACTGTTGATTTCAAGCTGTCTTGGCAGTGGTGATCCTTGGGATTATATTTGACCCTGCACTGCTGATTTAACCCTTGTGTTGACTTCGGGTCACATTGACCCGTTTTCAATTTTTGTTTTATATCAGAAAATATGGGACGTAGAAATAAGCGCTGAAAATGTGTAGAAGAAAAATGTAACAATTTAAAACGTTGGAAAAAGCGAGAGTGCTTCAAAGCGCTGTGCGTGGGTTTTATTTCTATGACAATGACATTAACGTTAGCTAGGTAGCTAACGTAACGCCACATGAACAGGGGGGTTGACTACACAGCTAACAACAAGCTTACAACACACTCAGCACTCAACATTCAGTGTCCGGCTGATCTGCTCCCACAAAATGGGCTTTTCTGTCTTTGACGACACCAGCGCTTTTCTGAAAAGTTCAGAGATTTTCATCTAGAAGAGCTCAGAGCGTCTGCACAAAAAGGGCTGTCGGAAAAATGACCCTGCGCAGGCTTTTTCTCTAGGCACCCGCATACGCTCTCTTCTCTTTGGGAACAATTGAAAACTCTGGCGCTCAAAATAAACGCTATGTGGACACAAGCCCTAAGTTATCAAGCTTCTAGCACCACGAATGGATGCACAGAGGAATTTTGCTTTCTGGTGTGCAGCATAGAATTTTACAAAGAAGACACACCAAAGCCCTTTCCCAATTCCCAGTTTGTGCATCCCCAATTCCTCAATTCCTCTCCTCGCGTCTTAGTCCTGCCCACAGGAGATCCGAGCCGAGGCAGAGCCTCGAGGAGGTGAGGCAACAGGCATTTAACAAACACGAGACATCTCTGCCTCAGAGCCGTCATTAAAATCGTCAATTGTGTATTATTTAACCCACCCGTTAATAATCAATGCTAATTTGTATGATCCGACCGGCCCCATCCGTAACGTTAACCACAAGGCTGCGGATATTATCACTCTCTCCCCTTTTCGCTCTCGCTCTCTCTCTCTCGCACTCTCTCTCCCCCTTCCACAAAGGATACATCAGTCTATCCTCGATTATAACTCCTCCAAGGAGCCTCCTAGATCCTCACTCCTCGATTTGCATTTTAGGAATTGGGACATCCTTCAACATGGCGCGCTGAGAATGATTTCCGGGTCACAAGCCGGAGGATTGAGGAGTCGAGAAGGTACAAATTTGGGAAATGAGAAAGGCCCCAACTATTCATCTGTTGCCCTTGATCTTTGTCATACATTTTTCAACAACAGTATATCGTTGATAGTTGATAGAAGTTGAAACCCATAACCATGGATTGGGTTGCACCAACCATTCGTAAAACCATTACTAATTGTCTGCGTACAGTCCCTCCAAAGCTAGCTATTTTTATACCAGTGAATCATTAAATTGGGTAGCACCATTTTAAAATGTTTTGTTCATAAAGACTTTAGTAATGTTACATCTGTTGTGCTGTCTAATTATAAAACATTGTGCACAGAAAATCACTGTAGCATCAATAGCTGTAGCCTAACTTACAGAGAATTAGTTTTAGGAGAGAAAATAATATTAACCTAAATTGCCAAATTGTTAATGTAGGTATGTCTTAGGGTTATTCATATAAGCAAAGAAAGAGAAATATGTGTGTTTCAGAGTTGGTCGTATTTACAGTTTAAAGTGCTAATATTATTAGCATTTTCAGGTTCATAATTGTATTTAGAGGTTGTACCTGAATAGGTTTACATGGTTTAATTATCAGAAAACACCATATTTTTGTCATACTGCACATTGCTGCAGCTCTTCTTTTCACCCTGTATGTTGAGCTCTCTGTTTGGGAGTCACACATGTGCAGTAGCTAGGTAAGGACTACTACCCAGTCAGAAGCAGAGTATGAGGGCGTGCCACGCTAGCAGCTAGGCGAGCATTATAACGTGTGTTACAAAGTGACGCACGATTGTCACGGAAGTAAAGGCGGGACTACAATAGAGCTGTTTGGAGCAGTTTGCGAACAGTGTTTTCTGTTGGAGATGGTAAGTCCCTTTGGGGTAGACTTTGGGCACAATAAAGGAAAGGGAAAAAGGCAAAAAGCATAATATGAGCACTTTAATGTCCAATTATGCTAACCTAGCTGACATTATTAGGTCATTTAGTCAAATGTTTTTGAATTGTTTTGTTATTTGAGGTACAATATTGTGTTATTTTTTTGGTAAATAAAATCAAAGATCTTCTCAGTTTTCATCATTATTGAACAGCATTATATGAAGTGGCAGGTCAGATGTGTTGCGCATACCCCATATTACCTCTTTTACTCTTTACTGTAAATGGGTCTTATATTAATAAGCTAACCTTAGTTTTGTCAGTTAATGTAGTTAGCTATGCAACGACCTCACATTTACTGTTACATTAATCTCCACTGAGTTAACCCTTGCATTATAACTAGGCTACGTTTAAAGTTACAAAGAGCTTGTGCAAGTGGCCTTTGAAACAATACTAATTATTTCTATACAGTCCTCTGTTGCTTTCAAAACCCCACGCTTCCCTTATCTGCATTTTTTGTTGCTCTTTTCTTTCCGTCTATTTAATTATTTGAATGTTGTGGTTTGGATGCATTCTTTCTTCAAGCTGCCGGTCGAAGACCCTCTGGCACTTTCTGCCTACAACCCCACCACAAGCATTATTTCAAAACTTGATATATAAATACCTAGTGTATTAAAAAAAGCTGAGATCAAAGAATCCAAACACTTGGTTTTATGTTTGTACGACATCACTAAAGACACTGATTTATTGCTCTGTCCTGTGTTGAAATGAACTCATACACTGATGGCATCCTTTTATCTGGTACACTGGCCCATACCCAAAACCACACCTGCATCAGGGGAAGCCAAAGATGTCGGTGTGCTGAAAGGGCCTTTAGCTGCTGTGACCGCCATAATGAAGACATCCACATCCGTTTTGAATGAACTCGAGTCTCTCTGACTGACGCTTTTGGCAGCCGGCCAAACATAGCCTGTGGGTCAAGGCACTGCAGGGGTGTCGAGTGAAGGACACTACAGAAATGAATATCCTGCCAGACGTGTGCACTCAATAAGTTGTTTGAACTGGCCTACTCTGTAAATTACACTTCTAAAGAACACAGTATGCAACTATTCATCAGTGTCTGTCAGAGGATTTTTATGGTTTTAATATGATAATTAGAGGATCTAACAGAGGAGTTAAGATTGATTTAGGCATAAGAGGTAGTAGGAAAGTACAAGTTATTGGTGCTCTGACTAGTTGTCTCTGTAACATATATTCCGCTGCACTACAACTTGTGTTTTGTGACCAAAGATGGTTGATATATTTTTTTTTCTCTGTGTAATTTTACAGTAGTTCCTGCATTGCTAAGCAACAAAAGAGAACAGTCCAAAGTCAAAAGGTGAAAATGTGGACATATGTGTGGTTAACGGAGAATTTAACAAAGGTTTTTGCAGGAAGGGACTCAACACTTCAATTTGGTTTTGGACTTTTAGTCACTAAAAACAGATAACCTGTGTAGCTACACTGCATGTGTATTGTACATGAGGCCCTGCGTGATCCTGTTATTGATACATCATCGGATAACATCATCTGTTGGGCTACCAGCTGATTGGTAGCCTCAATCCATTAGCCTAAGTATACTAGGTGGCCTATATAACTTGTCATTACTAACTATTACTCTGCAGATTTCTAATGCAGCTGCCCGTGATAGCTGTAACTACACTGTCAGCCAGAACCAAAACAACGACACATGCTACAGTAATTAAACAAAAAGTCCAAACAAAGCTATAAATACCTTTTTACAGAGCGTCATGTATTTGGCTGCACCATCAGGAACATGGGACAGGATTGTGGAAACATCTGTAATGCAGCAAACAGCACTCAATGACATTGGGGGCTTAAAAGACCAAACACTGCAATATTTCTGTATCATCAATATAGTAACATAAATACAGTATACTTAAATGCATTACATCAGCAGTCGGCAGGAATATGTGTATCACCCCTGTGCTCGTGGCGTACCCAAGATACAAATGATACTGGGAAGTGTTGTTCCAGTATGCTACAGCATGTGATTCGAGGGCACAAAGACCTATTGCATTTTTATAACTGACTTTTCTGGTCACTTGAACAAGAATTTGTATTAGTCAAGTTAGATTCCATCATGGCTTCATGAGGAGGAAGACATTGATCACAGGGAGTCAGATGTCCCAGAGCTCCACATTTCAACATGTATCTCTTAGACTGATGAAAGCCAGAGCCATGAGTTACTGTGACACTACTTTCTTGCCTTTCTTGATCGTCTTGTTTGTGTTCATGTGCACCGTGAAGAGCCTCTGTGATTCGTATTTATTCATAGGGGAATTGTGTGTGCAAGACGAACTTGAAGAGAAACAAACAGCCTCAATTAAATGCTTTATTCAAACTTAATTTCTTTCTATGTGAACTTACACCGGCATGAGTTGGTAAATGTTATATAGTTACTATTAACATGTAGGAGAGCAAACTGTGATAGGGGACTATTTTGAGATTTCATTCAAGCACACACTGATGAAGGAAAAAAAATGTTCTCCTACACCAAGAGTTTCATTCATAAGCATCAGGTGACTTTTAATGAAACCTGTTGGTATAGTATATTTGCCATTTGTGTATTTATTTAAAAAATAAAGTCTAACTTTAGCACTGATATCAATGAACACAGCAGTAGAATAGTTGAATATTGCCAGTAAAACATTTCATGTCAAAATATAATTGGCAAATTATATTACTTTTCTCCTATGTCAACCCAATTATCTTAATTTTACCATGTAAATACTTCAATTACAAGAAAGAAATTTGATAAACTTTTAGTTAAAATAAGGCAAAGAAAACATCCTTTATCAAAAGATGTCACAGTAGGAATATTTTTAGACATCCTTTCTCAAACAAAACTATATGCTTATCTGCACAGAAAAAAAGCCGGTAATAGTTTCACATTTATTAGACCACATGTGTTTTAAAAACCAACGCACAGCAAGCTGCATTAAACAGTTGAATTAGAAGCGTCCCCGAACATAACAAAATAAATAGAAAATAATATTGATACTGTGAAATGATACTGTGAGGTTTCAGGGTGGTTGATGGTATATCAGGCTGGAATGTGACTTGTTCACCCACCACTATACATTTTAAGGACCTTTTAAAACAGATATATAGACTCCCATATTGAGTAGGTTGACTTGTTTTGAGAGGAAACAAAGCAGGTTGTTTTCATTGGAAGTGAATCATGTCTGTGATGAATACATTGAAAACAGAATGCAGGCACTGGAAGATTTCTTTGAACAGGCAATCGGCTATAAATGGGCCATCAAAAATATCAGAATACAAAAAATAATGATAAACTGTATAGAAGAATCTGGGTTGTAGGCGGATGTAAACAAGACACCGTTAGTGCGGTGGTGTCTCACTTAAACCTGCAAATAACACAAATGTTTAAAGGATTTCACTTTTTAAAGGAGCTGTACACGAAATACTGAAAAAAATTGCCTCTACTCAGCTCTCACTGTTCCCTAAGGGCCTGTTCACATTGTACGCATCATGCGCTGCGCTCGCCGCTAGGTTTTCCTCTTCCCAACTATATTTGTTGTGCTTGCCGCCGGGCGCAGCGCAAATTTACGTCCTACATGTGCCAATGTTTGAATGCACGTTATGTCTGCGTTCGGTGTTTACATCAGACGAGCAGTACGCGACATTATGTAGGATACACAGTAGTGATTTGGTGGTGAAGATGTTTCTGTCTTTGAACCAAAAGAAAGCCTTGGCACTTGCCCTGGTTGTGAGGAGAAGACAGAGGAAGGCACCCGCAGCAGCAGCAAGAAAGGTGTGGGTGCATGAGATCCTCAGGTCCAGAGCAGTTGGGGGAATTCCGGCTGCAGGAGCCTATATGTGAACTTCAATGAAAACAAACATGACCTGTGTCAATCAGTCCAAACATATTTTACTTCATATAAACATACAAATACAAATATATCCTATAAATACCTGTATGGAGCTGTATATCAACTTGGTATTTGGTTTTCGCAGCTCACAATAGTACACATTTCTCAGATCAGAGATGACAATAATGTGTCACATAGGGAATAGTGCTCTCTTACAGAGGGAACCGTTAAATATGGACAACAACACAAAGCAGTTTCAATATCTTGGTATAAACAATGGCGTAAGGACTTGTCAATGGCGTAAATACTTGCTTTGGACATGCAAACAAAAGATTTCAATCAAAATACACGCTTTTGCAGGTCAGTCACTATGCGGTGCAGTTTACACCAATTGTTTTAAGAAATGCACTCACTGTTGTGCAAATGCAAATTATTTAACAAATGCGCCAAAGTATCTGAGAAAACAATGTAACATAGTTATGACTGTATGTCAGTGGAGACATGTCCATGTTGTTTTCACATAGCTAAAACAAACCTGAATGATTTAAATTAGGAGGCTACAATAAGCTACACATCTGGCCTATTATGGTGGAAGTATGCACCACAGCATAGTTTTGTGTCCGAGGTCTCTGTACGACCTTGAACTTGTGTCGTACAGCTCTGGGAGATAGCTGACGGCCAAAATCAACCTCTCGTCCATGTTCAGTTTGTGGCTCCACGTGTATTCGGTGTTTACTTTTTTCTGTGTTTTTTCAGACACCTGAATGCACGTCACAGCGCACCGCGGCTGCAAAATGCCGCTTGCAACGGCAGACCAGTTCTTGCGCGCGGAAGCCATTGACAATAATTGGTTTCATAGCGGAGTGCTGCCATTTGCGCGTACAATGTGAATGGCCCTTTATAGACACCGGCTATCAAAACAAAGACCAGAGAAGTTCAGATTACACATGTGATTATATCACACACAGAGTGTGACTTTATTCTCTGCTCAGGACACCATTACTTTACATAGCAAATATTTGTTTGCTGCTATATTATTTGTTCTCAATGTCGAGCACAGCCCCTTTAGGTGCATTTTGGCAAGAAAACTGTCCTAGGCGATCCTGTATGTTAAAAAAATATATATAGTCAGCAAATGGCATTAGAAATAAAGGTTATAGTTTAGAAATACTTTTTGACAAAATGTGTCCAGCTAACAGGCAGCAACATCTTTTCTGGCATGAGGGCTGTGCCGTTATCAATTTCAACTTTGGAAAAAAAACGGCCAGTAAAAGCCACGAGACTTAATTTAATCAATTTTACTTTCATAAATCTCCTTTAAATCCTCACGTTCCAATCGGATTCTGAGCCTCATGCCGCCGACCAGGGAGCGCTTTGGACCATGTAAAATGGGGCTGATGGTGAGCCACCACCATGCTCTGCTTTGTACTGCTTTTCTCCTTTTTTATTATTTTTTTTATATAAAGGCACACACCATCTAAACAAATTATGATGACAAACGATTCTTCAAATGACTACAAAAATTGTATTTGTATATTATGTGACATAGCAAATGCTGCCAAGCTTCCAGATAAAGAAACCTTTTTTTTTTTATACAGTCCCTAACACTCTTGGACACTTGGGTCTACAAAAAGCATGCTGGTCTTTGTGGCAAGCCAGACCATGTAGATGGAATGTTGTTTATTGGAATTCAACGTCTTCAAGCTAATTCATTCCCCAAAACCGTTTTCCAGCCCACTGTGTCACGACCCTGACTCCAGGGACCATTCCCAGGTTCTCCGCTAAAACATGAACATCAATCATAGTTTATTCTTTGAAAGAAAGCGTCACGGATTGAATGAACTCTGGCTACAGTTGTCGGGTTTCTGACCACTCTCCTGGGACATTTATTAACCAGAAAGGCTGTGAGAGCTCACAGGGACACTAGCCAGGCAAGGCATAGCTCCAAACCATGGCGTGGCCAAAATCATTTTTTAATATTCCTGGGAAGGTCCCACCAATACTCAAACACAGTATTACATTAGTAATAGATATCACTTCTCAACCCATATTTTACATGTGGAATCTGCATTTGGCTTCAGATTTAATTCTATGTGGGTAATATATTTGCTGAACTGCTGACAACTTAAGATAAGGTTATAAAAGCCGATAGGTTTATCTCTGTAATCTTTTCATTATTATCCACCCCGGAATAATACAGAAAAATTTACAGAAATCATGTTCTTACTCTCTGCTTTAGAGTAAGACAAACAGTAGGAGACCTGTGGGTCAGGAGATTTCTTGAGGTAAAACAGAACATATGTATGATGTTTGTGTCCAATAGCAGCTCATTAAAACTCTGCACCCACAGCTTTCAACCATATTACCATAGAGCTGGCTTTGGGATGGAGGGATGAAAGTCTCCATGTAACCTCTGTTCACTTTCTGATGGAGCTTTACATGTATCTCCATTTTATCCACCCAAAACACATAGACACTCTACAGCTAAGCTCTGTTCTGTGTCACAATCTGTACAGCTAGAGAAAATGAGTTTAGTTGTGCTGAATCTTGTCGAAATTAGGTCTTTGTGTACTGACAGTTGAGCATTTTCTTCATTTTAAACTTTATTTTATTTCCATGGTATATTTGAATTGGTAGATTTGAGTCAAGTGGAACTAATTGGGTTTTCTAAAGAAAAGTAAAAGTAGTTAGAAGTGTACAAGAGAAATAAAACTGAACAGAAGACCTTTTATAAGTATATTATTTATATTGCGAACCAAACTGCACGATTTTAGGTCAAAGATATTTAGGAGAAGCCAAGATACTGATACCTTAAATGCTACCGCCAGGATCAGTAGCATACAGGAGAGTCACCACCCAGGAAAAGGTTACATGTCAGACACGTTATAGTGGCTTGGGGCAAAATGCCTTAAAAAGTTCATAAACCTCTTGTGATCTTAGAAACTAGAGGCAAAGCAATAACCCATATATTTCTACATTGCTTCACTGATCTATGCATGAATGTCAACACTTTCCCAAGTGAGTCACCATGATTTGTGGAAGCATACAACTGGGAGATTCTTTCCACTAGGTTCTCTGAGGAACTTCTTCAGTAAACAACTAATTATGTAGCCCTTGGGCATTAGCAAATGTTGGCAACAAAAAAATAAATATAATAAACCAAAGAAATTAATATTGCAAACGACAACACTTTGTAAGATCTCCAATCGGTTTTAACATAAACATGTTTGTTTTAGTGTTATAAATGTAATGTTTTTTTGTACTTCAAATGCCTATCATAGATGAAACTAACCCTAACCCTTAAACATGACCTTTTCTTAAACAGACATCTGACTATTGTCTTGCATTGCCTTGACTATGCCGCATAGGTGAAGAAAACATTTTGGGTTTGATTTTTTTTTTTAGCCACAGTAGTGGTAACAGTAAGATGGATTGCCATGGAATTTGATACAGACGATCATGGTCCCCAGAGGATTTATTCTGTTGACTTCTCCTCGATAGCGTTGTTTGTGCTGAAGTTGCCATTGATCTCCAACACTGTTCACCATAACAAGCACGCATGAAAGCTGCTGTAGAAGAAAGCAGGAAAAGTCAACTGTGAAGGTTCTTTGTTAAAACTTTTATAGTGGCTGTTTGTTGCCACTGCTTTGTATTTGCTTTATGTGCTTCTGGTCTTTATGTCAGGTGATTGGGTCATGGTTCCCATAGACCAATGAGCCAATCGTCAACAATGAACCATGTGCAGTTAGCCCAGCCGCAGACCTTGGCGTTTCAAATTTCGAGAGGCACACGTGGGTCACTGCGTTGGTCACTGCGTCGGTCACTGCGTCGGTCACAGTTACATAATAGCAGTCTGCCACGAGAGGCATGCAGTCGGTTTTAGCATGCCCATGAGCTAAAGATTATGAACACAGTAAACATACCAGTGATACATCAGCATGATAACATTATCAATGTGAACACATTACCATGCTGACATTAGCATTTAGCACAATGCACCACTCTACCTACAGTCTCACAGAGCCGCTAGCATGGTTGTTGACTCTTGTTGATAGCATTTTTGCATGGCTACTGCCTACTTTATGTGCAATTCAGGTCTTTGTACATGCTTTCTAATATGAGCATCAGACCATGTGAGTGGAGTGGTGAGAATTTCCACTCCTGTTATAAATGTATAACTACTATGTGTTTTTAGTATTTCATTTTCATTACTTAAAAACTTATGTGGCAACAAGAGCTACCTCCCTATATATTATTCAGTGCAACATACAGCACATTATTTGTAGATGTATTCTTACTTTTTCATTAAATATGATTCTGAGTGTGCAGAAAGATCCGTTATACAATCTCATTCTTTTGTGCTCGGTTTGGTGATGCATTTGGCAGCTTAACCTCTATTCATGACAGCCCTTTGAGCAATAGGCACATAATGTATAATGTTTGGGCCCATGTTCAGTTGGCCTCATTCTTTTGGAGCTCTCTTACGACTCCACAGCACAGCCCTATCAGCATGTGGGAGTGACTGACAAAAGAACATAACTCTATGTTGTTTTGGCCATAAAGTAATAGAATAATGGGAAGATTGTCATCTTGTGACAATCTAAAGAAAATTTAGGGTTATGATCAATTTTTCTAAGTCTGACACTTCTGACCCTCTTAGATTGTGATTCAGTCCAGAATATTTAAAGGTAAACCTTGCTATAGTTATGGCATTACATGCAATTTGAATTTCCATAAATTGCCTGGCTGACTGATATTCCTGCCAAACTAAAGCCATATTATGTATTCACAACCAATCTGATGAGTATGCTAGCGGCTCATTTTCTCTTGCTCGTTTTATCCTTGTTTATTGTTTTTGTGTCTTTTATTTTTGTACATAATGTGACAAGGAACAGCAAGTGCTGCATAATCACTTGTAATTGACTTATAATTTGTTTCAGGCAGCAGCTTTAGAAAAATTCCAGCTCCACTGTCGGCTTTGTTTGAATCAAATAATTCTCCATTACGCCAGAAAAGCAGCCAAAGATCAATGAATTACAAGGAATATCAAATTTATATCTCAAAGCACCCACAACACGTCACGCAGGTACCAGGACGTCAACATGCTTTCTCTCTCTCTCTCTCTCTCTCTCTCTCTCTCTCTCTCTCTCTCTCTCTCTCTCATGGGGATGAGGGGCCAACTTTGAAGGCTGTGTGTTCACAAACAGTACGTATTGTGCCTTTAAGTCTATGAATCCTAACGCTTGCTATATGGGTCTTTGATAGAGTTTGTGTTTTCGACAAAAAGCCTTGCTGTTTTCAATCAGCTTTTGGTAACATGAACCAGGATGACACTGTATTTGAAAACTCAATATATCAGCTCTTGATTTAATTACTCTGAACAAATGTGCAAAGGCAACAGTTAAGTGGCTACTGAGCCTGTGTAAAAAAAAAAAACACATGAAATTACATAAAGCAATGATTACCTTCAGAAACCACAAGCTCTCTCTAATCTGACTGTTGGACAGTTTATTAAATGATTTGTGCTGTAAGGAAAATAAGAGGGGTTATCATTACCATATGTTTTATTCTTTTTTGTTTTTCATTAATTATAAATGTATTGATGCCTCAGAGGAGAAAGTATATGTGTTTTTATTGTTCTGCCTGGAAAGCTTTACTAATTAAAGTAGAAACACTAAAACTGTAACAGCAGTTATGACCCATGTGTTTCAGTTTCCTCTCAGTTTAACTATGATAATCCTTTGTAAACCCCAGAAAGGACTTTATCATTAGCAACCTAAAAGGGGATGGCAGTGTCAGTCGGCCCCCGGCCGACCTCTTTGGTCCAGAGTGAAATGTCTCAACTGTGATGGTTTGGTACAACATTTTGGACATAAATTCATGGTTCCCAGATGATAAATCCTAACGACCTTTTGTGATCCCCTGGCTTTTCCTCTATGTCACATAGTGTTCACATTTGTGGTTTTGAATGAAATGTCTCGACAACTAGAGCTGGGCAGTATATCGATATTATATCGGTATCGTGATATGAGACTAGATATCGTCTTAGATTTTGGATATCGTAATATCGTAAATAGCGTAAGTGTTGTCTTTTCCTGGTTTTAAAGGCTGCATTACAGTAAAGTGATGTCATTTTCTGAACTTACCAGACTGTTGTAACTGTTCTATTATTTGCCTTTACCCACTTAGTCATTATATCCACATTACTGATGATTATTCATCAAAAATCTCATTGTGTAAATATGTTGTGAAAGCACCAATAGTCAACACTACAATATCGCTGCAGTATCGATATTGAGGTATTTGGTCAAAAATATTGTGATATTTGATTTTCTCCATATCGCCCAGCCCTATCGACAACTATTGGATGGATTTCCATGAAAGTTGGTTCATATTCCCCTCAGGATGAATTGTTATCGCTTGGTCATCACCAGACATTTTATGTAGTGCCACCATCTGATAAAAATGTAAATTTGTCCCAACCTTTAGTTTATGACTACATACCTTATATCTAAGTAAGACCTAAAGACTCCACTGTACTTTGTGATTAAGGTTGGGTACCAAAATCTGTACTTTTTTGGGTACCGACTGAATTATGTCGGTACTACAGAGGACCGATTCACTGTAAATCAAACGGTGCCAAATTTCGGTACCTGAGGGCAAGTAAGGGCGAACTTCTCTGTCCGCTCTGCATGTTGACAGAGAGAGAGGCTCAGCTCCGACACACACGCAGAGCTGTGGTGCGGACAGAGCGAAACTACGTTGACTCGGCAGTTTGTTAAAGTCACAGTGAGTCACGGCAATGCCGGTTAAGCGGTTGCAAGTGCCGTTACACTTTACAAAACCACGCAGACGCCGTTCGCTGCAATATAACATTAATGCCGAGCCGAAGGCGGTCACGGTGTGGTTAACACTTCCTCTAAAGGCTCTGACACACCAACCCGACGGCCGACCGTCGGTAGAAAAGGCAGTCGTACTGATCGGTCGGCTCCCGTCTCTCAAAAAACTGCCACGGAACACACCGAAGCGACGCAGAGTAGAGCATACGTTCTGCACATACGCGAGACGTAATACGTCTCTATAACAGCAGGCGGCACTAATCTGTATTGTCGCCCAAAAAATTAAAACCGGAAATGACGGAACATCTCTCTAGACCTAGTAAACACAGAGCATGCTGTCGTCAGTCATTGTTTTCATCAGAGAGTGTTGATAGTAGTCAAGAAGGATCGTTGTTGTCATTACTCGCTGAACGGAAGAAAATACGATGGCTAATAAGAAGATACTGGCGTTGTCACCTCTCGGGCTTCTTCTTGTGGAAGAAGCACTGATTCGCTAGTCAAGGGCTAGCAGTCCTCCAGTCAGATTGGTCATTGAGTCTGACTGCCTGCTGGCCGATACAACAAGTCCAATCGGCCAAAATGGATGCCGACGGCTCCTCCGACTGACGATGGCACGGAACACACTGAACGGACTCCAGTCACCGACCTTGCCAGACTGTCCGACGGCCGATAATCGGGTTGGTGTATCAGAGCCCAGACTGATCTCATAAAGTGGTGTTTGTATGACTGAATTCGTATGCCATTTTGGCGTGTTATAAAGACGCATAATCACTTTTTAGCGTGTTTATCAACGCAGTTCGGCCGCCATTGACCTACATTACGTGTGAATTTTTGCCGAAGCAAGAAGAGACCTAAGTCCATGGAAGGAGGTTGGTTTGGGTGCTGGATGGGTAAAACGGTTTATTGTTTTCCTAAGCGTGTTTTGTTCGTGTTTTTGTTTTTTGTGTTACTAAAGCCTTTCCCAATATTCTTTTCTAAAGCCCAACCTTTTATTTTATTTTTTTACACGCATGTGACGATGTTCTCACGATAGTACATCACGTTCTTGCAACAACGCCACGCCACATAGTGTGTATGTTTACATCCACTGTATACAACATAGACATACACGTGGAAAGCTCAAAATGCGTACAGATAACACACCATTTGGCTTTAGGAAAGTGGCATGTATGTTTATATGATGCCATGTTGCAGAGCCTTAAGACAGGCAGGCACACCAGTGTTCTCTATGCCCTGGTGACTGACTGACAGGCTGGAGGTTGTAAGGCAAGGTAACTTTATTTCTATAGCACATTTTAGCAATAAGGCAATTAAAAGTGCTTTACATAAACACAAACAAGAGCAGTTAAAAAGAGATATATAAAATAAAAACAGGCTAAAATAGGATAAATACAAGAATAAAAGTTCCAGTGCAGTGTGAGAAATTAATAATTATTTGATTTGATAGGTTGTAGGGATGGATTTGGGAGGGGAGAGGGAGGTGTTTTATTTTGTGTGGTGTGTAATGTCTTCTAATCTAATTTTCATGCTTTTCATTTTTTTTTACCCAGAGGGTCAAGTCCGCGTGCACACCAAGTACCAAGTGGACTGGTAACTGGAGGGGTGTCAGTTCACCTCACTACCAAGGTAATGTGTGTAATAACTAACAACAGTGAACAAATGTAATTTCCCCTTGTGCAATCAATAAAGTATGTCTTAATCTTAATTAACTTTAATTCACAGGTGCCTTTTGCATCTTGAAAACTGTATGTCTGTACTTGTGTTTAAAAACACCTTTTACTGACCTTGATTCTGTAGGGTGTGAAGAGTTAAATTCTACATATTAAAAATGTGTCACACAGGCATTCAGAGCATGAAATACTGAGTCTTCTTGTAAATCCTGTCTACATGTTCCTTCTCTCTGTCTCCCTGGAAATGAGCATGTATATAGGTTGTTTCAAATCTGACCCCAAGCCTTCTGGCTCTGCAGTCACAGTTGTTGGTCCCCTTCAGTTTAATAGAAACCTTCAAGAGGAAAACAGACATTATTCATCATCCTAACATCAATCATTACTCATGTTGATCTTCAGCTGAAGAATAATGACCCGAGGCTGGTTTGATAAATCAAACTCACAGGATTAAATACTGAGAGACTGAAGCACCAAAAAACAAAGGTGCACCTGAAAATAATCTATCAAGTCTGGTGTCTGGTTTGCAACTCTTCCAGAAGTCATTACACGTTTGCAACTGGAAAATAACTATCTTTTTAAAAAAAAAAAATGTAATATCTTTTGGCACCACTTGATATGGTAGGACTGTATGAAGAGAGCTTTGTTTTTTTCTTACAGATTTCATTTTTGATGTGACTGAAGCTTGATAAAAGAAGCACTAAATGAATAATGAGATTAGAAATATGATGATGCTTGCCATACACTTTGGCAGAACATGAGAGAGAGCTGCAGGGACATTTGCTATTTATCCCCTACCACGATTAATGACTTCACTTGCGCTGCTTTTCTGATATGCATTCCAGTTTGCCCCATGCTGACATTGAGAAGCCAACAGGAGGCATACGCTCTCCTGTTCTCTCTTACATTGTTCTGCTGGAAAAGCTCGTTGGTTTTTCCCCTTCTTTGTTTTTTTTCTTCTGTTGTTGTTCTGGGCAGGTTTCATGATAGAACATGCACTCGCACATCTGCATGTCATGTTGACCTGAACATCTTGACCAACAAAATAATTTTCCTTTTTTGAGCTAATATTGTGAAACAGTAGATGTATCAATCTGCATGTTATCTCTCTAAGCACAACATGACTTTGTGTCTGCACCCACTTACATGACTATATTATCCACTCTACAACATATGATCTTGTGTGTGTTTTGAACAGGTCTGATTTTCCAAGCATGTTTAGGGTGTTTTGCCCACATCAGGTTTGGATTAGTGGGATCCTGGCCTTGATTGCTCTTGTTCATAAATCATGATTTATGATTAAAGCTCTCAACTGCTCATTTAGAGATTAGAGACTTAAAGTTTGGGCATGAACTTTTATAATACCACGTTGTCTGTTGCACATTGTTTTCCTCATTTTGATTCAGACAGAGATACAGAAGAATAAAATGACCTTACTCCTTCTAAACACTCCAATTTATGGGTTTAAAGCGTCATATGACCTCATCCTCTCGCTTCTCCCTTCAAGATGCTTAGCCAATGAGAAATCAGCTCAGTCTTTGGGGACTGGCAGGGCCAGACTGATGTGGCCAAAATCCAAACATATACTAACCGCAGGCAGCAGGACTTTACTTCTCTTCTAGGCCAAGGTTAAAGGCATAACGTGACGTTTTGAAATTCAGCAGATGATTTGTCTCCGCCAGGAACTTTTCATATTATAGGAAAAACTTGCCATTTTGTTTCCCTAAAATGGCTCACAAGCATCATTAGCATTCACTGTTAAAACCAGGAGGCACATCTGGCCAGAAACACAGGGTAGGAGAGCGTTTGCGCTTCATTGTTGCAAATGAAACCTTCACATGAATATGTTATGCATATGCAATACTTTCACTCTCCTGACGAATAAGCCTACAGTTTGCATTTCTTTGCAAAAAAGGGTACCTCTTCGTCATTTTCTGGCCAGCTACCACTGGACTATTCCTGGGCACGTTATTGGCAAGTCCAACTTGCTGTGAGTTTGGGTTAAACTAAGCACCCAAAGCAGCCAGACCACCCAAAGCATTCATGAGTAAGATTATGAGCGGCCAAAGCAGCCAGCTCATGTCCTTCTCTTCCAGTGTTCTGTATACACTCTGTGACTTTGATCACAGCTCCATGATTGATGCCATATTTTTCATTCGAGTGGGTTTGTCTTTGCAATCCAAATTATAGTGTGAAGAATAAATGTCAGAACTCTATAACAAGCCCCCCACTTTTGGGTACTTACCATATCCCCTCTCATAAAGGCACACATGGTTCTACTTAATCCCTCTCTTCATTCTGGGACCTTAAATACCTCTTGATTAGAGTAAATGGCATATGAAACCCCAGATTTAGGCCTGATGGTGTGCTTTTGGATGAGCAACTCAAATTAAACATTAAAATGATTTCTCATACAGCTGCACTGAAACAGTGTTCAGCTGGCTGTGTTACAGGACTTTTGTGTTTCACATCAACATATGCACTAATGCATATGCACCACTCTTGCTCTCAAGTTTTTTTTCTCTTCGGTATATCAACTTTATATTCAAACACAAACGTGTACATTCAATCCTTGGCTTGAGCAGATACAACTAAACTAATCTATCATCAAACACACCTTGCAACACATTAAAGCCGCCGGATGCATGTATTTTCCATTTCAATCTGCTTTGTGTTGGAATTTTAAATTTGGTGGGAGTTGCACATGCGCAGTTCCTAGGTAAGCACTACAAGCCAGTCAGAAGCAGAGTATGAGGGCGTGCCACGCTAGCAGCTAGGCGAGCATTATAACGTGTGTTACAAAGTGACGCACGTTCATCACGGAAGTAAAGGCTGGACTACAATAGAGCTGTTTGGGGCAGTTTGTGAACAGTGTTTTCTGTTGGACATGGTAAGTCCCTTTGGGGTGGACTTTGGGCTTTTTCACTTTGTAAACCTATAACATGCACAAAAAAAATGAATACCACAATAAGGAAAAGGAAAAAGCCAAAAAGCATAATATGAGCACTTTAAAGAAATGCCATTAAACCAGAGCACGTTTTCCTCCCATCCCGGAATGCTCTGTGGAGTAGCCAGACCCTCCATGAAGACTACTTCAGTTGTAACAAAAATACAGTAACCGAAACCATAAATGGTCATGTTTCAGAGTTTAAGTTATAAACATTTTGCAGTGATGGAATTTGGTAGGGACACTTTGTGAACAGCAAACAGAAAGTGTATATGGAGAACTGATAATGGGAGTTGCAGCGTAAATTTAAACACTGACAAATTGGAGAGGATCAGAAAACAGAAGGGTTTCCCTCTAAAACAATGGTTACCAACCTTGGGAGGAGGGGGGGAGATAATTAACAGGGGCAGGAACCCGAGAAAATATAACATGTTTTTTTTCCTATAATCTATGCACCTTTTCGGGTAAATAACTGGATTTTTAAACCTCTCCGAGCCTCTAAAAATGATTTTTTTTTGACATATTTATATTTAACATACAGTATGCAACCACTGGCGAGGGTCAGCCATTGCTTTGTTTTAAAAAAAAATTAAAAATTGTTAGGAAACACTTTTCTAAAACAAGATAAAATATATTTCTATTTAAAAAGAAGCACATTAAGAGTGTCTAATTGTTTCTAATAATAATAACCTAATAGAGACATTTTTTTCAGGAGAGGTAAAGGAATTTTTGGCTTCTTACACTCTCCAAGTCGACAGTCTGGCTTCTTGCTGAACCTGCAACTAAAGAATTGTTGTGAGTGCAAAGACGGCAGTACTTATTCCAAATAAATTTCTTCCCACCCTTAATTCTCTACCATGAGACAATAAACCCACCTGTATTTGGAAACCAGTATGCATTCCTTTAGCTTCAGCCTTACTGGAGGTCAGTCAGAGGTTTCCAACTGTCTCAGCAGGCTGACAAAGGCAACAAAAAGAAGCATTTTCTGTGTCTTCCAATATAATGTAACCTCATGGTTGAAAACTGAGGATAATGTTTATTGGGCCTCCTCTCAACTGAACCCTGATGAAGTTGTCTAGTAGCGTTATAAAAGCTCTCTCTTTTATAACAGAATGTCAGTGATTAAGATGATTATGTGGACGGTGAGACTGCACAGGAACTGAGATCATACCACTAGCCTTCCAACTGAAAGAAACACATTTGCACACAATAGTTTCAACCAGACGTTTCTTGTCTTTAACACTTGTTTGGTTTCTCATACATTAAATATAAATGCTCGCTGTTGTCACTTAACGCACTCAAGAAGTCTAAAGTCTAAATCTCTCCTGTAGCTGAAACTAGAGATGGTGCCATTGTTGGCTCTGTACTGATACTGCTGTAGATTATGTAAAATGCAGCAGCTCTTTCTTTATAATGCCAGAGTCAACATCAAAGGGAATAGGTCCATTCATTCCCATTGCAAACAGGTAAAAAGGCTTTTGTTTTCTGTAGTGTCTGGTGTCTGTACTCGCACTGGCTTAATCTCATGAACATCATGAATAAAGGCTAAAATGTCTGCATTGTCTAACCTGCTATCAAAGCTTTGCATTCAGACAATAAAAGCTTGAGTTCAGAAGGTGGTCATTACTTGTTTTAAATGCTCTAAGATTTAAAAAATATTAAGCTCTGGCCAAAGGAATGTCCTGAGGCACCCTATCCTCACACTGACATGCCACACAAACAAGCTCACACTGAAGTCCGAGGTTTATCTCTGCTGATCTCCAAAATACTCCCTGCAGCTGACTGTTTTCTGTCCTTTCTTATGATTTTTTTTTCTTCAAGAACTTATTATAAACCAGACATTCAGATTGGGTCCAAAGATTATCACCTTTTGAACATAACTTTTAGAATACACAATGCAGATGAATGTAGAGGAAAAAGTAGAGCAGATTTGGGGATTTATGTTACCATCTCTGACCCATTTGTTCTTATACACGTTAACTCTCAAGCAATGTCAAAGGTGAGTGTTACAGTGGGTGACCCAACCATCACTGTTGAATGTAAGGCAGATCTGTTGCTGTAGTTCTGTATCAACAGATGTATCAGAAAGCTTTCCTGCAAAGTTTCCACATGACTAGTGTATGTTTACATGAAACTAAAACAGAATCAAACAAATAGATCCCAGATTACAACATTAATTATTATATATGGAAAAACAAATGATCTTTTCCATCTTACTCTGGCAAAGAATTGAATGGGAAGAGTGATACCATTTTTATGTCTGTATGCTAAATCTGGAGTTACTGGCAGCAGCCAGCGAACTTAGTTTATCACAAATACTGGAAACGGGGAAACAGCTAGCGTGGCTCTGTCCAAAGGTCACTAAATCCAGCACCTCTAAAGCTCACTTATTAACACATTACATCTTGTTCGTTTGATTGTACAAAAATGGAAGTGTAAAAACTGCAAATTGCCGTGACTGTTACAGTAGCTTCGTATTTAGTGTACAGACATGACAGTCTAAGTTTCATTTTTGGTAGATACTCAGAGGAGGACTCAATGCTGTTGTGCTCAGATAATTGCTTTTAACTAGTGTTGTCAGTTAAACGGCATTAATGTAAACCCATTTTAACGGCGTAAATTGTTTTATCGCGAGATTAACGTTCTTTTTGGCTTTGCAAACTTTGTAGTTTTTTTCACATGCTGTTGCAACAACTAGTAACGTTAGAAAAACTACAACACCATAGCGGATCTAGCTAGACCGGAAACAAAACATATTTTTAACCAAGCAGTGCAATGAATTACAGCATTTTAACTTAGAAGTTTTAACTTAACACATCTTTAATTATCTTTTAACCTATCGATGTATTTCCATTCAATGTCTTCAAAATATCACTGTTACACAGGCACGCCACACACACTTGCAAGCTGGCCAAAGAGTAGTAGGCTAACATAGACGCCGAAATGGATGCCAATAAGATTCTGAATGGAAAACTTACTTTTAAAAAGTTGCCAAATGGTTCCATTGACAAGACCAAAGTGATCTGTGTGTTTTGTCGTTGTGAACTGAGCTATCATCGCAGTCTGAAATCTGTCTGAAATACCACTTGATGGCCAAGCACACAGCTGATGCAAATTCTCCACGCCCTTGTCAAAGCCAGGCGACAAAAGCACAAAGCAAGCCAATCCACTTTTCCATGTTGATAAGAGCATTAAAATGAGAAAAAATAATGGGACAAAAAGAAATCAAGGGACATTTAGAATAGATAAAAAATTTGTGATTAATTCCGAGTTAACTATGACATTAATGCAATTAATTGCGATTCAATATTTTAATCGTTTGACAGCACTACTTTTAACTTGATGTTTGTTGGCTAACAAAACCACATCCACACAATAAACAAAAATGTGTCAAAAAGAGTGGCATGTAGCCACACTAAGCTGAATCGTTAGAATAGTTTTTCATGAGCAGAGGTCAGCTGCGGATTTGTCATCACTATTGTTTGCAGACAGATCCTGTTCCTGCTGCAGTCAGCAGACCTCCTCAGAGATGCACATTAATAAGGCTGCTCATTGGGCCTTCCATGTATTACCCATTCAGAATCACATGGACTATGGACTATGTACAGAGCACTTCTTTGAGAGTGGATATCTTTAAATGGTCTGTGGTGTACAGTCCATCTGACTCAGCAATAGCTGCAAAAACAAAAATCTGCTGCTGATCAGACAGAAGACGCCACATAGAAAATTTGTCACTGGGTTCCTCACCCTAATTACTTACAGAAACTCTCAGTTCTGCACCAGTTTATAATGGTTTTACCAATTAAGGGTAAGCCTTTGCTTGGTAGGGGAACTATTAAAGGGAGCAAAAGAATGTGGAGTTATGGGTATTTTTTTTTAAAACAGGAAATGCAATGATGCACTGCTGGCTGACCCAGCAATATTAAGCTTTTGCAGCAGTGGTGAGTGAAGCAAGATTTATTATTTTTCAGAAATAAAATAGTTTGTTTCTACTTTTCTACTTTCTACTTCATTCAATGGTAGAGAATGGTAGTTCTGTACGTAGAATCAGGTTAGTGGTTTAGTGTGTAGCCCAAGGATGAAAGATAATGCCGATATATTTAGTTAGGTGTATATATATATATATATATATATATATATATATATATATATATATATATTAGGTAGTTTTGGCTGGTTATGATAACACTGTACTCACCAAAGAAATGACTGAGATCTTGGAACACTGCGACATCAATAAAATAAAATTAGATTGGGCAAAAAAACAATCTCGGCCTATCGGCCCAACAAAGATTACAGGGGCAATAGCCAATATTTTGAGAAAGGAACTGCAGTCTCTCTGGTTACAAGTCATGCCCACTTCACTACAAGACCGGCCACTGAGATGATTATTTAATTAATTAATTATACATACTATTATTTAAACCCAAATCATTATCTTTTTCTAAACCTAACAACATAGTTTTGGTGCTTATTAACGTAACCCAAATAAAACCGTTCCGAGGGCGTGTCCTGTAGGCAAATTTGTATTTCCTAGGATAGCGAAGGCATGACCTGCCCTACTCTGCCTCTGATTGGCTAGTACTTGTTGCATTTGTTGGTTGGATTGGTTAGGTTTAGGCATGAGGAGTGAGATTGGTTAGGGTAAGAATACCAGAGTAAGCCAGTCAGAGGCAGAGTAGGGCAGGACGTGGCTTTGCCATCCTTGGAAACAATTTTCTTTGGTCCTGTATTACTGTGGACCCATAGAAAGATGTACTTCCGGTGTGATTAGCACATCGTCTCTATTAATGCAGATAAAATAAAAAGCAAAATTGCTGTAAGACGATAGCTGATGGGTTCCAAGATTGCATTTCGGACAATGTGTACCACCTCTACTGTTTACCTGTAGAGGTGGCAAGGTGGCAAAGATGGATGTTTACAAAGGGCAGTATGTTCACCTTTGTTTTCTTCTTTAAAATAAGTTTTTCAAAACTTTTTTTCAGACATTTTAAACAATGTCACCATGTTCCTAAATCTCAGCAGTTAACTTGTTGAGCGCAATGCTACGACCAAAACTACATAAAAAATACCCAAATTGTAATTTTGTAGAATCATTTTTGAAAGGACTGAAGGAATCTAGTTCCATTATCCTTCCCTCCTCTTCCTACATTGGATAGTTCATGTTGCTAATGTTCTGTCCTATAAAAGTTAGTATCACTCTAATGGAAATGTGTACTACATAAACTGCACACTGTTTTAGAGACCATTAATCCTTGGTATTAAATTCAAATATAACATAGGGCTCCCAATGTATGAAATTTATTTTTCCTAATCAAAAGCTTCACTTGAGAGAGCTGGTGAAGCCAAACATTCTTTTTGATAAGAAATCTGGCTCAATTAAAGCCATCGAACCTACAACTAGATATGAATATAAACTCTGGCAAGAGGCAACTAGGGGAACAAATAAATATTTCCATTGGCTCCTCTCCAGGTTTTCCTCTATCTGCTCTTATGTAGGTCATCCTATGCAGCCTTTTGACAAATCCCTTCCTTCTCAAAAAGTAAAAAAAAATGTCTGACACAAGACCTCCCATGCTAGACTCTGACCTTTTTTCTCAAAATCCTCAGACATGCATCATCATGCCAGAATCACATAATTCAAAATTTCCACTTTCTCACACACAGCTGCATTTTTGGACTAGTGACAGACATAGACAGGGTAGAATGAGTCCATGTCAACCGGTGGAAAATATCTGTAGTTGCATGTCTGAAATGTTGACCGTGAAAAAAATGCACGGCAAAGTAGAGTTTATAGGCTACGTGGAACTGCTAAGGCATGCTGGCCACCCATCTCACCTATGCGCTTACTGTGGCTGCACATGTGAGAGCTGGTAATTAATTTGGATATTTCACAGAGAGGAATCAGAGAGCTTGGGCATATGTTCTGGCACATGTTTTATAGTCCACACTTACTCTGCTTCCTCTCTTTCATCTGTTTAATTTTAATGCTGACCCTTGCTGTAAGTTTACTCAGCATGAGTTCATTTTTCTCCCTCTGGCGGTATTATACATTTTTGGCAAAAACTATGCATTACTTCAACTGAAGAAAGGCTTTTAGTGCATTTAGCATTCCCTCAAACATTCTAGAGTAGCTTATAGACAAATGTGGCTTCCTTATACTTAGAAGGCTCAGACATTCTTGAAGTCTTTAGATGCACAATTTCAAAGTGAAAAAGACTGATACATGTCCCTCAGCAGTCATATGAAGGTTGCTATTATCTAGAATTGCTAACTCAAGGCCAACTGGACTTTCTTTAGGTTTTAAAGATGTGTTTGATTGCACTAGTCATACACATTAGCTCTCTGAGCTTCTCTATTTTCTTGTACTGTGTTTTTTACTCCCCCTGGCATTTGGTTTATTCATGGAAGAGGAAGATATAGCTGTCTGAGCTAATAAGCTTAATCAGATAGCAAGCTTGTTAGCTCGTTAGCTTAGCTTGGTCACTAACAGGACATGCAGTTCATTTAAAAGGCATATTTGTACCATAGACTCCTGTCTCATAACTATGTATAAACAACTGATCTTTAGTGGAGAAGGTTAAGCTCCAACAGAGGAGGTTAAATAAAAGGAAATGGTGCTAGTGTGCTACGATGTGCCTTCCATTTAGGACTTTCCGGCTTGCCGTCCTCAAAAGTCAGGACTGTCAGGACGGCTTGCTATAAGTCTTAAGTGCGAGTTAACAGGTCTAACTTTGCATGAATTTACCTCACCCCTACAAGTTGATCTACTAATTGTGGCACTGGAATTAATTGAATTTGCAGCAAGGTTTGTGAGCAGCTTTGATACTGAATTAAATTATTGCAGAACTGGAAGAAAAATGCAGTATTAGTTATAACTGTACATAAATGGCTTTATTTTTGGAATAAATATACGGTAGTCAAAGACAATTACAAATGCCTGTGTAAAAAAAGATTTAAAAAGTATTTACATTATTTTTTGCACAGAGCTGAATAAATATATACATAGTATACAATACAGCCCATATAGGTCATAGGTTTCTTTTGCTGTACAAAATGCAAAAGCTGATAAAATAAAAATAATAATCTAACAACTGCAGGATCCATCCCGTAGTTGGATGTTGGACTAGACAGTGTGGCCCCTTTAAGAAACAAAACAAGAATATAATGGATTACAGGATTTCAGCGAGTGTGTGTGTTCAGCTTGGCTTGGGCTGTGAGGCCATGAACAAGGAGATCCAGGAAAACACACATTCTGTACAGCATAACAGAGGGCTTGCCAGTTTCTTCCCCTCTCTGCTTTATCATTTCATTGATAATAAATTATCTGTGGTAACTGTGCCAGACAGGCATGACTCAACATGGCTGAACACTGTGAACTGAGAAGACAATTGTTGCAGTTTAATAATAAAGGAAATTAAGTAAGCGATCAAACACGCTGAATACAGGTGGCGGGAATTAAACACTGCGTGTGTGTGTGTGTGTGTGTGTGTGTGTGTGTGTGTGTGTGTGTGTGTGTGTGTGTGTGTGTGTGTGTGTGTGTGTGTGATTGTGTGTGTGTGTGTGATATCAGGTTAAACCCTTATCTCAGATGAGCAGTGCAGTGTTGGGTGTAGCCTGATGAAATCCCTTAGCTGGTGGCCACACCAGCTGACAGGGATCACTGGCCATTGTCTCCTGCCCTGCTTTGTTTAGTCAGAACTGTCATTAAAGCCACAAGTGTGACCTCAGATTCTAAATAGTTTAAACTGTTGCCATGAATGGTGCTGAGTGAAGTCTGCAGAAAATCAATGTCTACAGCTTCCTAGGTTTGGAGGAGAAATGCTGGCTGCATCGTCATTTTCTTTCTTTGTTTCTGTGAAAGTTTTAGGAGTAGAACATGTTAACAAATGCAGTGGTTGTTACTGGCATTATTGGCATTGCGTTTTAGTCCAGTTTGTAAAAAATAATCCTGGTATATTTGCTTTTTTTGAAAAATTAATGGAGTCATGTTTGAAAACCAGAAGGCTTCACTGATGTATTTATCAAGGCTCAACTAAAACTTTGAAACCTGAACAGTTAAAGTAGTATGACATGGAATGGATTCCAGACTCCCAAGGTAGACTAGATTGATTGCTTGCAAATGGACATTCTGTATCTGCTGACAGTACAAGGGATTCAACTACATTTTATCTGACCTTCTATCATGATATTTTGCCATCAGAGTTAGACCTAGATATGTCTTTTCAAGTCAGGGTGATAGTGAAAAATAATCTTCTAGCCTTTATCCTGCAGCTTTTACTTTCCTCCCAATATTTTTGTTGTTCTTCCAAGCAAGTGTCCCATGATGCAGGTGGAAAAATCTGCACCTGACAGCCACAGTGTGTGTGATACTTGCAGGTGGATTCAATTTAGTCCATTTAAAACATGACAATGATTTGTAGTTTATAGGTTTTAGTCACTAGCATGGCCTTAGGTTACAGAAGTCCAGCTCCTGTGGCTTGCGTAAGCCAGTGCAGTGGTCCCTTGGGAGCAGATGCCCAGTTTGGGTTTTGCAGTGCAACGGTCGTCTCTTGAAACCCTTCCCACAGGTTCTGGAGCAAGGGGACCACTGCCCAATATGCCACTCAGGACAAGGGTCTCCACAAACTCTGGTGGCTGAGGGTCTTTGTGAAGGATCACAGTCCAACCCTGGCTTTCCATCTGGTCTCAGACACTGCACCATCCTCCTCTGGATCCCACTGCCACAGGTCACTGAGCACTTGTCCCAACCTGTGGATATCCATTTCCCAAGAGCGGGATCCTCCTTGCTATAAGACTTCTTCAGGGCGTCTCCCCCCTTCTCCTTGACACTATCCTCAGCCAGGACACTATTATGGGAGTTTACACGCCCCTCCTTCTTCAGAGTCTTGTCCTCCTTGGTCTGACGGGCGAGGTAGAAGGAGTAGCGGATGCGAGGCGGCGTCATCTGGCCTGCACACAGCACCTCAACAGTCAGGGATTCTCCCAAGGGCTTCATGGCCTGCAGGGTCTCGGAAAGGCCGGCTGTGCCGCTGTAGCGCAGCAGGCTTCTCTTTACGATGATGTCCCTCTCTCCAGCTGACACTACGTAGTTCCCATTGAGCAGGTAGTGGCCCTTGCTGTTTTTAACCGCCAGATAGTTGTCATCATTCCTCATTCCCTTGTACCCTCGCTGACGGATGTCAATGTTGGCTGCACCCACTGGTAACATGACCACAAAGTTGTAGCCGTGCCTGCATGCCAAAACATATTTGAGTTAATGATAGCTTATAATAGTGGAGTTGATAATGCTATCATGTTTAAGTAAGGGGGAAATAGGAATGACGTTAGCAATATCCCATGACAATGTGGACTTTACTCACTCAGGCTTTGTGAAGAGTCCCGACACCTTTTTGCAGCCCTTGCTATCACCTCCGCAGATTCCACACTTATCAAACTTCTTGGTGGAGCCAATTTTTCCATCACAGCCAGCCTTAATGCACTTCCCCTGGACACACACTCCTGTGGAGTCTGGGGAACATGGAGTCCCATCCACAACCTGGAGTGTACAAAGACACTATGAGGTTAGCTTTTCATATACACTATACAGTGCAGACATAAAAAAAAAATCTTTACTCACAAGAAGCAAACACAACAGAGCATCCAACACACTGACTATTACTATTACTATTACTCTCCAATATACCAGTCCCTGTGAGTGTACTTTATATCTTTATTCCAGGTTATTAAAATACTCATGGCTGTCAACTAAATCAGCCTCACTGCTAGTCTGTCTGCAAATATGTGACAGATAAGTTAAGTTAATGCAGTTGTGTTCCCTGACACAGACACTTTTTCATCCTAAGGTGTATCTGACACCAAATGAACCAAATTCCAGCTCACGTTTTAAACTAAACTGTACACAGAAAGTACTAAAGTACAAAATCTTGACTGTGGTTAAAACATCCAGCTGCTCTGTGAATCAGAGCTATGTGTCCCCTGAGCACTCTTATCTACTCCACCTAAGCCAATATGATAGAGTGGGAAGTCTGCCTCACTGCTGCTAAAGCTCACTCTACACCCTGCTATCTGAAAGAAATAAACGGTCCTCCTCCTCTCCTTCATTCCTTCCTTCACTTTTTGCACTTAGACCAGAGGCAGCTGGCTGACAAATATTCACGTTTTTCTATCTTGGCCTCATATCTCAAAACCTTCATTTCTTCAGACTTGTCTAATCAACAATCAAATATCTTTTGTTTAGGCAAAGCAGAAAATACACTTGAGCCGTTTACCTTGGGCGCCAGGACATAGAAGTAGCCAGTACCATTAGCCCTGCAGATGAGTTTACACCTGTCATCGGTGGACACTCCAGAGTACTTGGGTACCCACACCACAGAGGGGTCGATGCGGTTACTGTTGAAACTGCGGCCACTGGTCGCACACTGCTCCTCACGATAAGTATTACCTACACAGAGGGGAGAGAGGGAGCGTACAGGAGGTAAGAGGTGGAAACGCTCTAGTGAAAAAAATGTCATTGGACGTAGATGTCAGCTTTTAGCGCCTCGTACCTGTGTCAGGGCAGTGGTTCAGGTTACAGGAGCGGTATTTGACCCGAACTCCTTGGCAGTATTTACCCCCATTTGATGGAACTGGGTTGTTACACTCTCTTTTAGACAGCTGGACACCACCTCCGCACGTGCGTGAGCAGGAACCAAACGGGCCCCACTTCCCCCAGCGGCCGTCCACCTGGAAATACACAAACAAGTTGCATATTACAGAATGTATGACCACAAAGACCGTCCTTAGTCAGAACCCAGTTATGGTAAATGCTGATATCAAGAACACAGTCCTTACCTTCACATTTTGAACATGTTTGTCAGAGCAGACCCCTCGGTCGCAAACCCGATTGTCCCCACAGTGGGTACCATCTGCCCAGGGGAAATGCCGAGTCATACACACCAAATGGCCATTGGATTTTCCTGTGCACCACAGACGGCCGCATGGTGGTTGCATAAAGGGACAGGGCTTGGAGCCTTCTCCAAACGCAAGCTCACACTGACGGTTGAGGACGTAAGATGTTCCCGGCAACACGTCAGGGAGGACCAATGGTTTCTGTGGTTGGTCAAGCAAACATTCACCTAGGAGAGGAGATTAAAAAAAGAGTGAGCAACACACTGAAGCAATACCAACTGTCAACTCTGGTTTTATTGCTTTTCTTTCCCAACTTTGAGCAATTGCACCCATTTGTTAAAGTAAGTGCCAACATTTCACCAAAATATTATCACAAAATCATAAAAATGCATTCTATACTTATGCATCCATATTTCCACTATCCTTTTCATTAAGTGCGCGTGTGTATTGTGGGTGGGTGGGATTGTGGGTTGGAGGCAGTAAGCAGCCATTGCCCTTGTGATTTGGGCTCTTTGAAGTAAAAGTACAGCTTGATGCAGTGCATGCAGTTTATGCCACACCACACACAGACACATAACACACACATGCATTAACGCGCCCCACACACAGCCATCCCCACCCCATCCTCAAACTCTCCTTCAAAACCCACAAGCTCGTCCTCTCATGTTTGATTCCACCCAGGGATAAAGTTCTACTAGAATAATCTTAAACTTCTAGCTAGATCTTAGCTTGAAATCTTAGCTTTACACCAAAATGACATGCGGCTGGCAAGCAGTTCGAAGGTCAAAGGCATGGACTCCATTTACAATAAATGACACAGAAACCATTCCAGGAACAGGCTAATAATAGGAAGAGTTTGACGAGCAGGTGCTTGGAAACATGAAAGATCAATGTCACTGGATGAAAACGTTTCCAGGAGGAGGTTTTTATCACACAACTTCTCACCCTTATGGGGAATTTACACATCCAAAACAAGTCATTTGCACTGGGGAAAAACTGGGTCCACTCTCTTTGAACTGTTTATTATGCCATTCGTGTTGCGGTGAATCATAACAGATAATAAGGCAGTGAGTGAATGAGCTGTAAGTGGTGGCAAATTTCTTTCCTTCCATTTTACCGCAAATTTGGCAGGAGAAACGCACTGATTAACGGATAGTACAATACTGTAAAAACAAGTCACTCTTCACTGAATAAGATGAACCTCTTCCTTCCTACTCTCTCTCTAAAGAGCAATCATCGAAAACAATAGATGGTATTTTGTGTGTGTGTGTGTGTGTGTGTGTGTGTGTGTGTGTGTGTGTGTGTGTGTGTATATAAATGAACAAGTTACAACTAATTTTGAGCGCAGTACTGCATGAAAACTGCCTCAATGTGGCAATGTTTTTTTCCCTCCCCAATGCTTTTTAAAGTCTAGATACAGTATATGACAGCCAGAAGAAAATAAGTTACAACATTGTTAGATAGAAATCACTCCCTATCAAGTCAAACATTTTCTTCTGTGTCTCACTGTGGACCAGTTTGTGTTCTTTTGTTCTCAGACCAACTGCTAAATAGACACAGAAAGATGCATAAAGTTTGTCTATTTGGAGAAAACCTGCATGGGAAACACTGGGCAGATACACCCCTCTGTCCAAACCACTGTGGCGACTCTCCCCAGAACAAGCCCTCTAATTTGGGACAGATGTGGGGGCAGTTTTAAAATAAACGTTTAGCATTGCTCCGAGGCCAAGTCCTGTGGTCTGGCCTGCTTGGCAAACAATCTGTATCCAACCGAATGAATTTCTTTTTGGCATTTGCTCATTTCTTTCTATGAGCGTGGTGCTATACGAGGTTAGGCAGATGTCAAATTTGAAGCGGCACTGACGCTGAAATTCAATCATGCTCTCACTTGCATTTACCTCAAATGATTTCAGACATGTTGCAAATCAAGAGTCTGTTGACCCAGAAAAATTAAGTAAAACTCAGCAAATGTCAAAAGAAGAGCCTGTTCCTCTTCAGCAACTGGATGGTGGTCATATCTTGACACACTGACAAACAGAACCCTAAACAGTCAAGGGTCTGATTATATGAATAATACAATGAGCATGTGCTCTCCTAAGGTGATCAACACCTAACTACATGATATTAAGCACTGTTGGTGGCCCTTAAAGCACTGGAGAACTTTTCCTGTCCCCCTACAGGTTGGAAGCGGAATTGTCCATTACATTACATTGTTCAGTTCATTCGGACTACAGATCCACTACCCGATCTGGCAAACTTGCATAATGTAATGTGATGGACAATTTTGCTTCCAACCTGTAGGGGGACCGAAGCAGGAAAAGTTCTCTAGTGTTGCTTTAAAGGAGTACTCCATCAATTTAGCATTGCATTCCTATAACATCGGATTCACGGTGGAAAGTTTAAAATAAAAAGTATCAAAATTGATGCAGCAGAACCAGAGATCTCATCTTCTGTGTGTTATGCTAGTCGTGGCTAATGTAGCCTCAAGCTGCTAGCCTCAAGCACAGATGAGGAGCGGGCTACAGAGTTCTGATAAACTAATTATAAATATCCTGAACTAATCACAGCACTACCTCCCTAAATACACCATGTCACAACGGGGTCTAATCGCCAAAGACTCTAAATTAAGTCTGTCCTGATTGAAATGCAGTAGTACTCCCCAAGACGTGTTAACAGACTTTGATGTGTACAATCTGTGACGTTACCCTTTAATAATCATGTCTAATAGTTTTGTCTGCCATGACCCACATCAAACACACTATGAGGCTGCTTGCAATCAAACACAGGGATTTGTGGAAACTCACCGTGCCCACTGTCCAGGAATTCAGTGATGATAGCAGCACTGCAGGGGGACCAGGGGTTGGTGCGGTTGATCTGAATGAGAGTGGGAGACATCATGTGGTTGTCTTGCAGCTTCCCAAACACGTCCTCACAGGCCCTCACATTGTCGTGTGGCATGTTGAACACGTGTCCTGTCGAGAGGGAATGAGTTGTCAAATGTCTTTCATGAAGACAGATATCTGTGACACTATAAGAAACATTACAGTACTAATGTGTATTGAATGGTGTATGGTGTTGGCTCACCAAGCTCGTGAGCAGTGGTGAAGGCCGAAGGTAGGCCGTCGTCTTCGATCACAGAGCAGCTCCTCTTGGGGTCGCACATGGTGCCCACATCCGCCATCCCAAGAGTGTCACAGGTGGAGGCTCCACACAGGTCCTGGACAAAAAAATACAATATTTTGCATTAGTAAATCTGTGTGGTCAGAGCTAGAGAAAAAGCCAGAAGAACACTGCCCTGAAAGAACTGCAATTTATTACAATTTGAGTTTCAAATTTTAGAATTGACATTGATCATGCAACTGTTTCTGCTTCTTGTCCTGTCCAAGTGGCAACTTCTGAGTCTGAAAGGTGAAGCCAATGCAAAGTGCCTTAAACCTGCATTCTATCTCATTTCCAGCAGGGGACAGCTTTACTGGCTCCAAAAAGAAGTTTTTTTCTATAAACGTCTCTTGACTTTGACCTTCTCACTGTGTGTTTTCAATTTATCAAAGTTAAGCTCGGTGTACTGCCATACATGCAGATGAACGGCGCCAGTACCCAGAGGGCCGCATTTACCCGCTGGCAAATCTCAGCTGGATGACTCTCATCAGAAGGGTCTAAATACGTGGCTTTCCATCTTTAGCGTTTAGCTTAGTGCAGCGCCATTGAAACCATAAACAACACTGGCTTAGATGCGTCATCCTCCCCAGCTCTGCCCCTTTTGTCCAAATATGGTCACTTCTGGCTCCAAAATACCAAGATGGCGATGCCCAAAAGGCAAACTCCTGGCTTCAAAACGGCAGTCAACAAACCAATGGGTGACATCAACGATGCTATGTCCATTATTTTTAACAGTCTATGCTCCTGTCTGACTTCTTTTTAGTGATGATGTCACCTTGTTCCCAGCCCTCAGCAATTAACTTGTTGAGTACAATGTTATCAATACCATACCATAGAAGTGATGGCCAAAACTACAAAAATAAGACCAGAGTTGCAACAAACTGGAATTATCCTTTAGATTTGCTTGTTGTCATTACAGTAAGGTTTGTTTTCTAGAGATTGGGAAAAGATGCAATACTGTTAAGCCAGGCATTCCACCGCCAGGATTTTAAGTGTTTCAGTGGGCAACAGTGTTTAGAGCACACCTTCTTCTATTAGGTAATGTAACTGTCCCCAATCATAACATTTCCATGCCAGAGCAGTTTCCAGATGACCTATTTCTCCACCACAAGGTTTTTTTACCCAGATCTTAGCGAGTATCCATTTGGAGCTGAACCTCCTAATCACAGGACAACTTATGCAGTAACCGCCACAGAGAGCCGCCCATCTGCCTGGCTCCTAAACAGCTCTGTCTCTACATACCAGAAACACAGAAACCCAATGGTGGTCAGCTATTAGACATAAAGCACAGCACTAGGTTGATGCCACACAGCACCTCCTCTACACTAGATGTACACATAAAACACAGTGCCAAGTGAAGACCTCGAGTGCTATGACAAATCATTCCTAGAATAAACCACAAAACCACAATTGTTGGCCAGCGCAAATCTAGTCCAGATGTGTATGTGTGCAGACGACATCAGAACGCTCGGGTAATTTATGAGCAAAAAATAAAAACTGCAAGAACAGGGGAGAAGAAACAGTAGTGTCAATGAGTTTGTTCTTTGCTTTGACCTACTTCCCACATCTGTTATCTATCTTTGTATTTTTTTGTGTGTTTCTGCAATTTAAAAACAATATGCAAGTTATCTCAGCAAAGAAATATTTCCATTTTAATTTTGTGTACAGATTTCAATGCATTTAACTACCATTTGCCCACTTTGTGTATTGGGTGCAATAGTCATAACTTTTTTTTTTCAACCCATTATTTATCATGTTAGTAAAGGCAAACATGCTGTGGACTTAAGTACAACCACCCCTCTCTCCCAGTGGAAACATAAATACATAAAATTTACAGTTAGGTTTAGTCTTTTGGAGACTGGATTTTCACATACAATAAATGTTCTGTTTAACTTAATGAACTGAGTAAACTTGCAACATTCATTACACAACAATCATGCTGGCTATAGAGTTTAAAGACAACTGCAGTTGCCTCTGGACATCTCTGAGTTGGTCTTCATAAAACCAACAAATTGCACTGTGGGCTGGTAAACAGCAGACAATGGACCTGCCTTAAATGCCCATTGAAAGGCACGGTAAACCAAAACAACACCACTGACTAATTTGAAGTCACCAAGTTATGAATCAACAGAAGATGGACTGTAGTCTGACTTTTTTACCTTTACTGATTTGCTGAGTAGAATGCTCTGTTATCAGTGGGAATGTGTGCAGACGTCTTATTTGATATCTGAAGCTAAAGTGTAAAATATTATAAATAAGTACCTTGAGTCGGTGGGGTGAATATATGCATACTACAGGCCTGAATGGCAAAAGGTTTGGTTAAAAAAATACATGTTATTCAGATTTTAACAAACAAGGCTAGGCAGTTTTACATAGCCTCTTTCCGACCAAGTAGTTACAGGAACGTAGTTATAGGAACAGTCCACTTCTAAACAGTTCTACTAACTACTCTCCCCCAAAACCGTTTTTTCCCATTTGCATTCACACTGGCCATATGAACTGACCTTTTGTTAGCACAGTCATCTAACCACCACTATGCGGAAAAAGGAAAATACCCTGCCCTGAAGTAGGAGCTGAAAGAGTTACAGGAACTGTGGCAAAGGAACTTAATAATCCCCAAATTGGTCCAGTCGGAACACGAGAAAAAAAGCGTTCTAGGAACGTTATGTTCTAGGAACTGCAAAAATCCCTCCGGTCGGAAAGCGGCTATTATGGTCATATTCGTTAGGCCTCTCATATTTTATACTGGAGCACTTGAAGTGTTGAGATTCTGGATGTTTTGCACATAATGTTAAAAAGGCCAAAACAATCTTGTGTGTTTGTTTATTAAGGAGAGTTCATTCTGATAGATTAAATATATATTTATTCATAAATTAAGATGAAATATCACTGTGTAAAATGTCAATACAGGCATATAGATTCCTACAGCTGTACTGACAGAATCTTGGTTTGATGGATGGTGATACATGAGGTGTAAACATTTACATTTTTTGCTGGTTGTACACACTAAATTCTGCTCTGTGCACTTACACTGTGACAATATTTAATCATTGTAGCCATTCAGTTTTTCTCGTACAGTTTAGGCAATAAATTAGCAGGAACCTGTTAGTGTTTGAGCCAAATTTTCTTTGTTTGACCAATCCTGGCAAATGTAGCTTCTTCTGAAATACATTACTTGTTACAGCATAGGTTATTCATTTAGTCCAATATAATGTTAACTCAAACAATGACTGGATCCCTTGACGCCTGTCTTTCTACTTTATATTGCAGATTACTGCCACATGACTCACTGTTTGTAGGCAGGTCCAGTGCAGTTGAATGGGGACTTCTAAACTGGCTACAGAGTTTATAACACCAACTCTGCACGTCAAGCTTATGACCCCAAAACCTGGTAACACCCTAGTTTATGTTGCTGTATGGAAAATGCAGGCCCTCTTTGAGGTGTCAATGCTAAATGGGAAGAATATACTGTATGTACATAGGATCCTTACAGCAAAAAGAATGAATGAGAGAGTAAGTGTGTGACAGTGGGTGAAGAATGTGTTGTAAAGAAGCAACTGTAGGCTAACTGCAACTTGTGTCAGACTTGGGGAAAGCAGGTGGGGTTACATGGGGAAACATGGAGGGATGTGACATCTCTGACATGCACATAGGAACCTTCCCCCTCCTACATCACTCCCCCGCTCCCTCCGTCTCTCCCTTCAGGGGCCTGTTTAATGAGGATCAGGCAAGGTGCTGGGTAGGGCTGGAAAACCCACAGCTGGAGGAAGAATGGGAACGGCTAAGAGAAACGAGACACCAACTAATGCGTCCCTGGTGGCACTTTAATTTGGCAAAGTTAAAATTAAAACAAGCATTTCTTTGAGGTCATGTGCCGTGGAATGTTAGTGACATTGGCCAAAGGCCAATCAAACCTTATTATGTTACCTTTTGACTCTTTAATTCTTGTGGTGGCAGCTTTGAGACTGTAATTGCATCTGGAGTTGACCCGCAGACTGAACAATATCCAAATATAAATATGTATCTGCTGATTTGTCTACTTTATTCCAATCTTCAATGTCGAAAGTAAATCAAAGTGGCCAAATTTCCAGGGGCAGACAGTTCATCATAAATTAATGGGTTACACAATGACCAATGATAGCGAGCAATGACTTCATCTCTGACCCGGTGTCATCTGCCAAATATTTGCGAGTGCAGACAGAACTCAGAGGTGTGTGCCAAGTCTATAAAACTACACTCTAAGGATCCATGAAGAGCAATCAGGACTGTGTTCTGTTCAGCTCAAGTGATTTCCTCAGTGACCCAGCCTCAAGTGTCAAAGCTGTGATGGAATTAATGGATTGGATATTCACTGAGTGCTTGTTCCCTGAGTTCACCAGAGGTGGAGAGCCTGTATTGAGAGCAAACCAATTACCTTACACAGCAGGAGTGGTTAGGATTACAGAAGTCAATTGAAGTCTAGAGCATTTGCGAACCAAGTTCATCTCTTATCAAACATAAACATAATTTACATACAAAAGACACCATGAATGATGTTATCATTATTATGACCTCATTACTTTAGAACACATAGAGATGAAAAAAATGTATCTGCTGAGAAATGTGATCAGATTTACGATTTCTGTGCGTAATTACGCTTTGTAAAAATAACACATTCTACCGTGTTATTAGCATTGTTACCTGTCTTGTGAAAAGGATTGCTGTGTCCCAGTAGTCTGGCTGCTTGTCGTTGTTTTTGTTCATCTTTTTTTGCCAAGTGCAAAAGTTTCGCAGCGTCATGGCTGCGTTCCCGGACACCTTGGGTCCTTTGTCCTCTTCGGATATAATCACGATCTTCACCACTACGATGCTGATAGAGTTAAGAATACTGGGGTGTCTGTAGAGCCTCGCTGCCACTGACATCAGTGTCAAGAGGTAGTGTTTTAGGTCATCTCCATGGAACTGCGCCATGGACTCGTCTGCCACCACGAGCGTCTCAACGTACCTGGGGATTGAAGCGAACCTTTTGGTTCTCCCCATCCTCTTCAGCATCGTTTCGGTCACATTGTTGTAATCTATTAGTCGCTTGTATTTCTCCAACGATTGCGCAACCTGTAGATTTATGTCGCTGTTCACTGCGCACCTAGAGGTTGAATTGAGCTTCAGGTTGTTGCTGATTCTGCGCCGGATGATGTGCGCACCTTCTGCGCTTGTGGTGTCATTTTGCACCGGTCTGATAAAATATTCCCAGCCTTGGAAGCCAAAAGCACCTTGTAAACCCTTACAGAGGCTCAAAGCAGCATAAGAAAGTGGGTCAGTATTCACATATCCGGAGTAAAAACACCGGCTCAGGTCAGTGGTGACATCGGTGTTGGAGAGCCAAAATGCGCCATGGTTAGAAATGGAAGGGGCAATGAAGTTCGAGTCCTGGTGTAAATCGATCTCTAACTCCTGCTGGAAAGCTCGTATTTTTAGGACACATTTTCCATTAAGGATATCCGCGTCGTTGTCAAAATCCCTCCTGTCTTGGTTGTGGTTATCCAATCTAATAGGAAAGCAAAGTTCACTTTCCATGCAACGGACAAGTTTTGAGAGTGAGACCACAAAGTAGAGGAGAAAAGTTGTTCTGATAAACATGACGATGTTTGCATTCAATAAAGAATGCAATGACCATCAGAGAAGACAAAACGATATTTAATCTGCAAGCTCAATGGAAGCGGTGAGAGCCACAGATCAGGATGAAGAGTATATTCCAATGCGCAGGATTCTAAAACAATGCAGGTCGTGCAAGTCCACTCAGTGCAAACTCCTCCTGGTCATGACCCATTCCCATTCTCCACCTGTGTGTGCGGAGTCGACTGCTGCCTTCTGTGGACTTTATGCATTTTCGGCATGTGTAAAAAATATGGAAACTCAATCTCTTTTTTGGAGGGGGGGCAGTCTTTGGAGGCGCTCATTGGATGCGCGTCTCAGCTGAAGACTGTTTCTGCGGCCACTTGAAACTCAGCAAATTGGAAGCCTATCATCATGTCCCAACACACTGGGATGAATGATCAGATCTCCCACTTCCATGGCTTTGTGCGCTCAGACCCTGCCTGAGTCCATAATCTGCAGAAGTCCATCAAGGCGTGACTAAATTGACACTTTTTGCGGAGATGCAATTAATAAAAGTAGCCTACTATTTCATGTCACACAAGTGCAGCAGGCTAGATCAGCAGACGTATATGTCTTACTTTTAATATTTCAGAGGCTTTAATTACAAATATTGCATCTTAAATTGAGTGAGCTGCAGGAGTATTCAAGATATGTTAAAATAAGATGAAGACCCTCAGAGCAATGAGACTGATGTGATTCTTTATCAGCTTCTTGTCATGTCATGTTTCTCTTAGTAACTCGCGTACGACATCTGGTGGACAACAACAGAACTGTGATCCTTCAATCTAAAGATTGTGTAGTCTGGTTATTACGGTCAGGTTTATCCTGTAGTGCAGAGCAGTGATGGAAAGTAACTCAATTAATTTACTCAAGTAGGCTATTGTATTTTGGTACAATTTTAAAGTAGCCTACTGATAATGCAAGTTTAGCCTAGGCAACTTCTACTCCATTTCAGAGGGATATAGCCTATATTCTACTTTTTACTCAGTTACTAATTACTTTGCAAAATAAATCTTTATTTAGGCCTACAGCATTTTATACACTACCCTGACCAACTGTAGCTAGCCTACATTCATGTTAAGCAGCATTAATAATCTTTTTACCAATACTACATGTATAGCCTATAGTTGTACTTATTTTGAATGTTTTGAAGTCAATTTTACTTAAAAAGTAAAGGATCTGAATAAGAGGCTACTTTCTCCACGAGAGAGAGAGAGAGAGAGAGAGAGAGAGAGAGAGAGAGAGAGAGAGAGAGAGAGAGAGAGAGAGAGAGAGAGAGAGAGAGAGAGAGAGGTTTAGCTAGCTAGGCTATCTGTGTAACGTTATGTAGACTGTGTTTCAACGAGCGTTTTATTGGCTATGAGCACGGGAAATACTGGGGACATAACAAATGTAGTACGTGTATTTTGTGTTAAAATTAGTGGATCATCCGGGGTGTGACGCCCTCGTCTCTTCAGATCATAGATATTATAAACACTGTATTTATATCTATGTCTTCAGATGAGGCCACTCTCCAGCTAGCAGTTTGTTTCATGGATGTATTAGGTTTGTTTGTTTCATGGTTTGTTGTCCCTTCTCAGGCCGTTGTCAGGAACGCAAAAGTGGTTGCTAGGCTAAGGACCCCTGCTTGCGTGTTGTCCACAGAAGAGCCAGTTTTGACTTTTGTATTACAATTTAAAATAATGATTAAAATAACTGTTCGTTGTTAAAATAAGCTAACAAAATGCCACGCATACGAATTCCGAGTATATATGTGCGGCAAGTCTAACTTCATAATGTATTTTGTTCCGTTTGTGAAACGGCAGTTTGACTTCGTCTCTAGCGTTTATCATTTTGGTTGTCACCCTATCCAAAAAGTAGTGGCACACAAAACTAAACTGTGCCGCTCTAAGTTAATATTAGCATCTACACTAGGCTGCTAGCTAGAACTTGTGACTTGTAAAGTTAAAAGTTTGAAATACAAGTATACACGTATCCTGTGTTTGCACGTAAGGAATGAAACAAACGCTTGTAGATAACGTAGCTACTATTTACCAGTTCTGTCCGTTACGTTAGCATCTGTTCACCGTCGTCATGAACTCTTATCACGTTTTGGAGCTGGTTGGAGAGGGCTCCTTTGGTCGAGTTTACAAGGGAAGGAAAAGATTTACTGGCCAAGTAAGTCACTTTTGATGGTTTAATAGCTGTGAGGCTGGTTTGTTTAGCCACCCCGTTTCAACATTTTGTGTAACGTTACCTGTATCAATTAGGTGGTGGCTCTAAAGTTCATGCCAAAGGTGGGTCGTTCTGAAAAGGAGCTACGGAGTCTCAAAAGGGAGATTGAGATTATGAGGGGTCTTCAACATCCAAATATTGTCCAACTCTTTGACAGCTTTGAGACTGACACTGAGGTATGTTTACTATAATCTTTTGTTAAAAATACACAGAATGCACCTTAGTTGACAAAAGGTTGTTTTATTTAAACCTTGATGTACCAAACTAATTATCTTCACGTCATAATCCCATGACCATACTCCCTTATATCTTTGTAACAGGTTGTGGTTGTAACTGAGTATGCAGAGGGTCAGTTGTTCCAGATTATTGAGGATGATGGGAATTTACCAGAGAGCCAGGTATTAATTTACAGTGCCAGAGTTATGCCAGACATCAGATGTATCCTTTTTTTCTCATGATCAAGATGTGCTCACTCTTCCCTTCTTCCAAGGTCCAAGAGATCGCCTGCCAGCTGGTCTCAGCTCTGTATTATTTACACTCCCATCGCATTCTTCACCGTGACATGAAACCACAAAATATTCTATTGGGAAAAAGTGGGGTGGTTAAACTGTGTGACTTTGGGTAGGTAGATGTTAATTATTGTTTCAAAGAAAAAGTAGCTGTATTAATAATTTCCACAAAGATAAATTACATGTGATGCAATCTTGCTGTAGGTTTGCTCGGGCCATGAGCGTCTCCACCTTGGTGCTGACTTCTATCAAGGGAACACCACTGTACATGTCTCCTGAGCTGGTGGAGGAGAAGCCGTATGACCACACTGCTGATCTCTGGTCTCTGGGCTGCATCCTTTATGAACTCCACACGGGGGCCCCTCCGTTCTACACTAACTCCATCTTCCACCTGGTGCAGCTTATAGTGAGAGACCCAGTCAAATGGCCAGACACTATGAGCAACACCTGCACGGTACAGTACAACTAGGTCTGCTCGTGCTGTATCATGTTTGGGTCAAAGCCAACAACTGCACTGTGTAAATATGTGATTTCAAAAAGGGCAAGCTGATTAACAGTGAAAAATGAAAGCTGTATCATTCAAATTTTTAGCCAGGTGGCTCAGAGCTGTGCTTAATGGCAGGACTATAAAAACAATTTTAGAAATACTGAGGTTTTGAGTCCAAGTACCACCTCTACACCCCCATCCCAGTACAGGTAATTTTAACCAGACACACAAAAAACATTTCTTAAATAATTTGGAGTTTCCCTCATTTTTCTTGGCTTAAAAGTAGTCAAATGTAACATTTTTGTTTTTGTTTTTCTTGTCAGTGATGTGTCACTGTCAGCTACATAAGGTAAACTGCACTTCAGGGGACACAAGCCCTCACATTTTAGCCAGAAATACGGAGGAAATGTCCCTGGTATCCTCAGTGATAGCTACAGTACATGCCTGCTTAAGGGAGACAATGGATGAGATTTTTTTTATGTATGACACAGAATATATTACCTTATTCACAGTGCTTATCATATATTTCCCTTACAGAGTTTCCTAAAGGGTTTGTTGACCAAAGACCCTCAGAAGCGGTTGTCATGGCCTGACCTCCTGCACCATCCCTTTGTTGCTGATGGTGTTTTAGGTGATGCTTAAAAAAATCCAAATATGCATTATGCTGGTCTATTTTTTTTAGAGTATTCTTAGGTCTGATTTTAACTGTTTAATTCTCATGTTGATGTGTTGGCACAGTGGTGTCAGACACATGCGTTTACAGCCCTCTGACAGTCACACCCAGCCCAGACATGATGGCACTGAAACTTCAGCAAGTGGCGGCAAAGACGGTACAGACTCCTGGAGAGAGCAGATTATTGCGAAAAGTCAGGGAACAGACGGACAACGGTAACAGAGTGAAAACAGTAGGCAGCGACAATGGGAAAGTGAGTCACAGAGGGATTTTTCAATTCTTAAATTAGTCACATGGAAATTCATGGAGGAGTTTTATGCTGTTCTATGTACATCAACAGAAAAAGAAGGATGGAGTGGGAAATGAAAGGGCCAAGTCTGGGATGGCAGCAGCATCCCCTAGAGCCAAGCCCCCCTCCAGTGATGTCTCGGTTACCTCCGTTCACTCGGTCATGACAGCTGCCAATCAAAGCCTCAACCCAAAGAATCAAGCCTTTGTGAGATCAAAGCACAGGTGTTTATGGAAGTTCAGAATGAAGATCTAATATACTACCAAATCAGATTGAGGTGTGTGTTCACAGTTATGGACATTTCCTTTGCAGGGGTCAGATCAGCAGGGACTATGAACAGGAATTCCCCTCTGTAGAGGTTGGGCCGCGACTAGTGCAGAGATGCAATGAGGACAGTCAGACAGCACTGCACGTGGAGGTCAGTGATTTTTTTTCTGCTGCTTTTTCTAGTAATAGAGACATTCACCATTAAGAAAATGTTGTTTCATAATATAGAGTGTACATTTTCTTTCAGTTGCAAATCTGCGATCCTGATAATAAAAAACTGTTTGCTATCTAAAATGTGTCCTACAGTATCAATAATTTCTTGTCCTTTCAGGATTTTGACAGTGAGGATTACTGGGAGAAACTGGCCCAAGAATCTGATCCAAGCAGCCAGCAGAGAGAACTATTAAACTACAGTGCCATTATACCTCAACTTAAATTTAAGATTCTGGCATTTAAAGCTCAGGTATTTAGGTAAAATGTTTAATAAAGCTAGCATAAATTGATTTTTCTTCGGAAGTTTTGCATTTAGTCTGTTTTTCTTTTGGTTTGGTCAGCGAACAGGTGGCGTTGTTGAAGAAGTGTGGCGAATTCACCTACCTCTGAAGGTCTTACGCAACCTGGTTCTGTCCTCTGACCTCGAGAAGTCGTACCACATTGGTCATGAACTTGGGCTACCCCATGTCCTCTTTGACCTAGTCCATGATGCTGTAGAAAACTCAAACTTCATCGAGGTTAATGCTCAAGAGTAGCACCAATTTCAACAATGCACTATTCCTGCAACCGTATTTCTGACTTTTGTTCTACTTGTTCTCCCATGCTCAGCAACCATGGAGTGTGCCAGCACTTGGAGAAATGATCGTTGTGCTCATGATCTACTGGGAGAAGCACCGTGACTGGGTGGAAGAAGAGCATAGGTTTGATTATTCCTTTTCTTCACTGAAGCTGATTTGTTGAATGTATATGTATGTATACAAGTACAACTATTGTACATCACAGTCTTTCAACTACTGCAGCTCATCATCTATTCTCTTACTGTAGACTGGAAGAGTTCACCAAGCCTTTTATCACAATTCTCAGTCAACCCAACTTCATTCCTTTGGCAGTAAGTACTCACTGAAGTTATTATGTGGAGTGACTGGTAATTCATTATGGAGTATATAGCTTGTCAGTTGTCTGACACAGTTGATTTTGTGATCTGTTCTTTAGCCTCTGGCAGCCTCAGTTTTGTCTCTGTTGACAAAACACGATGTTCATGTCAAAGTTGATATGGACAATTTAACCACCTTGCTGAAAAACCTGCTTTTGGACTCAAATGAGGTACTGAATCTGTGAGAAGTAATTTGGCAATACTTTCACAGTTTTTAAAGTGATCCAATTGTCTCCTGTGCCTTGTCAGCCCCAGCTGTCTCTTCCTTCTGGCCTTGGACTCTGGGATGGCCTCCTTTCTTTACTCCTGCACACGCTCTCTGAGGTCAGACGATAAACTGCAATGTGTTAAAACATTTGGACTAGATGGATACCAGAGATAGACCTGCAATGTCTTCCTCTGAGCTTTGCCTCTTCTTTTTCTTTTAACAGCATGAAAATGACTCTGGATCTTCAAGTTTAGATCCAGTCATGTTTCTGGATCTATGGAAAACAATTGGCACTTCGCTAGCAAGGACAACACCAGGCACGGACTTCTGTTCAGCAAATGGTAAATATATATGTGTCTTATGAGGCCCACCATATTTAAAAAGAAAATACTTATAGTGTCTGTGTTTACTCTTTTTCTTTTTACAACAGGGCTGCATTCCTTTCTGTCTATTGCGCTGGTTGTCTTCACCAAGGATCCATACTCATGCACTCCTCTGTTGTCTGAGCGTGAATCAAAATGTGTATACACTCTTGTTCACCTGCTGGCCACTGACTGGTTAGTGTTCCGTTTACTTAATGTACCGTTTCATTTGTACCACCAATCTTAGAGCAGCACAGCTACAACACCTGGAGCTAACAATAACATCTTTTGTACCCTACAGTCTTCATTTCTGTGATGAAGGCAATCCTGGGAGACTTGAGGTGGATCTGAGTCACGACAGCCTGTCTGTGTTAAGCTGCCACCTGTTGTGCTTTCCATTTGCTCTGGACCTGCATTCCCACACCATGTCCACGATTTTACAGTTGTATGACAGTTGTGGTATTATTGCAAGCCTCCTGCAGGTGAGGGCCTTCCAATGCTCCAATAAAGCTAGCTGACAAACATATTTATCTGATGCAACACAGGATAACTCTTGCAATAGGCTCAGCTACACACTACTGTACATCTTAATTTCTCTGTACTTTTGTGAAAGCATTGTGTTGTTTGGTGACGGCTGTTTGATCTGTGACGAGTTGTCTGAATGATTTTATTTTTTGTGCTTTGGCAGGTAATTCAAACTCTTCCTCCTCCGCTATTAGAGCTGCCTCTTTCCCTGCTCAGCCGTTTGCTCCTGTGTGACCCCGAGCGCTCTGTTTCTCGCCTCGGAAAAGCTGCTGGTGGTTTTTTTGCGCCACCCAAAAACTGCCAGCTCACTGCCTCCAAACACCAGACTCTGCCAAGTAGAACTGCCAGCTCTCTGCTCTCTGACTTGCTGCAGCTGGATGTGCTGTGGGATTCTGCCGTGGAGCTCTTAACTCTGTTGTCCCAAGTAGCGCGTTGTTCCCCTTGGCCCGCCCGACTTCAGCTTCACCTAGAAGAATCAGCGCTGCACCAGGCGCTGGCTCACTCTAATGACCAGGTCAGGGCTGCCACATGCAGACTTTTGGGAAATTTGTATCCATTCAGGCCTCCCACACTGCACACCCTGCAACCTGACATTTTCAAAAGCATGATAGACTGTCTTGATGATTCCTGCATGGCAGTCCGGCGGATGGCTTGTAGGGCAGTCGGGAACTGGTTGGGATATATTGCGGCAGGGGCAGGTTTTAAAATGGGTAGGTTCAATGGCAAGGGCAGTGACACTACAGGGCAGGACAAAGGGAAGGAACAAAATAAACACACATGTTCACAAAGTGATGGTGCAGGAGATTTTGCCTCTATAGTAGAACAGGGAGTGGACGATAAGGAGTGGCGCAGGTGGATAGAGGAAGCCAGGAGGACGGCGGCCATGCTGGCGCCTCTGATCACTGACCCTGATGCCCTAACACGTCAGCACTGTTGTGCAGCCCTGGGAAACCTAGTAAATGTTGATGGCGCTGTGTCCTTGGTGTTGAAGGAAGACATGTCCAGCTTACTTCTGAGAGCCGCATGCATGGATTCCCATAATGCAGTGAGGCAAGCTGCCATAGCAACCCTGTGCCTGTACAGCGAGCAGGACGCAATACGTCAGGTAATAAAATGAACAGGTTACAGGACGGCAGATGTCTGTTTCTGTTTTTAGAATTTGGTTAGAATTACTTTTTTGGAATTGTACACACATATATATATACAAAATATACAACATATTAGCTGCAAGATTACATTTAGTTTCTTTATGGAAGAAAAAACAATTCACACTACTTCCCCAATGTTTTCAAGCCACGCTTATATTTGTTTACTGGTCATAGTTCATTGCACATTCTTTAATTTGTTATACCTGTCCTACTTCTGTGCATGTACTGTAAACATGTATACAAGTGTTTTCAAGTTAATCACTTACCTTTGCATATATTTGAAGGTCCTGAGATCCCTCGATGCCAGCAAGAAACTTCTTCAGGCTTCACAACATGCACCTCCACAATGTGACTATGGTCAGCTCATCAGCCAGCTGTAAGTGAGTCCAGTTCAGTAGGAATGATCAGAGATTTAAATGCCAGTGTAAATAATTCTTTCTTACTTTACAATACATCTCCCTTCTGTCTTAAGCAGTGTGAGGTGTACACAAATTAAATCATACCCCATTTATTATTTTTCTAAAGTGTCTTTTTTTATTTAAATGTGCAAATGAAACTTTTCTTAATGGATATCTTTGTTGGCACAAAACAACTAAAACTGTGGCTGTGTGTTGAAATAAAACACTTTCTTGATACTGTTATCTTACGTTTCATTTAATGACCCCAGTTCAAATTCCATGAGAAAAAAATAATGCAACTTTCATCCAAATTCCAGACTTCGGCAGATTGTTATATCGGCATTATTATTTTTTACATTTCGTACTCCCCAATAATAATCACGACATGTTATAAGAGCAACAAATAGGTGGGGTAATAAACTTTTGCATCGGAAGTGTTTTTCTGCTGCGCAGCAGCGCAGGTTGTAGTTTTTAGACAGTTTGATTGTGTTCAGGTGTAGCGCACGTCATAGATATTGATCGTTTAAAGGTAGAAGGTGTCGTCTGTTGTACGGATTTGAAAGCTTTTTGATGCATTTTGATATAAATCAAATCGCCTTGATTTAATGAACTGCCGGGCCACTGCGAACAGTATTTTTGCAAACCGTAAACAGGCATTCTTCGGTGGGTTGGACGTTAATTGTTCATTCCTTTTCTTAAATTGTTCATTTTGCAGCGTAAACAAGAAGCGCTCGGCTAAATAATGCTAATAATAATTCCTCTCAGTAGTTGTGTGGGCCGCGGGCTCTGATCAGAAAGGAGCGCTGTCGGCGTCCATCAGGCCCTGCAGGTTTGAACTTTGCTTTGCCTAAAAACGAGGATTTATTACATAAAAAAAGGCGCGATTTGTTTGATGGATTTGACAGCGGCGTGTTTGATTATTAAAACAGTCGGTGCAGGTAGGCTAATTCATTTTCAGTCAATTCCCCAACTCGGAGAGGAAACCTGAAAAAACCACAACGGACTGAGTTGATGACACACTTTATTTTTTTAAAGGGAAAAACAACGACGACACACAAAGAAAATATGCATTAAATTAACATGAAATTACAAAGCGGTATCATGTGCTGTCACATATTTTTGGTTTTAACAATCGGAGTTGATAGTACACCGCAGGAAGGTCAAACGATGTGACATGGATTTCTTGCCAAAAACTGAATAAAACATTGCAAATGAATGTCTATAAGTCAGCGTTAATATCCAAGATTGTCTTAAAATGAATATGCATAGAAAAGAAAGCTATCCTCAGTATGGTCATGTTTAACAATAACAGTGGTTATTTGTTTAGCAGCAAATCAAATTGGAAAATAATGTATCCTCTTACGCCAATGCCAACACTGCAAAAGCCTTAACAAATAACCTAATGAGATTTTTTTCTGTTAATTTTCTACAAAGGAAAGGCTAACACACTTCACTCCCTGAACATACAAAAGTTGTTACAAATTAGTGCAGATCAGCCAGAGGCCTATACAACTTATTGCCTTAACACGCACTTTAGAGAAAGAATCCCCAACTTATTTCTGAAATCCTACATTTTCTACTTTGTTCATGGAAAAACATGCAAAAGGAGGCTGCTAAAACTCCACTATATTTGTACATAAGGAAAACCTTATTTATTTTTTTTCCATCAGGAAAACCTCAGTAGTGAAATCTTTACCATGTAAAATGAAGGACAGAAGTCTCCTGCCATGAATCATCCACTGGCATTTGTAGGACAGGAGGACAAATTGCATATCCTGAGCTGCAAAATAGATTGTTTAATTTGCCATATGCAATAGAAGAAAATTTTACAAAGTGTTACAAAAACAACAAAATGTTAGTTTCCACTTTCAAAACAGTATAAATGATAAACTAGTTCTCTTTTGGTCACAGAATCTATGATCTGGATGTTATTCTGGAAACAATGGGTGGTTTGTTACATTAAAGTAATGCAAATGGGGGCGATTGTAAATACAGTAGACAAAATGTTTCTAACAAAGCAGGGGAAAATGTATATTTTTGATATTAAGAAAAAGGAAAAAAAGAAACTACATGCTCAAAACACCCAAATCCGCAGTCAATCAAAGGCTTTGAAAAATTGGAATAAAATGTAACTACAGTTTTGAGACATTTTTGCTAAGGTTGATGACGAAAAGTCTTTTGCTCTTCTGTACATCAGCCGTTCTTTCTGCAGTTGTAAAAGTCAATACATCTTCAAGTGCAATTCTAATATTTTAAAATATTCATAGCAATTGAAATAACATTTGCTGTTCAAGGGAGGCAAGAAATAATTCTAGAAAAATGTATTTGGTGTGAACGATGTGTTCAAAATGAAATGATGCAGTTTCACATGTTGACACCAACAACATATTTGACCATTCAACTATCAAAAAGGGTGGTACAGTAATTGTAAATAAAACTTTAAAATAGAAAAACCACATGTAGTTCTATTGCTGACATCAATTCCAATGTAAGGCTGTTAAAAATATTAGACCTGCATAATGAATAACATTACTTATTCAGAGATAACCGTATTTCAATTAGTAGATCCACGCAGTGTGAGATCTATTAAAAATGATTGTCATTTAAAGCATTGCAATGCCACAGTGCAGGCTCAAGTGATTAGAGTGCGAAAGCAATGGAAGCATTGGATAGTGTTGATTTAAAATGTAAAAAAGAATTCACATTAGCAAAGCATGCATTTACCCCGCCCGCAATGAAAAAAAACTAAAACTAAAAATTCTATTCTGGACAATCTTAAGGACACAAAAAAGCGCCACATTTTCCCTGTTACACCTTCTTAAAAGGTACTTGCAGGAGCTCGGTATTACGCTGTGGTGTCCTGCTTGAGCCTTTGGCTGCGGGCCTTGTAAACTTCAATCAGCAGGTCTTTGACATACTGGATTTCACGTTCTACCGACTCTGCCTTGTCTCGGAGCTCCCGGTTCCTCCCTTCAAGGCCATGCAACTGTTCCTCCAAAGAATCTAGCTCTGCCCTTTTTCGCTGCCGATACCTGCATTAAGCAAAACAAAGATTAATTGCAGTTCTTTACCCGTGAATTCACGTTGACCGTTTTATTTCATCAAGTAGAAGCTAAAACTTACCTGTGTGCGGCAGTTTTGTTCTGATCTCTTTTCTTCTGTTTGCGCTCGCCACCTTCAGCCGGAATGAGGTCCTCTTCGTATTTCATAGCACAGTGCTCCTTCAGCCTGCATGCTTGTCTGTGCCCTGAAGATTCCGAGTTCAGACTCTCCCTAGCCATTAAAAGACACTCTGGGCCCTGATCCTCCAGGAAATTACAGTGTAAATCATGTTGCCCTATCTGATTGTTGGAATGATGTTGACTCTCTGATTTCAGCTGTTCGTTGATGTTGCCTAAGAAGCTATGATAGGCCTCAGGCTGTGGTGTTGCTGGAAGATAAAAACCTTCACTGCTCTCTGTTTTCCAAGAAACGGTGGCTTTTGTCACCTCCACACTACTTTTGATACTATTCAGCACTTGGTTGTTACTAGTGCCTCCGCTGACCTCCCTCATGCTATACATCAGCAGATCCTCTTTCTTGTGCGGGACATCAAGAGATGCGCCGAAGCCAAATCCACCACCAACAACCTTTGCACCACCTATGACATTTTGACTGAAACAGCAATTTTTCTCGTCTTTTGGTAAAACGGCACATCTTCTGACCTCGACTGCACTACCCAGAGAGTAGCTTTTCTCTACCAGCTGCTCGTCCTCTACGCAGTCATAGTTACCTGTAAGGGTCACCGCTGAGTTACCTAAGTTACTTCCTTTGGAACTCAACAAACTGTTGTCATAGCCTTCACTGAACCTCACACCATCAGGAAGTCTTTTCCTAACGCACCCAGTGGGGCGACTGCAGCTGTACGGGGCGTGTCTTGGAATTTTGGATCGCCCAATGGGACCGCCACAAATACTCAGCAGGTCCAGTTCTCCGGTTGCCAGGGTAACAAGGAGTGGACTGGATTCTGACTGGTTGGATGTAGAGTATGATGCGTATGGCAGCTGACTAAATGGCTGAGGACCCGCCGGCAGTGGACCCCTGTCGCATTTTCCCAGCCTGGGCCCTTTCTCTGGCAGTGGTTCAGACAGAAAGTAATCCTCTAGTTGGGCAAGTTCCTCTTGCAGCAGAGAGGTCATGACCTCCAAGTCAGAGGGCACCTGGATATCATTCTGAAGGGGTGAAGGGGGAAGGGAGGCATTGGTGGAGGAGGGAGGGGAAGGAGGGTTCGGGAGGTACGAGGAGAAATCCACTTCTTCCGTCATCCAGTCAGTGAGACCATCACCTATCGAGGAGAGGGAAAAAATTGTTAAACGCTAAATAACAACGTTCATGCAAACACTATAAACATATCAATCACCCAGCATTGCACGTAGCAGTTTTCCAAAGGCATAATCTGATCGACAATAGTAAATGCGACACAAGATTTTTTCAGAATATAGTTGCAGCATAGCAACGTATTAGGCGTAGCTAGTTTTTTACTTACTGTTCAAGAAGGACGAATGTGCTGCAGTGCCGAGCCCACCTGAAATGGGGAAAAATATAAAAAAGCGTACTCGCTGCAACTCACCAATTAAATGCTGACTCTCCTCTGACACCTCCCCCCTGCACCCCTGTGATTGGCTGTGGTTAGCCTGTGGGTGAGAGAGAGCGAGGGGGTCTGCCAGGCAGACATGAAGAGTCTTCCAAACAGGAGCTGATGTTGCCATCATATTGTCTGTTGGTGCTTTGATTCAGTCCAAGTCCAAGCATATGCTGAGAGCAAGCAGGGTCTGATAGATGGGCCACAGAGAGCAGGGATGGGTGAGCATAATGAAACCTGGAGGGTAAACAGAAACATGGATCAGAAACATGCTGCTAAAAAGATGCAACTTATTCACTCGACCAGGAATCAGGAATGTCACTCTTGCTGCCCTCAGCAAGTTTCTCAACATGACTGAGTCTGTTGACGGATGGGTTACAATGAAGAAATCACCTGCAGTCAACATGTAAGAATCACGGGGTCTTGAGCAATGAGAAAATTAACTCTCCAAAACAAGGGGCATTTATATAAAATATCAACTATTTAAAATCGAATCAAATATAAGTTATTTCAAAAACCAAACCTCAGAATTGACACAGTAAGTGAGACACAAGTGGTAGCTGGGTCCTTTGAGCCTTGAACTCCCTCAAAAGGAAAATGCACTTGAAGACCTCAAAACACGTGGGACCTAGTGACGTTGTTAACAGCCCAACTGTTGTCAAGAAGAACGAGAGTAACTCTCTAAGTGAGAGACACCCTGATCGTTAAATCGGATTTACGCAGATCAGCTGCTTCTAATCGCATGTTCCTTTGAATTAATCACCTCTGTTTGACCACTTAAGCAGTTTAGTTGATAATAAATGTTGTATTTAAATTGAGACCTGGCAAGGCAGGCAACTGAAAGGGAGAGAAATGTGTTATCTCCACTGTACAGAACAGGCTGGAGCATATGCATATACATTTACCATAAATATCATACCATCACATAACACAGCTATCTGATATAGCCTATTAACCCTGCACAATGTTATCAAAGCAATCCAAAACAGACCCAGAATGAACACCTTAAATGAAGATTAAATATTTAGGCAAATAATTGAGGATTTCAAAATAGAAGAAATTGTATTATAAAGCAGAGAAACCAGCCAAAGAACCAACCGCTCCGCAACTGTAATCACTTGTGACACACCTAGATACAACAAATACAATACAAAACAAAAACAAACTTGACACAGCTGTATGGATAGCGAGTAGAGAGTTTGACTTACTCCATTCTTGCAGAAACAAGGTAGCACTTTGGGGTGCGTTGCTAAAGCAAAGCACGATTTATTTTCGGGTCCAACAACTTCACGAGTTTAAAGAGCCATATTGGAGCTCGGAATATCCGGGGCAGCGCAAAAAGTACGAGTTGTTGCTTTGTGGTCGACCTGTAAACTGAGGAGCTGCTTAATTGTGAGAAAGCATCAGTTCATTCACACCTAGCAACCAACTGCGTCACCAGGACAAACCGTGCTGCCGAGCGTAGATCCCTCCGCCCCCACCCGCCGCGTCTCATCGAAGGACGTCCCACAAACTCTCCGCCGGGCTCCGTTATCAAAGTAGCCTAGCTACATTTACTCGTTCCTTAATGCTGGTTTCAAAAGTACCACCACCCCTAAGTATATAATGATTAGTTTCTTACATTACTGTTGTAATACAGCCACAACATGAGGATTGCTTTCAAAATAATATTAAAAAACGGTAGCCTAATTAAAAAGGAAACATAACCGAAAAAAAGTTAATAGAAAGGCAACCAATGTAAGCTAGCAAAAATAAATGAAAACAGTGTAGGATATAGTCGACAGTCCGCTGACAGCTAATGAAATATATTTAAAAGCTCAATGTTTGTTTAGTCAGAGAAGAAACACTAATTCAGGGTCAGTTATTCAATGAAACTGTTGACATTTCGAAGCGGAAAGCAAATAAGTGGTTCTCGCTTGTTGTTATAGAGATATCATCTCCGTAGTAATGCGAAAAGTAATCGCGTGTAACGCGTTACCATAGAGCGCGTTACACCTTGTCATTGTTTTTTTTCCTCCATAACCCGTGTTGCTGTAGAGGCAGTAGCCTACCAGGGAAATAGTAAGGGCACTACGTCCGTTTCTGAGCTCGACGGCGTAACAGATTTACGTGAACACCGCTCTCAAATACGCACGAATACATTTCCGAGTCTGTACTTTACTATGTGCCATGGTATTGTTTTGAAAGGGGTCTAGTTGATTCACAACGCACTTTGTTGTTCAGTTAGAAGTCTGTTGCATCTCCATTGCATCAGTGGTCCATTCTCAGAGCGATTGGCTGCGTGTACTCAGACTGCCGCTCTGTCATTGGTTCGATTCGGCTACATGTGAAATGTGATTGGTCTGTGGTAGGCAAGGCAAAGCATCACTTTTGTTTTGTTTTTTTCTGCAGTGCAGACTGTGCACATGTTTCAGGTAAACAAACCGGGCGTGGATATTCATACTGCAGTTTTTGAAGCTGAGAAAAGCTATTTGTGTTACAGTATTACCAAACAGCTTGTGGTAATCAAGTCAGTCTGACTGATTATACTGTTGAGAAAACTAAATAAAGCATGTCATTTAATAGTGGACTTAAAAGATACAATAGGAATCCATGTTGTCATAGGCATGCAGTCTTTTTGTGTTATTATTTTGCAATTGCTCTATTGCAAATATGTCAAATATGTTTTTTTTTTTTTTTTTAATCAAATCAATAGCTGTCAGCTCATATGGGAATCAAATGGGACATTGTTCGATGAAATGACACTGAGTTAGTGAATGATGGAAGATACATTATTCACCCTTTGTTGTTGACGGTTATTTTGAGAGTCCTTATTTCCATGGCTAATTTAGTGAGACACAGCTGACAGAACCAAATTGATTTACTGGTAATTACTGTCAATTACAATTACGTATGTGAGGAATATCGTTTTGTTTTTCTCCTTTCAGCAAATCCCGAAGCTGAGTGAATGTGCTTTTCTCCTGTCTCCTGTTGCCATAGTAATAGCGGACACTGCCCCCTATTTTAGACTTGTTTTCTGGTTGCTGTTGCCATGGGATTTGCATCTCTCTCTCTCTCTCTCTCTCTCTCTCTCTCTCTCTCTCTCTCTCTCTCTCTCTCTCCTCTCCATACCTGCTGTTTTCCTTCCACCTCACCTCTGTTTTGGCCCCCCTGCTTTTTCAACTATTCCTCCATCTCATTTGCTGAGTTGCATCTCATTATCATTTTGTCAAAACCAATATGCTTATTTCCACTTCTGCTGAATTTGCATATTGACTAAACACTAATAGATTTTGTCCACTGAGCAGCATGTCTGTGTATTAAGTGAATTTCGGGAAACATCTAAGCTGAATTGATTGCACATAATCACATTCTCCAGAACGGCTACAGCGGTGTGGTTTTCACACAAAGGGAAATGTGTCCTTTGAACAGAGTTAATCTACAGAAACTCTGTCGATTATTTTGAATTTGAGTAACATGCTCTGAGTCGGACTCTGATATACACAAGTCCATCTGTTTTAATCTGAGTCATTTAAAGGGACAGCCCTGTTACGGAGGAGCTATTCAGCAAAATGCCCACTGTGTGGTAGCTATCATATGAGTGGAGCTTTGAGAGATTTGTAGAAGGGCAACCTGATGCAATCTAGATAAATGTGGTTGTAATGGAGACCAGATTGAGATAGTACTGTAGTATCTGGTGAAGATGGAGAGTCTCACAGGAAATCGCTGACTGCTCTCTCTGTCTGTATTAATTGGTCCACTGAGGGCCTCCTGCATCATGGGAGAGAAATCCAAGGTGCTTCTCAAGACAGCGCTGCTGCATTTACCTGTCGTCTTCACTATTAAGTTCAATATCTTTTGTCATTATTTAGGAAAAGATGTAAAATGTGTAAAAAAAAAAAACATATGCAGCAAAATACATTTAATTCTCCTTTTTGCTTTTGATAATCCAATAGGCTCAGTGTCTCAGAGCAAAATCTGGATTATTACAATTTCACAGGTTGTTGACCTGATCAGATATATTTGAGATATATGTATTATCATTTTCTACAGCGAGACGAGGCTGTCCATCAATTGATGCCCAAATACATTGTCTGAATATTGTGTATAAGGCGAGAAGTCAAGAAAAAAGTTGATGCTGCATGCCAAATGCACGTATGGCATGTTAGTAAGAGTTACACCATCATTTCATCATCATCTCTCAGAATTTATTGTCCTCAACTTTTGCCCCTCTTTGAACATACGATGAAAACATGGAATTCACTTATGACTTGTGAATGGAAGCCTCTCAGGGGGGATTTGTGGAAGTTTTTGTGTGTGTTCAGCCTACAAATCACTCCCATTTGTTTGGCACGAAAACAATTAATCAAGTCTCAAATAAGTGACAAGCGTGGTATAATTTTCATTTACAAATGGTATCTAGGCTAACTTAATTTGCATTTAGCGTTTGACAGGTGTGAACCAATCAGTCACGCGGTTTATGTTTATTTACTACTCTATTTCTCATGGACTTTGTGGTAAATAAGAGGTGTTTGATGTAAAGGACTACAGCATCTGTTTTGTCCTCCTTTGGAATGTCACAGCTTTTAGGAGAACACTCCTAACTATCTCAAACTCCTGAAGGCATCTTGAAGGCACACAAAGCTCAGCCTATACTGACCTGGCATGGAAAAAAATGAAACCCCATATTGTAAAAGTTTAAATTTTCAGTATCAGTTGGTTGATAGATTGGCACATATTGCGGATGTAAAAGTGTTATTTAAAAGGTCTGGGAGGAAAAACTCAACAAAAACAGAACAACAACAGAATAACCAAGATTGTGAAAAATGAATCAAGGGTCGCAGATTTTAACTCAAACTTACTGTTCGTGCATCACTTGTGTTCTTCAAAATTTTAGCTCTTTAAGGAAACAAGTCCCAAATGGTTCCTCAGTGTCATTCGCAGCACTCAGGCTGTGTCATTCCGCCCTGAAGAGCCAGTTACCCCAGAGGCTCAGCGTCTATCGCCTTAAAGCTTTACAAAGACAATATTCATTTGAACCATAATATGCTTCCTGCTCATGTTATGGTTGGGTACCGTTTGGATTTTTACGATTCCGATGCTGAACCGGTATTTTTAAAACGATTCTGATTCCTAAACCGATTCTTAAAAAAACTGAAAAATGACATTTTGGTGAGCCCAGAGGGAAAATATGGCATTTTAAAAGTAGCCTACATTTACGATAGCTAGCTAACAGTAGACTACAGAGAAAGTGTGATATTTTTACGTCCGTTTTGGAGTGACAGAGGGAAAATATTTCAGTCGACACATTAAGTGGAACCGAAATGAGGAACCAAAATTTGCGTTCTAATCTGGTTCGATTCCTACCGGTTGCGTAGTTCCATAGTGGAACTGGGTTTTGGTACCCAACCCTACTCATAACGCAGTTTATGCCGTTCGTTTCCTCAGAGTTTCACTTAAAGCGTAGCAGTTGGTTTTTCCGCTCACCGCCGTCTTGCCAGTCAAAAAGTGTCGATCTCCGAATGCAACGTTAACAGGGAGGAGAGTAAAGATGGAAAGCTCCTAAAGCTTAGTTCCATATAAATGCACGGATAATTTGTTGTTTTGTTGTTTTTGAAAAACAATATTGACCTTGTAGTTGAAAAAGGAGCCTCATATAAGAATGACATTTCCTCCTATGGAGTCCGTTCATTCACATTCGGAGATCGACACTTTTTGAGTGGCAAGATGGCGGCAAGTGGAAAAAAGCGAGTTGTTCAAAACCTTTCCTTTTAGTAAACTCTGGGTACACAAACAATGTTCTCAATGTTCGAGTTCATGTGTAGAGCCCCTGGTGATACTTCGAGTAAAGTTTCATGTTGTGTTGAGCCTTCTTAGTGTTATAAAATAGTGATTTTGATGATATCATAGTAGTGCCCCTGTCACTCCCATTTAAAAGGCCATTTGACTGAAAAACAAAAATACGGTAAATCTTAAAAGTGGCGTTTCCGTCCTAATTATGCTTTTAAACAAAAGTTTGACTCGGATACATTCACAAAAAGACTCTAGGTTGCATTTCGGTGAGAGTTACGCTTTAACTGTTTTTAGATTGACACTGAACTTTAAATATGTTTAAGTCGGGCAGATTAAAACTGGCTTTACTGTACAAAAACATGTTTTATTCCTCATATTTCATCTGTTCATTTTCACATTACATTTTATGTGGGTGATATTAATTAAAGCTATAGTGCGTAGTTTCTGTCGCCCCATGAGGAATTCAAAGTAATGACAACGATTCTGTCGGTGGATCCACATGACACAAGCCTTCCGTGATCGCGCTTGCTGACAAGTTTCACACTGCAATATTGGAAAGTACTTGACTTTTATGGCTGCTAGGGAATGGAATAAAAAGTAATACTATGGGGTGCAGTTGTGATATTCACAATGTTTTTGTTGGCCTCATTAGGTCAGTGCTGGTGCTTCTGCTTATTCTCCCCTCTGGATATTTTTCAGATATCATTGTGCTTGCCATGGAATCCAAAAAACATGTTTCTATTTATTGTAATTTTAATGATTTGTACATTGCCTACCCTATTTGGAATTCACGACTGTCATTTTACATTGCCTGCAAAGAGAGTGAAGATTTGTTCAAAGCGGTACACATTAAGACTGGAACTTTCACTGGTGTATCAGATGCATTTAGTGAAAGCTTCTTTCATCTGCTGTGTGTGGGGGGCATGTTCGGGGTTGGGCAGGAGATTTTTCTCTTTAATCTCCTAAATTACTCTGAACTCACATGTGGATGTGAAAACTTATAAATTATAAACGTCTGCACTGAAATGTTGTGAAGGATGTGGAAGTCTCTGACAGGTTATGCTATTAACTCACCCTCTTAGCTGAGAGATATCTCCATTTCATCAGACTTTTTGAGCTCGTTTTCAGGTTAAGGTTAATATCTCCAATTAATATTGACAAAATCATGTGAGATCCGTACTAATTCCCAGCCCGACCTATATCTTACTTGTGCTCTAAAGGCCTGGGGGAATGGCCAGTCTGCATGTGTGAAAGTCAGGAGAAATCACCCATGGTTCATTAATATTTCACCAACAATAAGGCTGGGTGTCACTCCTGCTCATCACCACGGTAATGAGCTCACACTGCCCTCTTAAAGATCTCTTTATTATTCAGCCGGGTGCGCCAGAGACTCAAAGATACTGAAGGGCACGATGTGTGAAAATCTCTCTCAAGGTTAGAGAAACGCAAATAGTGTGAACGTTGTCAGTGAAGCTGCAGACAGATTTAGTCCTCTCTAGTGTCTGAGTTCAAAGTAGGAACCTTTCCCTGTACTGAACTGTTCATTTTAATAAAAATCCCTAAACATAACATGTTTTTCACTACAAACTGGGGAATTAAAACTAAACTTTTCAAGTGCTGAATCTAATTGGTACCTGTCAGGGGCAAGGTGTGTTTCCCTGATTACCTGCATGTCTGTTTAATATTCCAGTAATTTCCTGCAATAATTATTAATCACACCGCCAAAGTCATATATTATCATCTATCTGCACATGCACCTCTATATATTTTCATACAAAAACTTGTTTTGGGGGGACTTTTTTCCATGAGATTTTTTGTCAGTTTTTTTTTACATGATTTCAAATTTCTCGATGTTGAATCATGCATGTTAAGTTGCATGTAATTTCACTTAATGTTTTTTTTATTTTCAAGTGGCCTACCTATTGTAGGGCGAGCCATATCGTTAATTACACTGTGCCAGAAATACATATATGAGGCATATGTTTTCAACGTCCCGAGCAACTTCTGAAGATAATCAGAGTTAACGAGCCAATTAAGTAATTCAACCACCTGACTGTTCTTATGTAAATAGAGAAGCTGCAGTGTCTTAAACACCTATTGTGTGCTCTCATTTAAATGTGAATGCTAGCAGCTCATTAGGGCCTATGAGATTATTCACAAAGAGCTGGTAATTAACGACTTGTTTGCGAGAAACACTAATTTAGGAAGCAAGAAGTGGTTTGTAACTGCATGTCCTCAGTTTAACCAATTTGTTAGCAACAAATTTGTTTATCAGACAAACAAACCAACAGATGCATCATATATTTTTATTCATTACATGTACATGGTACAAGGTACAATATTATTATAGTACTATAATTTATGACTTTTGTTAAAATGCTAATAGAAAGTTTTCTTTGACATATTTATGTAAAATACAGACAGATTAATGCTGTGTTTTATGCCTGAATAAAACATTATATAGGTATTAACATTTGTATTTTAAAAAATCTGACAAAACATTACATGTAGAAGTATTTGGCACCAAGTAATGTTTAATAGAATAAGTAACATATGACTCTTTTTAAAAATATTTTTTAGAATATTTGCTCGTAAAATGTGTTCACGTTTTAGTTTTGAAGAATCAAGAGATTATTTTTTCATCTGAGAAAAGTTTAACTCAAGAGGAAAAAGTACAAATGTATCAAAAAGAGGAAGAAAAAAAAAGAGGCATTGTTAGAGTGATAACACTGCATGCATAGATCGGCTTCAGAGGTGGAAACAGTTTGAGCTTATATGAAGTAAGACGTGTTCCTCCTGAAACCTCAAAAAATGATGTCATTAATAATACATTTTGGTAACAGAATGGGATTAATCTAATGGAGAGCTCCCTTCATAGAGCCATTGACAGGTCGCTCAAACTATTTCCCTTCTCTTAGTGGCTGAAAGATAAATACAACTCAGAAATTCTTTCAAATCCACCTCTGTCATTACTAAGCCCTCATTTGCTCGTAGGCATCAGGCTTTTTTATGAGAGCCCCAGATGATTCATCTCTTCAAATGTCCATCCGTTACACACCGTCAGGCCATGTGTCCTGTATCTCAGCTCCGGCAGGCAGCAGCTCAGGTTGGCTTGCAGGTGTCTGGGTCGCTCGCTCAGCCCCTGTCATCCTCCCAATCTGTCACCCAGTGGTCCCTCAGCTCATGAACTGTGTGTAGCCCTCAGCGCCCGTTACTATGACATCCATCCAGATCCTCATGGCCTCCGGGGACGGGGCCACCATGTAGTAGAGGCGGTCGTGGGTTTTCACACAGAAGGTCAAAGATGGGTTGGGGCTCTGGAGGATCACAGGGAGAGGGGGAGACTGTTTAGACTGCAAACTGCACCTGTTGCATCTTTTTCCCTCAGAGACATTTAACAGAATATATTACAGCATTCTACTAACAGTTAAAATGTGTTATATATAATCTGTTTCAACCTTTTCATTGCCTGTATCATGCATCATACATCATGCACCCCAAATTAATTAAAATCAACTTAATCTAGTCTAATATGGATCTTTCCATCTAAAAATAGCTCCCAATTAAAAACCTTCCCATTTTTATGTAACACAGACACCCAATTTGGCAGCAGGACATTTAAATTATGTGTCAAGTGTTTTATTGCTGCTCACAAACAGCCAAACTTCTGGCAATACTTTCACAGTGTGTATATTTCTTATTTTAATACAAACCCAAATGATGTTAAAATGAAGTTTATTATGGGGAAATATTTGAGAATCAGTAGCATTTTCGAATTAAACCCATCATATTTTATTCCACTATGTTTACTGATAAATATAATAATGATAAACATCCATAGAAAACATTATAAAATCGCAGATGAAGTTCTGAACTGTAAGCGATGGAAAAAAAATGAATGTCCGTTACCTTGGTGGCACTGCGTAGGTGATCATAATAAACCTCCTCAATCGCCTGAAAGTAAATGAGCCCTTTCAGCTTGGTCTCATGCTTGTCTGAGAGGATAAAAAAAAGAAAGGAAAAAAAACATTTTAAGATACATTACATTGCATTACGCCTTGTACTGATGCAAGACCTCTGCCAGCCCAAGCCGTAGACACTAGATGGTTCAGTCAGCCAGTGAGGATACATTTTCTTTTTTAAAGAAATATTTCGTACACACCTGTAAAATTGGTAGATGGTCACAAATAATAATTAATTTTCCTATATTATATAAAAAAAATTCTATCTCAAAACATGGACTTTTTCAATGTTATTTCAGCCATTTAAAAAAATAAAAAAAATAAATTGCATTTACTTACGCCATTAAAATATTAGAATATATATTAATATTTAGAAGTAAATGTTTCAGAAAAAGAAATAAATAATAGCAAATAACAATTAATCAATAACAAAAAAGAAAGTAAAAGATAAGAAAATGTGTGATTCGCCATCATCCTTTTTTAATTTCCTGCTTAAGCAAAACAGTTTTACATTTTTTACACATTTCCTTCTGCCTCTATATCAGTGATGACTGGAATGACAGCAACTCGCTGGTCGGAGCAATTCAATAGGGAATCACAGGTGTATTTGATTGGATGAGGATTGTTGGTTGCGACTTAATTAGAATACTTTAAAGAGGACATTTATGTCGTATCATGATTATTATTATTTTCTTGTTTTCTTTTCTTGTTAATTCCCACGAAAGATAAAATCCTGCCATAAAAGTAGTTTATGCGTAAAAAAAGGAACACTAACTTCAACCTAGATGGAGAAATCCGACAGAAAAACAGCTGTAAGCAGAAAGGTGTTAACTCTTTTTCCCAGCAACACATACTCCATGAATAGGTATGAGCACAACTGCATCACAGAAAAAGTTAATTAAAAGTGCAAGTCTATTTCAAGCTATGCCTGAAGTCTTTACCATCCTATTAATTTGACTTGTTTTCTTTCTTCGTCGTACTTTCTGGATTGTCTCTGTGTTGTTGTTTTTTTTTTAGCCGTATCCCTGCCGGCGTGGTTCACGACTTGACATCTTTTGTAAATCTTAAAAAGAAATGTCTCTCTTTTGTATATCAGATCAGTTCAACATTTCCCTTCAAGCAGGTCAGACCTTCTGTCCAGTCCTTTGGATTGCTGTTCTCTATTCACAGAATATCTTTGAGCATTGTAAAGTCACTCCATACTAAGGAGTTTGGTAGTTGTGTTTCAGAGAAACCTGCCGATGAAGCTCATCGGACGCAGTGGTTGGACTGATGGGTTTCTCTAGTTTGGGGCTAAGCTCTAGGCATTTAAGTTTGTTCATGTCTAAGATCAATTTTCTTCAAATTAAATTGGTTCAAAGAGTTTTTGGATTCCACTCTTGTTTAAATAAACAGGGTTTCTTTGTATCTCTTCCATGCACACTGGAGCGCCCAGCTAAGAAACAAACATCCAGCAACAATTAAAGGCAATCTTTTGAAATACGTCTGACACTTTCTCTTGTTTTCCCTTTTCTGTAAGTCCAATCTGCTTAGTAATGAGATAAATGTTTTTGAAATCTGAGTTTCGTTTTATTAGTCACGAACAAGCCAGGAGCTAGCCTCCTCCCCAAGAAAAACACATCTAGAGAAAGTATTGCATCTTATTTCATCACCATCATCACCATCATCTTCGTCAGGAGTAAGGGGGTGAAAAGGCTAGGCAAGTGAGTGGAGGGAGAGAGGAGCAAAGGGAACAGGGGCAACAGTAATGAAAGTATACTATGATTCTATTTTGAACTTGATAGTAAAATAATGTCTTAAAAACACGGTCATGAATTATTCCGAAAACTAACTGTTCTCGTTTCAAATTCAGGGGGACAGTCTGATAGACGTGAATTACAACCTAACTTGTAACACACAAGAACGAGGCGGAAAATTCCACTTAGTGCAGCTTTAATTAGTGTTTGGTTCCAGATGAAGAAACGCCAGTTGGGACAGAAGTCAAATTTTATTGAAAAACACAGCAAAAAACAAAAGCTAAGTGTAGTGTACATTTCTCGGAAGAGCCTCTGCACTGCTGTCGGGTAAGCTGAATAAATCAGGTCCTGGCGGGAACTTTTCAACATAAAGTTCATTAATTGGATTGTTATGTGAGAAAATTGGCTTGACCACTTCACACATCTTTCTGTAAATGAGGCCTGAGACTTGAATTGGACAACTCAAGCTGAACTTGACGACAATGTGATCCTTTATAGAGAATCCCAAACAGTGATGCTATTAAGGGAAGTCATGTTGATGCAGCGGCTATTGAGTGGTGTTTAAAAGAGGCCTCAAAGGCAAGGGCGTAGCATTGGGTTCAACAATGGGGGTTAACACTTAATTTTCTGCATTTTGGTGAATTATTCTGCAACAATTTGTGCCTTTTCCACATCGAGTTATGGTGCAAATGTGTGTGTGTGTGTGTGTGTGTGTGTGTGTGTGTGTGTGTGTGTGTGGGGGGGGGGGATTGCACTGGCCAGTTTTGATTATTGGGGGGGGTTGTAACCCCCCTATCCCCCCTGTAAATTACGCCTATGCTCAAAGTCATGAGGGAGGGAGAGAAGTTGTTTACTTAAGTTGCTCATTAAGTGGTTACTTTTGCAGATTTTGAAATGGATTTTGATTTTTTTTGGAGAAAGATGTGGATGTCTATGGAGGGTAGAAAGAATAGATGACCTAAGAAAAACTGAAGAGGGAAACCTATTTTAGATTTTTATATCTGATGCCTTAGTATATCCAGGTTTGAATGAGGAAATAGATTATGAACCCTTTTTATAAACTTTCTTAACTGTATCTATTGATGGGACTGTGTCATTCTGAGTGCTATTATTTGTATGGTCATTATTTCTTTTCATTTATTTATTTATTAAGGATATCAGTAGTTGTCATACTTGATGTCATTGTCATTCTGTATTTGTTGGTTATTTCTGGTGTATTGTCTATTTGGAGTACCAGGTGCAATCAATCTGTTATTACTATATTCACTCTGATGAAGACCCTGTGAGGTCGAAACCGGTCAGCGTTTTTAACCAATATGCCCAACTAAATATAATATAACCTTTCTCCTTGCTCTGCTTAATGCTTTTTTGTCATCTTCAAGAGCTCCTTAATGTTCCTTGAACTTACCTCACGTGAAACCAAGGGACCACTTAGCTTCTTCATTTTACTTATTATTTGCAAATGTTAGCTACTTCATTTTTCCTTACCGTGTACTCAGTACCAGTACAAGTGTGTATTTCTATAGTGACAGGATAAGTTCACTTTAAAAGTTCCCTGTACTAACTCTGAACTATGGAAGACTGGTTTTCCAGTACTCCTTATTATTGGAATGCACTGCAACACAACTTATAATTTATAGACAATCATTCCTGTATGGGATGGGATTTGTGATTGTTTTTTACTATATACAGATTTATCTTCGGGTTTCTCTTGCAAAAGATATCTTGATATCGACTGAACTTTCTGAGTAAAGAAAGCTCAACTAACAAATATACCCTCATATCATGATAAAATGTCATTGTATCCTTACCCACGTAATAACAGAAGTTCCTCTTGATGCGATCAAAAACGAACCAACGTTTCTTCCACGACTTGATTTTGCCGCCCATCTTCACCAGGTGGCCCTTGCACATCTTCTCTGTGAGGATGACGAAGGGGCAGGTGTCTATGCTGTGGCCGGACGACTCCACGTGGGCTCGCAGGTCAAACTCCTCCTTGCGGTTTGGCAGATAGCGCGTCATTGGACGGGCCTGTGGAGAAAATGCTACTTATTGCTTTAATGTTGCTAACCAAGGGGTGTGAGAAGATGAACATATGGGAGTGATTAGCAGAGACTAGAGATTTGTTGGCCACTCGGGGTTTGAGTTTTAAACACAATATTCACTCGTCTTTGAGCTCTTTTCTTTTTTGGTCTCTACTAACTCCTGAGGGAAATATCTGGCTCTTTAGCAGCTGAAACGCTCCACTGTGTTCACCAGCTAGTTGCTAACTGTGTCTGTCTGCCGTTTGGTGCTGAGCAGGTAGTGTGCAGAAGGTTTTTAGAGCTTTATATGAGAAAACAGCTGCCTGCATGTGCGTTGAGAGTGAACCAAAACAATGAGCTAAAACAGTGGCTCCAGGGGTCCTTTAGGGGGTTCCACGATTCAAAAGTAACTGACCGTAAATGACAGAATGTATGACTATTTTGGTCATGGGTTTCATACACTTTCTGTAATAAAATCCTATCAGATGGGGGCCCCTGGGATGAAATCATATCAAATAGGGGTCCATGGTCTAATTTGTCAGTTTAGGTTTTGGAACCTCTGGGCTAAAAGACACTAAAATGCTCTTCTGAGCAGAGGGGACCTACAAAATACCCTGTGGGTTCATAACTACCAGCGACCCCTTTCCCATTACATATAGTCATTTGATGTATATTATAAAAATGTAAAATATTGATTATAGCAGCTTTAAGTTGAACTCAAGCAGAACTAGTTGCATTTGTATTTGATGATTTGAGGATATTTGTTTACTCGGAGTACTTTACCAGACAACTGGTAATTAAATACACTCTTTCAAGATTAAAGCTTTTATTATGTGTACATTATATTCTTTTGTGCATCCCCCCCCCTATCCATTTGTCTCTCTGTTCCTTCTCTCCACCTTCCCTTCCATTCTCTCCCTGTCCTGAACAATCTTTGATCTTCCCATATTCCCAGCCTCTCTTTAGTCTCTCGCCTCTCATCCTCTTCCCCCAAGTCTCCCGTCCCCTCCTTCCACCCCTCCCCTCCTCTCTGTTCTTCCCGCCGCCTGTCTCCTCCCGCTGCTCCACTGACCTGGGAGAAGTGTTTCTCTCTCATCTTCACCTCCTCCTCCACCAGCCTCAGCCTGTGGGCCGTCTCGTCCTGAAGCCTCCTCTCGGCCTCCTCTCGCCTCCTCCGCTCCTCCTCCAACATCTGCCGCCGAGCCTGCACCTCTCTCTCCTGGGAGCGTCGCGGGAGGAGAAAGAGGAACAGATGGAGAGGAGAGAAGAGAAAATAACAGGGGCAAAAGGGAGACAGGGAGAATATGTAAATGGTAGGCAAATATTGCAATACAAAGTGAACTACTGTCAGAGGAGGCACATGAGAAAGCAAGTCCCAATCCAGGGTTTTGTAAAATATATCCCTTAAGTCTGTATATAGAAGGATAAGCTTTGCTGATGTAAAATGATCCTTTGCAGCTTTCAGATACTTGCATACAGGTCTACTTTGTTTCAACATGTAGAAATAATACAAAGGTAAACAAAGCACTTACAACATCATTTCACCACACCTTGAGTTGAGTGATCACGCTGATACACTGTGGTTTTTATCTATTAAACAGGAGAAACATGATACTCCTGCGGTAATTCAAATGTATTGCTCATCAACATTCAGGGACACTGGTATGTTTGGTGATATGATCATATCATGTTATTGTTTTACAAAATCTTCTTTTTTTAATGAAATATACAACAGTGGAACATAATCCAAATTTATTGGATTGAACATCAATTTGACTATTTCAAATGTATGTCATGACATTTGCCATATCATGACATACTGTATGTTGTATGATTTATCCATATTGCTCAGCCCTAACTCCAGCTGCAAAATGTGGAGCCATTAAAAATAATCTATATTTGTTCTATATAACACATCTCTTTGTTTTAAGTTTGTATAGTTGTTTAAGTGTTAGAAAATAGTTTAAAAAAATAATTTTATACCATCCCACGAAGATGTATTTCACAGTCCAAATCCCAAATATATTCAGTTAACAGTTCAGTTTTATCTTAGAAAACCTGGACATTTTTTTAATTTTTTCTTGAAAAATGACTGAAATCATTAATTGATTATCAAAAAAGTTGCCGATCAATTTTCTGTTGATGGCCTTAATGACTAATTGTGTTGAAGGGTGAAATGAACTTGGAGGAGGTGACGTATAGGAACTAAAGCCGAGCACTCACTCGGTTCTCCATCAGCCTGGCTTTCTCCTGCTGTGCCTCCCTTAACATCTTCTCCATCTCTTCTATCCTCTGGGCCTCTAACCCGCAGGCACTACAACACACAGAGGGAAGGAGTGTCTGATGACACGGCTGCGGCAAGGCTTGGGATGGAAAAAAAAGTAAACAGACATGCCTGGAAACAGACAAACACTGAAGACAAAAAAGATGGCGACAAAGGTTTCTTCATGAGCAGCAGTAAACTGAGTCTTAGAACTCCTAACTTCATCAGACACTAAAAACTTGAAGAGGTTGGCATGGCAACAGCGGGTGTGCTAGAAGTCACAGGAGCAGACGTGTAACAAAACGTGTTGTCACGGGAACAAAGTGCAGTGACCCTTCTCTTGGGAGATGGGGCAGACTTGAGTGTTCCCATGGAAACAGAGCCAATTGCTCATTTTCCAGTCTCTCACCTTTCTGGGGTACAGGCGGAGTTGCCGGTGGAGACGCTGGTCTCCATGCTGTCTGAGCTCTCCAGGCTCAGGGTGTCGTACGCTTGGTTGCCACTCGGTGGCGACTGATGATGCAGGATGGAGTGATGGACTGTGGGAGACAGATCTGTGGGAGCAGAAAGGGTGTAGAGACAACAGCTGTCACAGACTTACAGCGCCCTCTACTGATAGTGTCAAGACATTGCTACTAGTTGATTATAATCAGATCCGGAGCATGTTAAATTAAATATACCTGACACACTTGGTGATATACTTTTCCCACAGACTTATGTCAAGAGTGCGTGCGATAAGATGGGACTGAGAGACTCAAGTACCTTTGCTCTGCAGAGCGAGCTGCCTCCTGGGGTCCATGTCTAACGGGTTTGACATCTCTCTCAGCATTAACTGTAACCCCTGAAAAAGACATAGAAAGCATCACACATTTAACTACTTACAAGATTTGTTTTACAATTTACATGCGTTAAACTGATGTGCTCACCTTCGTGGATGCATTTTTCTCATGAGCAGCACCAATGGAGTGTGGCAATGTGCATGATGCCGCCTGCCCAACCTCACCATCTGACTTGGACTTCAATAACTGAGAGAAGAAAGACAGATCTGTTCATTATTCGTCACATAAGTATATTTACTCAATTACTGTACTTAAGTACAATTTTAAGGTACTTGTTCTTTACTTGAGTATTTTAATTTCATGAAACTTTACACTTCTACTCCACTACATTTGTTACTGGTCTTTTTTCAGTTCCTCACCTCTTCAGCGGAGCCCAACATTGATTGGCATTATTTGTCTTTACTAATGCTGAAGCACTATGATTAGTCAAAAGTCCTTTTCCAGCTTGCAGTGTTAGTTTTGTTTTTTACAGGAAGAAACATGCTTTACTTGCAACCTGAAGGATCTAGTACCCAATTAGACTAATATCTGTATCTCTCATTGCTAATCATAGCAAAGTTCCTGAAACTACAGAAAAACTACCCTGGCTTGTTTTGTCCACTAGAGGGCCGCCTAGTTATAAAAATATGGATAGTGTGAAGATCAGGGCTGGGAAATAGTGTGTTGGCAATGCATCTGGCCTGCTGTTAGTGTCCCGTAGCTTAATACACAGCGAGAAGAGTGGAGAGTTTACCTGACTGTGTCTGCGTGTGGAAAAAGACTTTGCAGGCAGTGGTGGAGGACATGACTGAGGCTCTCCAGCAGCCATGATGTCCTGGTACCAGCGCTCCAGGTTAATAGGAGGCATTGCATTCCTGCTCAGCTCAGGCTGGCTCTGAGGTGATGAAAAGCATCCAGCCAAAGAGGGGAGAGGGGAGCAGTACAGCACCAGCATCAGTGGCAGAAGCATCAAGCAGGTAGAAAAATGAAACATTCATCAGCATGAAACAGTCCTTGCAGAAATAGCTATTGTTCAGTGGATGGCTGCAATGTTGGAAAAACTGAGTGGTGTTTTTAGTTTTAAAAACAGAACCCCACCAATTAGGAAAGAATAACAAACCTGCGCAGAGAGTAAAGAGGAAGGACCACGTGCAGTTGAGTGGCATGAGAAGGTGGATTGAGAGGAGGCAAGTTGGAATGATGGAATAGAGGAAGAAGAGGAGGGATCAACTCTCTGCATCCCAAAGATCTGGCTTAACTGACTGACTGTGATGTACTCCTTCACACAGACAACCAGGCAATACAGACATACATTTACAGAACAGGGAGAAAAGAAAGTGGAGAAAAAAAACATTAAGAGGCCACATCTGTGATTGAGATATTGTCAATGTGCATAGGTGGATTCAATATTTAGTACACTGACAGGTCAGAGAAACATATCAGAGAGTATGGCAAAGAGCAGGCAGGGTGTCTACCTCACATGGCAGAGCTGGAGCTACAGCGAGGGAGAGGCAGTGGAGAGCAGCAGGGGAAGAAGAGCGAGGTTGCATAGCAGCATTTCCATACATTTTATAGACATCAGAGAGCCTGAGGTACTCCTGCAGCGACAGCCAAAAAACAGGGATAAGAAGGCTGCTGAGGGCAATAGTCAACATTTACAAAAGTCATGCAAAGATGCTCAAAGCAAAAATGTGGGCATCACAACTCACTTTATCTTTATCTTCAAAATAAATATGGATGGCTGTCACATTACAGTTTATTCATCCCATTCCAAATTTGTTCTTTTTTGCATCGTGTAATGCTTCAATTCTTGATAGTAACCCTACAATTTGGAGAATGTACAAACCTCAACAAACACAATATATAGAGAAAGGCAGAAACTTGACCTACCAACATACACACTGCAAGCTTGCTGTTGTTTGTCAGTATTTTGCTAACACACCATCATGCCCATTATTTTTATCGTACAAACTGCAGCGCAGGCATTTATTAGCCATTTGTTAGGTTTCGTTAAGAAGAGGATTTTTTTTCGAGATTTACCTCCTGCAGCCTAACAGGATAGAGTTCAGGGGAGGAGATGTGAGAGGAGGAGAAGGAGGTAGAGGAGGGACAGGGGCTATGAGGAGGGCCGTCCACATAAACAAGGTCAGGTTCGCTGATGTGAAGAAAGTCCTGTTCAAAAAGTTTATCTAAAGTAAATAAAAATCCATTTGGTAGGACGTTTTTTTTTTTTTTTTTTTTGTACTTCTCCTCCAGCTTAGTAACCACAGATGGTTGTGAGGCATGACCTCACCTCTTTCATACTGCTGTTAGGCTTTGGGAAGTTTCTCCCTCCTGTCAAGGTGTGGTACTTTTTCTCCAGGGCACACAACCTGTCTTGCTCCTAAAAGGCAAAACCAGCAAGAACATATAGGTGCTTTCACAGTATGCCTTGCATCACCATTATGAAATAAATATACGCTTACTGTCTAGGCAATTAAGGGGTATTTACAGTGAAAGGCTAACCTTGTGTAGCAGCTGCAGAGTCACTGTCCTGTCCTTAGCCATCCTCTCACAGCCTTGAGCCGCCTGTAGCCCCAGCTGCTTTACCTGAGCTTCCATAGTGGCTATCTTCTCCTGCAAATTAACCAGTGTCTTAATGTCACGCCGACATATAATATGACGTTGGTGATAATATTTCATGCGTTTTCTGCTACACATGTACCCCTACCTTCCTCTTGGCCACGCTGCAGTGATACTCGGCTCGCTCTTGGAGAAGCTGCGAGCTCTGAGTCTCCTTCTTCTCCTCCAGACTGCTCTCCTCCTCCAGCTGGCAGAACTCCAGCTCCTCAAACTGCTTGGTCCCGGACTCCAGAGCTTCAGCTTTCTGTCCACAGACAAATATACATGCAGGTTTGAAATCAATTAGAGTTATCAAAAGATAAGCCTGGCAATATTCTATGTTTCTTATTGTTAACAAAACCCCTTGAAAAGACTAAAACCAACAATGATTAACTAATATTGTCTGTGTATCCCCCGGTGATATTTCCCTTTCCAATTCATCCGTGGTTGAATAGTCACTAACAAAAGCACTGTTTATTCCTGTTTGAGTAATGTTTGCTAAAAGCTACAGTGCTCAATTGTTTTAGAAAATCCCTTAGCCTTTAAAAATTATATTGAAGATAGATCGAGGGCCACAGACTGGAGAGTTCGGAATATATTGAGAGATGGACTAACACATTGTTGGTTTTGGTGTTTTCATGGAATTTTTTCACAATAAGAAAAATATACAAAAACACCAGCCTTATCCTTTAATGTCCATGATGAAGTTGCCAAAATCTGCCTGTAAACATAATGTGTGCGTATGTGACTTGAATTATTCATGGTAAAGGGCATGCAAACTTTTAGAGCAAAGCTGTTAATGACATTAACTAATTCCATTTGACATTTCAAGCATCCAGAATGAGGGAACAGCAGATTAAGCAACAGTCTAAAATAGCTGCTGGAGTAGCAAAAGCTTTGCTTACTGTATAGTTACACTGATAACCTTATATGTTTAGATCATGAAGGGCAACAGCAGAAAAAGAGGAAATGCACAGTCTGCAGATTGATGAGTAGCTCTGAGTGCTTCAAAACAGAGTCAGTGTTACGTCTGTAGCCCTTTCTGTGCAGATCATACAGAACTGTGGTATTTGGTATATTATAACTCACTGTTGCCAGCCAGTGGGCTGCGTGAGAACACTGACCCTGCTGAGCTGCTCCTGTAACTGTTCCCTTAGAGACAAGGGGCACTTATCAAACTGCCTCTTCAGCTCATTGTACTCATTCCTCTGCTTTTCCAGGGCCTTCCGCTCAGCTGACACATTAGCCCTCACCTAAAAATACATAAAAAAAACACACACACATACGCACGATTGGGAACGCATTCACGCACATACACACACACACACACACACACACACACACACACCACCCCAGGGAGAAACAAAAAAAAAGAAAATCACAGACAACTCAAATCCATGCAGCCAAGCTTTAAAGCTAACAGGCCAAGCAGTTAAAGTATTAGAGGATTGAAGCAGAGGTTAGGTTGGCTGGTGTTTTAGGGGTTGCAATTGTTCACACTTTGTTAAAATTAGAGAACAATAAAAAGGTATATGCACATCTGAATCAACCCTTAAGTGTTGGTCACATCCAGCTAAAAGCCTAATACACGTAGGAAGATTTCAGCTGTTGTTGTCTTTGTCTTTTTAAACACAAGAACTGTTGGACACTTCAGAGAGAAGACAGTTTGTGCTTTGTGTTTTAGGACCAACTGCTAATAAATAAGCAGTGCATGTCAGTTGAGATCTGAGAAAAATGTATCTAGACAGTTTGCACATTCAGGAAGGAGTGAGTTTTTAAAAACTCAAACACAGATGTTCCAGAACATTTGCGTGCAAACTATATGTATAAGACCAACGGCTTTGAGCAAACTGACAGTATTTACTGTATCACATTGTTTGGTCCTGGGTGCCCACCTTGTCCTTCTCTTTCTGGGTGGCCTTGTCCAGCTGGCTGAGTTTGAGCTGCAGCTGAGAGAGGATTTCATTTTCAGCCTCCACCTGCTCCTGCTCTGCCCGCCTCTCTGCCTGCAGCAGGGCTTGCTCCATCTCCACCTAGAGACAAATATCCAGTCAGAGTCTCTAAACCACCATGTGTTGTCGAGCTAAATAAATACTTGTAGCTTCCACTCCTCTCACTATCAGGACGGATCTAATAGTGCCCAAGCTAAAGTGTGTGTGTGTGTCTGTGTGTGTGTGTGTGTGTGTGTGTGTGTGTGTGTGTGTGTGTGTGTGTGTGTGTGTGTGTGTGTGTGTGTTTTGACCTCCTGTTTGGTCTCTTGTAGCTGCAGCTCCAGTTCACTGACTCTGTACTTCAAGTCATCAACCCTGGCCAGGATCCTGCTCCTCTCCTCCTCCAGGTACACCTGCTCCTGACCGGCTAACAGCTCCTTACACAGAAGGCACATTTATATGTCTAAAACACTTTGTTATAAGATTCCTATTAACACGAAAACACAAATAACGTAAGCTAATGATGAAGGACTAATGTCCTCAAGAATGCGTTTAATACCTCTTGATGTGTGCTCTCTGTGCTGCTAGACTCCTCTCTCTGGGTCTCCTCATCGTTCTCTCTCCCCCTCTGGGGTCTGTCTACTCCCTGAAGGGACATCCCTCCTTCTTTGTCGGAGCAGGTTCCTCTAGCACCCCCCAGCAGCCCACTCCTCACCACCTCAGCCAGCTCCGCAGCACTGTCCTCGTGATTATAGTCTGCACACAGATTGAGGATGGTCTCCAGCCTCTGTCGCTCCTACAGAAGAGATGTTGGACGTAAGCATGCCTGCCCTACATTATGGATCATATTGCAGATTAACTGCAAGTGTCCTTGTGTGACATTGTCCCATTTAGGCAGCTGTCCCTCAGCCACCGGCACGGGACAACTGTAACCTGATAGAGGGGGGCCGAAGCTGATGTAGTTTGTCTTTCAGGAGGGCGTTCATAGTAAAACCTGTCGGAGCTAGAGTTGTTTATGAGAACAGAATCTGACAGACTGTGATAACTGTAAGAAGAATATATGAAAGACACTGGTGAGTTTTGGTTGCTGGGATTACACTACATCAGTTTAGTCATTTGGTTTTTACTTTCTGATCAGAGATGCTCTAGCTCTTTTTTTTTTTTAAAGATTCTTTTTTATTTTTTTCTTCATTGTGTTTTGTATTGTGCCACATGATTCTAGCTTGTGGCCAGTCAGTTGTCTCCCATCTCTCCAAACAATGGGATGCTTGCTTTAATCAACCAAAATAGGAGCGCAGAATGTAAAACAATAATTAGGAATCTGGCAAGACTGGGAACAATTGTGCCTGATGTGTAGTATTGTTGTGTCCACAACCACCGGACCACTTTTGTCTGGTATTTTAATAATTCAGGCTGTTAAATCAACCACATCAAGTCTGTCATGAGCATTGCCTTTAAAGGGAAGATTTATTTTGACAGCTGTTTATGCTGTTTGCCTAGTTCATTTCTTGACTTCAGACTTCTGAGTAGTTTATGTGAAGAATGGACATATAGAGAAATATAAAGCTAAAATGAACCAAATATTTTTGATTTAACAGATTTTAACCATTAACATTTAAAGCAAAAGTTCAGCATTTTGGAAAATATGCGTATTTGCTTTCTTGCCGAGAGTTAGATGAGAAGATCCATAACGTCCTCATATTTGTCTGTTAAATTTAAGGCTACAGCCAGCAGCTGGTTAGCTTAGCTTAGCACAAAGACTGGAAACAGGGGGAAACAGCTAGCCTGGTTCTATCTGAAGGTTAAAATAAATCTGCCAACCAGCACCTCTAAAGCTCACTAATTAATGTGTTACATAATATGTTATGGTATGTTCTATCAGGTGGATGTAACAGACACAAATGAGAGTGGTGTCGACCCTCTCATCTAACTCTCTGCAAGAAAGTGAACACCAGTAAACTTATTTTCCAAAATAGTTAACTTTTTCTTTAACTTGAAAATGCAGGTCATCTGGAAATGTTGCTTTTTGCAATTGAAATAAAATAGAAATCCCCTAAATTAACCAGAACCCCCTCAAAAATAGAAATATTTTAATTGTTGCAGACGAACAGTTTGGCCACATCCCAGTAAAATGTATGCTAAAATTAACTTTTCTATCACATCTCTTCCTCTCCAGTGATGCACTTTACTTTTGTTGAGAAAAAAAAATGCAGCATGGGAGTAGCAATATCCATGTATGTAGGTTGGGTTCAGTAAAGTGAGATAAAAAATCCTGCATAGCTGTGCCGACTGTGCTAAGAGAGCAGTGTGCCAAATGTAGGGCATTCATTTCACTGAGAGGAAATCCTCTCTTTGTCTCTCTCATCTATAGGTCTATCATTTGTGTGTGCTTCTTTCAAGGCTGCAGTACCAACAAACCAAGAGCCTTGTCCAAGACCCCAAACATAGTTCACCACATAAGCTGGTTTGTTATTAAAATGTATATTTTAACACAACTGCATCAGAAATAACAGGTGCCCTGATATGGAGTTCCAGCGCTTATAATGCTGAGCCCCTTTAAAGTAGTAAAAAATAATCTGACATTTTGGGAAATACACTTATTCGCTTTCTTCCATCTTTCTTCCAGAGGGTTAACCAGACGAGAAAATCGAGCCAATCCTATATCTGTACGCCAAATATGATGTTAACGTCACCGCCAGGAGCTTAGCATAGACTGGAAACGGGAGAAACAGAGAACAGCACCTCTAAAGCTCATGAATTAACACTTTGAATCTCATTTATTTGATCGATAGTCCACATTTTAAACTTCACAATTTGTTTGTTTTTTGTCCAGTCTTTCTTTTAAACTAAGCTAACTGTCTTTAGACTTTGGTTTTTGTACAGATTAAACAAATTACATAAAGTGTTTATCAGTGGTGCTGATTAGCAGAGCCAGGCTGTTTGCCTCTGCTTCCAGTCTTTAACCAGCTTTGCTAACCATCTCCTGGCTCTAGCTTCAAACTTACCAGACAGAGTGGTATCAATCTTCTCATTTAACTCTTGGCAAGAAAGTGAATACACAAATCTCCCAAAATGTCAAACTATTCCTTTAACAGGGGCCTTGATATTATCCATTCCTGGAGCTCCCTCCACCTCTACATGCTTTGTCCCATGAGATGTTAATGAGGTCATTTACTGTTTATTTTGTCTTTTTTTTCACACATTGGTTATCTACATTCATGTGTGTGTTCTACGTGTATGCAAGTGTGCACACATTTAACCGTATAAACACATGCAGTTAGCCTGATTAGCAGCTTTCCACACCAGCAACATAGCACAACATAGCCAGAAATCACTGAAAACCTGGAAACGTCAGCCAACCATGAATACATTTACAGACTACCAAGCTTGATTTTCAGGGTGGTGATTAAAAAAGGAAATAGCATTTGCATGTGAGCTTTCCAGCTGTTCAGCTTTCCAACCACCACATGCATGCAGCATAATATCATATAATATTTTTTTTATCTGTTGATTTATTTGCAAAGGTATTAAATTATCTACACATACTGGATGACTCTACGCAAACATGCACATACTGTCTCCAAAGCAGTCAAACCCCTATCAGTGCAACTCAGATGCACGTTGTCTGTAACTCTCTTGTTTGTTACCAGAAACCTTTTGGTTCCTGAAATAGTCTGTGAACATGGAGGTCCAGGAACCCCCACCCCCTCCTCTCCCTATGGTCCCTTCAGCTGTCAGAAGCAGGCTGCGGTGGGGGGCTAAAGAATGGTGAGGGGGCTGGTGGGTGTGGACTGTGGATGGATAACAAGTATGCAGTCTATGAGCTAGTGTGGTTGGGTACGAATGAGAAAGAGCCTTCAGTCAAGCACAGGCAGCTTTGAAAGTAAAAGCCACTCGTCCTTTTGATAAATATAGTGTTGAGCAATAAGCAGCCGCGCCCTCTGCTCTGGACTTTAAGACTTGTAGAGGAATGTTCACCCCGTGTTACTCGGGCCACATGGGCTGACGGTGCCAGTAATGCTCTGGGGAGATGAGCTAGTGGCTGTACGCCAGGAGATTTAGACAAGATATCTGAATGCAGACATGGTGTCTGCCATGCCAGCAGCCTCAGCACCTTCACTTAACTGTCACACGGGTTTGGTGCTCTGTCTGTTGGATGTTTAAAAAATTGTTTTTGCCAACAGTCTCTATGTCCAGATACAGCTGTGGCTCCGTACCTGTCAGCTTGTTATGATCTTTTTCCCCTAATTGGCCAAAACAAATTTATTATTGCAAAGTATGTACAAATCCTGCCGGTCCACAGGATATAGAATAATCAAACCAGTCAAAAAGGACAAACCAGAGCCACATATGTTTTCTTTATGACTTCCTGAGTGAAGTCCACATCAGCATCCAGATTTGGACTAAACCTATCAAGGTAAAGTTATTGTACTAGAGCTGGGCAATATATCAATATTATATTGATATCATGATATGAGACTAGATATCGTCTTAGATTTTGGATATCGTAATATCATAATATGACACAAGTGTTGTCTTTTCCTGGTTTTAAAGGCTGCATTACAGTAAAGTGATGTCATTTTCTGAACATACCGGACTGTTGTAACTGTGCTATTATTTACCTTTAGCCACTTAGTCATTATATCCACATTACTGATGATTATTTATCAAAAATCTCATTGTGTAAATATTTTGTGAAAGCACCAAAAGTCAACACTACAATATAGTTGCTGTATTGATATCGAGGTATTTGGTCAAAAATATCGTGATATTTGATTTTCTCCATATCGCCCAGCCCTAGTGTATACTCGTATATCTACAGTGAAGTCATAAGTGTTGATCACTTACCAGTTTCTCCATTTCCTGCTCACGCAGCCTCTCCTCTCTCTGCCAGCGGTGGTATTCCAGCAACTCGTCCTCATTGTCATTGATCTCAGAGATGCTGTTTTTGCGTTCTCTGGTATATGGTTTTATAAGACTCTGCTCCTTGCTGGAGGATCCTGCCATGGTCATGCATGAGGTCTTTCTTGTCCTATGAGGGCTAGCAAGAGGAGATGAACCAGACCGAGAACCCAGGCCCGACATTATGCCACTTCCTGGGCCGGCCCTCAACTGCCTGCCTCCAGGCTCCTTCTCCAGCCCAGAGAGTGGTGATGGACCCTGGGCATACAATGCCCTTATGGCTTCTGCTTTTGAAGTAGTTGTGAGTCTGAGTTGGCCCTGGGACCCCTCTGGGCTGGGTTTGACGGTGAAGCCCTGTGAGGCAAGGGAGGAAGACGAGCCCTGCGATCCTGGAGTCCCTCTGCGGGACATGTAAGGGCTGAGAGGAGGATGTTCTCTCAGGCTGGTGGCCCCAATCGGCTCTGGAGTCCTGAGCCTTTGAGGGGCTTCTACATGAGAGAGGTGCTGCTCTCGCATAGGACTGGGGGATCTCTTCTGTAGGGAAGAACCTCTTACTCGAGGGCTGGATGGAGTTGTTGGGGAAAATTTGACAGGGCATGGTTTGTGACTAAGGTTAGATTTTTCCTGTCCTGACGTGGCATCTGCTCTTACGTTCCTACGAAGCTTTGGGCTCTCCTGGGCCCTTTGACCACCAGTGGTACCGCTTGAGGCCACAGACACTGAGGTCCGTGGATGGGGGACAGGAGAGTGTTCGGTATGAGTAGACCGCGCAGGTACTGGAGGGGTTTTGCTGCCGAGTTTCTGGCCCAGAAAGCTGCTGCTGTTTTCATAAATGGAGTCCTCTGTCATGGAGCTGTTTCTCCCATTGAGCATGTTTGGAGGAGAGGGCTGATGAATAGGCTGTTTACCAGATCCAACCTTCAACACCAAAGAGTCCTGGAAGTTCTTTGCTATGTTGTTGATTTTGGAGTCGCCGTTGCTCGAAAAAGACTGATGGTTCCCATTCAGGACACTGTGAGAGTCTGTGAAGGGAGACAGAAACAGTTGTGCGTGAGCATTCCTGCTGAATAAAGGAAGAGGACACTTGCAAAAACATACATAAACAAACACAGTGGGAGGGATCTGTCCTGTGTAGTCCTTAAAAGGACAAATACACATGCCTGAACACACAAAGTGTCCCGGTGGCCCACTTTTAATAGTGATAACATACTCTCCTGTAGGAACCAAACCCAGCATTTGGGATGCTGTGCTCCTCAGTTGTGTTGTAATCCTACAGGGATCTGGAGCTGCTAAACATAACCGCTGCAGCGGTGTACCTCATTCAGAGCAGATGAAATCAGGGCCTGGTCAGGAAAGAGTAGGCCATACACACTGGGCAGGGTGTGGTGGCCCTTACTGTACAGTTCAGGCCAAGCCAATAAGGTCAGAGGAGAATGGATTCTAAATATCATCGACAGCATGAGGCAACAGTCAAAGCTATTAATGGGCCAGGACAATATAACATGATCTGAATGTAAGTGTAAAAAGAAAGGTTACAACAATCCTTTGTCACAATGGGGTCACACCTTGAGCGAAAACACACAGATTTAAATGAACTAGATCACAATGTAGGCCACAGATAATTAGCCCTGAACAAGCTATTTCTGCACTCTGTCAAGAATAATGACCAATGTTTCAGTGTGACACCAAAACCAACTGTGCTGGAGATAGGAAAACCAAGAGCTGTTCAAATTGGTATCAAATTTGAGTAGAATAAAACAAACCCAACCTACTGCTTACTGTATGCTATCTCAGTAACCATTTGTTAGGATGTAAGCCCTAAACCCAAATGTGACTATAGTATCTATTAGCCCAAAACATTTGCTCTGCCCAGAATAGCTACTGAGGAAACTGTACAACCTTCATACACACCAGCTTATTTCTGGGTCCCTGGTGATTAGTTATTATTACTAACTGCATGCTCTAAGCATGAACACAATCTGGCCCTAGGTGTTGTAAAATTACACAAGCAGGGTATTTACCTGTAGGATGAGTTCTTGTGGTACTAAGTCCTTGGCTCCCTCCAGGTAGCATGCTCTTCATCCGCAGGGCTTCCTCTGGATGGTTGAAGCGGAAAAAGACCGACTGACCAAAACACAGCATGCACCCTACCAGGAGAGAAGACCGTGTAGGTAGAAACCTGTCAGTGATGAGTTAGTTCACATCTTCATATAGGAAAAGTAAAAACCCCACCATAACTACATTGCTACAAAAGATTTTACTGACTGGTTGATACCACCCATAAAGGATATACATTTTATAAAATAAAATAAATATTAAATAAAACCACATTTCAGCTTGGCATGTGATAAAACAAGTAGATCAAAGAGTGAAAGCAAGTGGTAGTACAGCATGAGAAGAAAAAAAAAAAACAGGAATCCTAAAGTGTGACACAGTCATGGCAAAGAGCTCAAAATATCTACTATTGTTGTTCATTTGTCCTGTAGTCAACTACAGAATTTGGTCAATAGTGTATTGACTGTTTACTTGACTTAAATAAATTGTCTAGTTTAACTCACGTGTAATTAACCAGTAAGTGAAATCAACTCCTTCTCATTTCCCTGCATTTCCAGTGGCTCTCAAGAACGCCTGGTATACGCCCAGAAGTTTTGTTTCCAGTTCTGGATATTCCACAGAAAGTTTAACATTTATTTCATTCTTCAAAGTGAAGTCAAAGGTCCATATGGCTGCACCATTGTTCCTTATGATATAAATGGAGCCATTTCCTCCATTCCCGGGTTGTTTTAGTCAGCCCACATGACAGTTCTTTGAATGAAGCAAAGCCTGAAGAATTCTTGCTCAGCAGCTGCTGCCTCCACACACACACTGGCTGATCACCCGGCTTCAAATGACATTCTGGTGTAGCTGTTGGCTTGGATCCCATGGAAAGGGGACTGAGGGGGGCGGGACTGTTATGCCTTTTTTATGGCAGGTATGCATATTACTGGAAGGACGTGGGACTGTTTTGTTGTTGTGAAGTTAGACAAGTGCTGTGTCCACTTTTCCTTTAGTGTATTTAATACTCAACAGAACCTAGTTTATGTATGAGTATGTACTGTAATGCAATTGCATGCAATAAGTCATCTGACTGTACATTAGTGTGATTTCACCAATACGAGGGAGTTAAACGAGAGTCATGCTAGCGGCTGATCAGTACACATCAGTACTTTGAGCTAAATGCTAACATGCTCAATGCTAAAATGCTGATGTTTAGCAGGTGTAATGTTTACTATCCGCATTTTAGCTTAGCGTGTTAGCATGGTAACATGTGGCATGTCATATTACAGCAATTTAGCCATAAACCAAAGTAGTGGACAAATTTAAATTTTGACCTTACGCTCGATTAAATGTTAAGGGGTCACCAAACGTATTACAATTCATCCTGAGAAGGAACACATTTCATGGCAATCTATTCAATAGTTTTTGAGACATTTCAGTTAAAACTACAAATTTCAACCTCCTGGTAGCACAATAGGAAATATCAGAGGAGCGCCAACGTCCTAAGGAATCATCCACTGGGGACCATGAATATCTTTACCAAATTTTGCACCAATCCATCTCGTAGATGTTGAGATATTTCACTGGAAAGGTGAACATTTTGACCTGCTAATGGTGCTAGACGAAAGATCAGGGGTTCACCAAAGTCATTAGGATTCCTCCTCTTGGCATCATGAATGTGTAAGCTATACAAAATGTCATGGCAATCCATCAAACCCTTGTTGAAATATTTCTGTCTGAACCAAAGTGGTGGTGTTTGTTTGTTTTTTAAGGCAAGTATTATGTATAAGCTACATACAGTAAGCTTTAAAACAGCTTTAACACCAACAATCATATTACGGCAGTCACTAAAGCTGTGACAGTGCTACCTTGTGTCAGGCGATAGGGTTTGGTGATGGGAAGGCCATCTACAGAGCACTGGTTTCCACATGGGTACAAGGTGATGCTGCCTGCTTGGTTTTCAATGTAGCAGTGCTGAGCTGCGATGCCATGGCCCTGCAGAGGGATATCTGTCCCCTCACTGCCCAGCGTGGTTCTCCCTGCAACAAGAGAAAACATTTTCTCAGCGTCAGTTACAGGAGATCCATGTGGACCTGTGAATACTTCTGTGAAGTATTCTTAGGTTGCATTTTGAAGTACGGGTGTCATTTTAGGGGTCAAGGCCACTTGGGCCACAAATGGAGTGATTGAATGTTGAAAAACAGGTGTTAGTCCCAAGAGGTGTGCTTAGCCTGCCAGATGAAAGGCATCTTGTCAGAGGGGAATAAATATAACCATCTATTATCTTCTGTGTTGTAATTTGATTATCAGCTGTCTTTATGTTGCTGTCTGCTGAAACACTATTTGTTCTTAAGTGAGAGCACAGAGATGCCGCAAAAAGAATATCCCAGAAAGCTTTTCTCTGGGGTGATACAGTCTCTTCTCTCTCTCTCTCTCTCTCTTCCTTTGTGGTGTCTATGCTTAGTGCAAGAAAAATGGTACAAGAACATCCCAAACAAGGGTGTAATTGCAACTGTGGTGCAGTATGAGTAACAACAAGATGGTTAAAAGGTAAAGTGTCATCGGTTTTTGTCAACTCATCACTCATGACAAGTTCTGCTGCTTACTTGTTAAAGAACAAGTAACTTATTTTGAATAATGTGCTTATGGAAGCATCTGTACGCTAACACTAACACAGATTATAGTGTAGTCAGTACACAGATGTCTGGGCTTATACAGACCGTAGTTTACCATGTAGGTTAAAAACATGTTGAGCTCCCCTTTTAGCTGCTCTTACAGTTGTCTTCACCTTAACAGGGTAATGGTGCAGCATGATGAGGCAGGACTGCATATGTAACAAGCTGTTAATGAGGTTTCAGATGTCCCATTCAACAAGGACATGAAGATTATCTATAAAATAAGTAGTGCTTTACTTTTTATTAAAATATATCATTTTAAATTAATTGGTACTAGTTTCCATTTACAACACTGTTTTAACCCACCAATCCCATACAACACATGAACATACACTCCAAACCATACACAGACACACGCTCACCTTCCAGCAGTGGTAGCAAGGTGATGGCTGTGCTCAAGCGTCCACTTCCCAAACTAACCAGGTGGGGGCGCTCTGCCTGGACTTTCAGGGACTTGCCTGTCTCAATCAGGTCTAAAGGAGTGCTCTGTCAACACAAAACCAATGGAAAAACCTTATTCTATGATCCTGAGATTATATAAGTTACTTTCTTCACACAACATATTGATTTTTCACGTCTTAAAACTCAGTGAAGTGGGCATCAGTTTTGTACTGAATCATTAAACCACATGTATGAACAGCAAAGAATAGCTATTAAAATGCTCAAATAAGCTCTCCAGTATATGTACTTGATTCAAACTGTACTACAGGGTCTCATCCTAAAATCTGTCTCTTTTTTACAATTCAATAGGATAAAGCCTCCCACCTTGTATGAGCCTCATGTATAACCCAAATGTCGGTCCGCAATTGGAAGACTGAACATGATATGATTAAAGTCCCTTACTTCAACTACTTGTTAGAAATAAATAGGAATATAGAAAGGGAGTTTTTTCTTGCCACTGTCGCAATAGCCACTGCTAATGCTTGCTCTTGAGGGAATTACTGTAATTGTTGGGCTTTTGGAATTTATAGAGTGTGGTCTAGACCTACTCTATCTGTAAAGTGTCTCGAGATAACTTTTGTTATGATTTGATACTATAAATAAAATTGAATTGAATTGAAATAGAAAGGGGAATAATTAGAGTCCATATCAGAGAGACAGAGCATAGAAATGTCCAGGTTTTTACATTTAAAAGTAGTAGAATTAACATGTACTGTACAAAGGTGGACATGCCTATTCTTACCATGAGCACTGATTGGCAGATTTATTTGTTATTTGATTTGAAGCTGATTTATTGCTATGATCTCACTTTTAAATCCTTGAAACAATCTTAAATTCTACACAAATCCTTCACTACTCAGTTATATTGAGTAACAAGCTGACTCGCAACATGTACATAACCATAATAAAGTCTGTTTCTCATTGAGCCCCCCAGTTGTAGTAGCTGTAATTGGTAAGAAATGACTCACCTGTAAGACCTGGTGAGTCTGTCTCCCATGTTCCACTTTATTCCTGCTCACGCGCTCCATCTCGTCTGGACTGTCAGAATTATCTGACACATGAAGATCCTGAAGCAAACGCACACATACACAGAGAGAGAGAGCGAGAGGGAGAGCAGGGCATGAATGGGAGCGCTGGGAATACTGCTACTACAGTTGTACTACAATGAGAACAGTGCTTCCCTTAGAAACCTGCTGCCCCACTTATAAGCCCATGTGACCAAACCATTATACTGGGCAATTGTTTCACCAGAACTAGCCAGACGAAAGATCCATCAAGAAAACTGCCGTTGATTTATGCCTCGATCTAAGAAAGATTACTTTTTGACACATTTGACAACAGACTGTTATTATGTAGGCATCATCATATTTGCACTTTTGACATGTAGCAGAAGGTATGAATGAGCCTTGCAGGTCACTTGCACATCAGGGGGTCAGATCACTGCTTCCTGTGAGCATGAAGAGTCACTGTGACTCATATACAACTCTTACAAACGCAAACAAGCTCCATGTTTGTAGACAGATGCTGCAGATTAGATCCAGCTGTCTGATCATCACACGCACATCAGACGAGAGGGAAACAGAACCAGACAGACCTCAAACAATCACACACAGACACATAAGCAGCCCACATGACTCACCATATTTTTGCGCTAAAAGCTGGTATCCCCGTCTTTCACTATCACCCACATGGGTTGCTCATCCTGGCAGCAATTTAGTATCAGCTCAGCAAGCCAAACTGATACAGACACAACTGTCTACTGTCTAGCGTCTGTTTTGTTTACCATAACCAAACTTAAATGACTGTATATCATGTTTGACTGGTGACATGGACATGCCAAAGAAAGTCTCTTGACTTAAATGATCTGGCAATCTACAGATATGACAAACACATGGATGGGAAAGTAAAGTGTTGGGCCTCCTCGAGCCTCTTAAAACAGCTTCAATGGTTAATCACATAAAGTCTCTGAAACAGCTTTCTAAAAGATATTCCCTCGTTTGGTGCTTTGATGGTGGTGGTTAAGAGAGCTGTCAGTCTGTCAGTCCTAAATCTATTCAACTGGGTTGAAATATGGTGGCTTTGAAGGCAATAGTATATGATTCACATCATTTTCGTAGTCATCAAACCATTCAATAACTCATTTATTCAGCTTTTTTCCTGTCTGTATGTCAGGAAGTGACCACATCAACCCATTAGCACACGACTGTTGCATCATAGACAAATTCTTGAGCTCTTTGTCGCTCCATGCTGACGTCCCTGATCAATTCAAATTCTTGAGGAAAAAAAAATAGCCCAAAACCATCCACAGCTGCTGTGCTCCAAGTTTAGCTCCAGCTGAGACAACAGGGCGTTCTATCTGCGTCTGATGTCACTCCAGACAAAGCCGCCGCGTGAAACCACACATATCTGACAATCACGTCCAGTGTGTGAGTCTCAGAGGACCCAGTGACACGGAGAACAGACCGTCCCCTCTGTTGGCCGCTGACACTAGACCCCTCACGCCTCTGCTGTCAGCCCACTGGCTGTCAACAATGGCCCTCCTTGAGCCACGCAGTCAGACACAGGACAGGAGAGTGGGCAGGGTAATGTGTCTCTGGCTGTCTGGCTCACAGACACACACACACACACACACACACACACACACATGTGTACATGCACACATATGCTCCTGCTCCCATAAGCCGCAGTGATTTAACGAACACACCCAGGCCAGAGAATAGTTTTAGTGCTTGCAAATGCAGGGCCTTCCACTGTAACCTGTGATTATGGGGGCAGTTATGCCCTTCAGAGTTGCCATGAGCTTCTGAAAATAGACACCGCCAGCCACAGCCACACAGTCTGGGCTGCTACTTTTAAGGAGAAATGTTTTCTGCTGAGAGTGAACACTGACAAAAGAGGAACATTTGACATTTGAAATGATGAATAAAATGATAGAGTGTTATTTTATAATGGACGAGATAAAAATATGCAGGCAGCAATTTACAAACACAACAGTGCTGCAAACACAGACAACAGTTTACTTACTTTACTGACAGGCATTCAGCTCTTACCATTTCTCTAGTCTTACAGAGTCCAGACAACAGCTAGATCCATGTCTGAAGTGTATTAATCCATAGAGCAGTGTCCACATGATTGTTTATGTCTTGCTCCTAGCCTTCTTCATTCACTCACTGCTATTTCCCTCCTCCCAACCCCTTCTCCTCCCTATCCCGGTGCAGAGTTACAGAGGGGGACCCGTCATCGGTACTGCCCTCTAAAATGTACTATTACATCTCACGGAAGAACTTTTTTTTTATTGACTTTCTTTTTGTTTTTTTGGCAGATGAGTAAAGACCTTCAATTTCAAAACACCCCAGGCGTTGGGGTTCATATCCTCCTCTGAAAGTTCCTGAGATGTATTCACTCCTACAGGATTTACATTGATTGAAAGATCAGATGGTCAGCACCAGATGATCGGAGGAGGCTGGAGACCAAACCTCTTCAATGGCGTGTGTCTCCTCAGTATTTTCTATCGGTAAAGCAGGCGTTAAGAGTCTGATCCAGAAAGGAAATACAACGTGGTGTAGGAGGAGATGGAAAAGAGATTGTGTCCCCTGACTTCCTGCTCTGAGCTCTGTGCCACTGATGTAACAGACTGTAGAGCGGGTAATTTCCACTCTGGAAAACTGTTGAATAACAGTTTATGATAATATGACTAAGCATGGTGGATTATAATGTGTCCACTGTGCTTGATACATCAATGATGATGGGATAGAGAAATACTATGTTCCACAGGAAGCGAGCGAACACATGTGAGCCATCTTTTCAAATGTCCCACCGGAACGATTTGGCCTAAGACAGAGAGAGAGTGGGAGAAAGACTCCACTATTGATCTCTCAAGGCTTTTCCCATGGTCAGGGGCCAGAGAGGAGACGGAGGAAATGAAGCAGATGATGAGTCACTAAGGAAAATAAAAACAAACAAACAGAGGCAGCTAAGTTACCAGATGGACTTGAAGCAAAAGTCTGCAGAGAGGGTGGATGTTCTGAGTCACCCTCAGTGATGATGTGGAAGTTACAGCTGAGGGGAAGAAAAGTTGCTGAATGTCCTTTTAATTGGGGATTTCGTATGTAATGTTAGATTCCTCACTCCAGCTACAGCAAATACATACATGTTTCTTTTTATAGCAACAAGTCTTGTGTTTTGAAAGAATGACTTTATTCTTTGAGTGAAGCTACAAAACCCACAAATGCTTCAAATTAAGTTTGAATGAAAAGGGGGATGTATTGTTTCAATCAGCTGAACTCACCCATGTTACGAAAATATTATTTTTGCCTTGGCGTTTAAACACATTGGTTTGAATATCCAGATGGATTTTTGATCAATATTAATATCAGTTTGCCTTGGGATCTTGATTCCTAGCATATACTATGACTTTATGCAACTTTAGTTCCCCTGTGTACATGGTCTTGGTTGTAAGCCTGAACTGACTCTAGGAGATAGCTCAGCTCTCAAACAGGTTTTGAGTTCTTTGGGAGGTTGATACAAGTTCACCACTATTAGATTTGCCAGCTGCAGCGTCAGCTTGGGTGCATTTTTCTGGTGTGAGGATTTCTTCCAGCTCTTGAATCGCGTGTCTGGTGGGAGGTTCGGATTGTACAGTATGTAGTAACCCTAACCCATAGGTACAAACTGTTCTATACTGTCTAACCTGACTTGTGGAGCAGATGTCTTTAGATCGCTGCAGGATGTCCGGACATGACAGCAGACAGGTGGAAGCATGTGAAAGTGCAGTCAGGTACAAAATGCTTGAGCAGGACCCAGTCAGATTCATTCAGCTAAAGAATGTGTAGGAGTCTGATGTAAAACAGTTTTCCCCTTTCTCCTCGCCCCGAACCCAGTCAGAAGTGCACAGATCCTGCCTCTTCCGCTAAAATTGATAGGCAAGAAAGACCCTCATCTTGAGGAGGGAATGTGAAAAGCGACTGATTCACAGATGGGTTATACAGATTATCCTCATCTACAGCAAAGACCCAGATAGTTGCAGAACATTGTGGTGTCTCATTTTTGCAACATTGTCAGAAAAAACAAAACCTATTATTATTATTTAGCCACAAATTAACAATGTGTACACTGCCATTTGAATATTCTGATTTGCTCTGCTTGATATACTGTAACAATCACATGCTCATATATTGCAACAATCATCACACAGTCCAGAAAGTACCAACTCACGTTAGCAGCCAAGTGCTATGATAAGGCACAACCCCAGTTAACCCAGAACGGATAAAAAAAGAACAGGAAGCTGATGATATACCCAAAACATTTCCTTTGAGTGTCCCACCAAACAGATGTAATAATTCCTTTATTATATCTCTCCACTTGTCTCTCATAACTTATCAACCCGTTCAAGACAGACATAAGAAGAGTGAGGCGTACACATAGACAGTATATAATGGACCAATAGACCCCGTTGCTCTGGACGGAGACCAGTGAAGGCTATTAGAAGCACTTTTCCGGTGATGGCCAGCTTTACTGCGCAGCCTCCAACTGAGAGAATGTGACGTGAGCAACGTGTCTGAAAGTTGTAAGTCTTCTGGTAGCTGTGCCAAGAGAAATCTCAATCATTCCCAATCTTACAGATACGGAGACTGTAGGTGTATGTAAGGAGATAACATGGGCACAGGCTAATTATTGATCACTAACATGCTAGTTAACATTAGTAATTAAACCTAAACATCTCATGTAAGTCGAAACTGCCTGCGAGCTTCTCCTGTACTATACGGTAATTCCTCTACTATGCGACAGTAAGTCACTTGGTTATGACACAATCGTTAGCCTATTTTTACAAAAACGTCTGCTACGGAGCCATAACGTGAGGTACAAGGTAATGAAGCCTTTTATATATTGTCGTGTTTCTTTGGAACTAAACAACGGACAAATAGAGTCTTTAAACGCTTCAGATGTAAAGTTATTCGCAGTCAAGTGACGTAAAAAAAAAAAATGGCGGTCAGCGGAATGCTAACAGGAGGTGATGGCCAGTTAGCAACAAAATGGCGCCATGATGGCTCGAGTTCTGAAGCGAAGCTTACCCCCTTGGGCGTACACACCTACATGCAAACAAGTAATAATCATGAAGTATGTCTTACTACGGTGGCCGACAGGGGCAAACGCCCTGCAACTTCAGAAAACACATGCAAATAGACAAAACACAAGCAAATTAAGAAAACAACTTCATTAATTTGACAACACATGTGCAGCATTCAGCAAACGCGCTGCAAATACACACAACACAACCAAATATACAAACGCGCTGCAATTAAAAAACGATGCAAAAAGAAAAGCAAACCCCGAAAAAAGAAGCGATGCAAAAAGAAAAACAACTTCATTAATTTGACAACACATGCGCAGCATTCAGCAAACGCGATGCAAATACACACAACACAACCAAATACATAAACGCGATGCGAATAAAAGTGTAATATTGTGATTATACAACAACATAAGTGACCAATCTCTATTCATATTGTGGAGCAATTCGCTCTTGAAATACAAAAAACAGACTATTTATAATCCCTCCCTGTTTAGTTAACCAGCCAATTTACCGTGGGATTTATCAAACTGAATAAATCCAGCCTGCACATAAAGACAAAACTGCTTTGCTTGCTCCATTGTGTTGTAAGTAAGACATCTGCTGAAAAAGTGATTGTATTCATTAGCATGATTGCCGTACTGTTTAGTTCAAAAACATCCAAAACACCGAAGGAAGACGAGCCGACCAAACGCGAGCTTTTATTTTGAAAAGTCGAAGCTCGAGCACGGCACCAGCCTCCCGGCTGAGACGGGAGCATAGACTGTATATTACTAATATATTATATTATGTTATTAATAAGGGCATGAGACAGGAGTTCTCTTTTGTGCAGCTATACCCGACTCTAATAAAAAGGCAGAAAAGGGGTCATATATTCAGCTGATTAGCTGTTCCCTCTAGAGGTCTGGAGAACTTCCGTTGTGGAATCTGGATGCAGCGTTTTTTGGTTGCATTTGTTTTCGGGGTTTGTGTGCTTTTCTTTTTGCATCGTTTTTTAATTGCAGCGCGTTTGTATATTTGGTTGTGTTGTGTGTATTTGCAGCGCGTTTGCTGAATGCTGCACATGTGTTGTCAAATTAATGAAGTTGTTTTCTTAATTTGCTTGTGTTTTGTCTATTTGCATGTGTTTTCTGAAGTTGCAGGGCGTTTGCCCCTGTCGGCCACCGTATATTACAGTACCTGTTTCACTCTGTCACACAGAAATGCATTACATCAGATGGTTTTTGGCACTTTAAAGTTAAAAACATACTCACTCAGGCACACATGCACCTCACACTCCTGTCGGGGGAAATACTTCATCTGCCTGTAGTTCCACCAAAGTATTACTTGACACGTCAGCCCCAAAGGCAGTCAGATCTCACATACTCACATAAAAGTCTGCACTAAGTCAATAATAAAAGATAACAAAAATGATGATGAATGTATGTTAACTGTCTCACAAGAGGGTGAGAAATAACTGGGTCATATTAGGCTGAAACCCGTGAGTGTACTGCCACAATTGCCCCATTATCACACATAGCTCAGCAAATATTTTTGTTTCTAATTACCAGAGCTGGCCAGGAACATCTTTTTGTCTGTTGGATGATTCAGTCCAAAGATTAAAAACAGACATGAGGAGGCATCTTCCAACTCTTCATGAGAAAAGGTCTCCCAGTTCTCTCCTCGAGGATGGAAATACACTGTCAGTTCTTCACTGCTGTTGGGACTGTTTCAAACTGAAACATTCGGTGCATCCACATACATCTTTCGGCCGGGTCCTCCCCTCTTTCCAGCCCTTTTTCTCTCCCCACTTAGCATTCCTTTTTCCCATTCATTTGAATCTAACTTTGCTCTGTGATTCCCACAAGGCAGATTTGTTTTCTAGATTTTCTCAGATGTACAGATTATACCCAGTGCATACCTAATTTCCCATCACTTTTTGTTTTGTTCCATCTTTATTATTCCACCAAACTGTAGTTAACAAAACATGGAAAAAGTTTCAGGATGATGTCACTTCAAACTCATGATGATGGATTAGATTGCTCTTGTTTTCACTTTGAGAGATGCACAAGTGACATTTCACAGACATTTATCTCAAATCAATTTCTGTGACTTAACATCTCTGCTTCATGCATACATTTTTTTTTTTTTACCTTTATTTATTCAGGGAAGGTTCACTGAGAGGAAGCCTCTTTTTTGCAGGAACACCCAGATCACATTCACACAGTTACGCATTCATACCTGGAAGCTGCCCAGTACAACCAGTACAACCATAGTCTGATCTGCTGGCCACTGAGCAGCTCCACTGGAGTGGTTGGGGGTTAAGGGCCAAGGGCACCTCAGTGGTGGTAATGAGGTCGAGACCAGCACTGCTCTGAGGGAGGGACAAGCACTGCTCTTTCACTTTCCCCACCCAAATTTTTTTATCCTGTCGGTCTGAGGATTGAATCGATGACCTCTTGGTCACAAGCTCGCTTCTCTAACCTTTAAAACTTACACAGATAGGCTACTGTACAACCACAGAAAAAGCAGAGGTAAACTGGGAAAAACTGAATGCCACTGTGTTTGCTTTGCTTTGTCACAAACAGAACACTGGTAAATGTAGAGCCTTTGACAGAGTGCCAATCAGGAAGTTATAGTTATTAAGGTCGGCCAATGGACATTGAAGTTTTTCCTCACAGGCTGGAATTTTTAGCCTGGCTGATGGTGTTAGACATGTTGTCAAGGCCTGAGTAATTGGTTCAGCCTGTTCTGGCCTCAGTTCAATCTTGGTGTGTTATGCTGCTTTTGCCACGAATAAAACAGTTGAAGCAGACAGAAATATCTGCAGGCTCCCCTCATGCAGAATGGTTGTAGGTGACGTTAGGAAAGAGATGTAGGAAAACAAGTAATCTCCACCACATATGAAATTAAAATAACCCTGTCTCTTATGAATCCCACGCATATACTTATTAAGTATGACTGTTGGAAGGACTGATGGTTCCTCAAGACAGTTTTTGATATAATTTACTATTTTAATGTTACTGGTGATGTCTTTCATTTCCAGCAGGGAACTTTTACATCAATCTTCTCTGTGTATTGTGGTGAGGGTGCATGCGTTGAATATCTTTTGGAACAATATGTGCGGTGACTTCAATTGTTATTAAATGGAAACACACATAGGAATCACCACGTCACGCATAACCCAGATTTTCAGGAATGACATAATTGACCCCTGGTGGCAAAGTCAGTGAAGTGCACTCCCACCATCATCATTATCACCACCCTGGTTGTTCTGACATGTTATCTGATTAGATTTAGCCTACTGTATTAGTTGCATTTGAAACTATTGGATGCGTTTGTATCTGGCAAGGTGTCCGAAGCCATCACTTTCTTTGAAACCTAGTGTGTGTTGTTGACATGGAGCATTGTATGGTGGAAATTTTTTTTTCTTCCAGTGTAGGTTTTAGTTGGCCAGCTAAGGGTTTGCACTGACACTTGTATAATGACCACATCCTTTTCAGACTGGACAAAATACTTTAACTTAAACCTCTCTACAACACTAATTCACATTATACATTGAGAGCTAACAGTCAGTTAGGTTTTTATAAAGTAGATAATCAATGGTAATCATTAATAGGCTACACTATAAAATAAATAACTCATATGATGCACTGGTAATGCTTCTATAGGCTGGAAAAGCTCTTGCTTGAATGAATTATTTACTGCTTAACTTCTATTACATACCCTATAAATTTGAGGATTAAATTAATTCACAATGGTATGCCTGCTGCTAGAGCCACATAGCCTATATTAAAACAGATGTCATTGTGCACATACTTGTAAACTGGCTGCAGTCGTTTTTCTTTATATGTGACAAGGAAACACCTGGTGCTTCCAGCTGAAAGAACGGTTACAGTGTTGTGCAGGCTTTAGCTTTAACCACACAGACGCAGAAACACTATTTAGGACACTTTCACCTGAAGACAACGGTTTTAACGAATACAATCACACAGACAGTGTTTCAAACCACTTAAAATCTAAAGTTTTTTTTATATATATTTAACAATTGATACAGTTGTCAGTTTCTTGGAATTAAAGGCACAAAATAATCCCATATACACCAACCACAACTAATACAGTGAAGTGCTGAAATAAATCCTAAAAGGCTATGTTATTGAGATTATTTTAGGGGTGTTGATTCAACATTACGGTCCTCTAGTTTCTCATGTTTAGTTCAGCTGGGATGGACAAATAACTGCACCACAGCCTCCAAAATGACCATAAATCACCAGTTTTAACAGAAACTGAACATACATTATGTCCTTTAAGGTTTGATTTATTGTTGGGACGATAACGTTACATTACTGTGGGAGTTTTAGATAAATTAATAAATTGGACAGTGTGGGAAGCAGGAATTAGTTAAGAACTTAATTGCAACATGTTAACGCCATATAGTGGATTGATAGATTTGTAATTATTTACAAATAAACTCCATTGTCATGCTAGAAAGAACCAGATGAACCGCAACATGGTCGATTCTTGTGTTCTAATAACGTTACAAGAACCCGCAGTGCATGTTAGTCAGCATTTTTCCATTACCTGTAACGTTAAATGACCTGCTAAATGAGTAGCTAGCACTAGTGCATAGATACCCTATACAAATGTTCGAAACATACCAGCACACGCTAATGGTATGGCCTATCAAGGTCTGGTGAACGTTTGAGGTGAACGTGTTAGCTAACGTTAGATACAACGTTGACACAGGCTAGCAAAATGTCTTCACATTAGCAAGTAACGTCAGCTAATGCCTAACAGTAACGTTACGTTAGCCCAACTGAAAAACAAGGTATCAACCACTTTAACGAAACAAGAGTTTATTAAATAACAATGCGAACTTAAAGACAAGAAACGTTGCTCTTTCGAGGAGGAGTGGGTGGCCCTTAAAAGGGCCTTTGGGGTAAAAGTTATTAGCCAGGAAAGCTAGCTAATACTCTTGAGACTGAGAGGAGGCCTTCTTTCCCGCCTTGCCGGAACTCGGTGCAGATTGGCCGGTCTTCTTGGGCAGCAGGACGGCCTGGATGTTGGGCAGGACACCGCCCTGGGCAATGGTCACACCGCCAAGCAGTTTGTTCAGCTCCTCGTCGTTGCGCACAGCCAGCTGGAGGTGACGAGGGATGATACGGGTCTTCTTGTTGTCTCTGGCGGCGTTGCCAGCCAACTCCAGGATCTCAGCGGTGAGGTACTCTAGGACAGCGGCCAGGTACACGGGAGCTCCGGCGCCGACTCTCTCAGCGTAGTTACCCTTGCGGAGGAGACGGTGGACACGGCCCACAGGGAACTGCAGACCGGCGCGGGAGCTGCGGGTCTTGGCCTTGGCGCGGGCCTTTGCTCCGGTTTTGCCTCTTCCAGACATCTTTGGTTGTCGAGTTTATCTTTCGCAACAAAATACTGCAATCGTAGGTTTGCAAACGTTTGGAAGAAAGAGCCTCACACAACCTGGATATAAACCCCCAGCTTTGTCCCGCCCTAAAACGGGATTGGCTTTTGGAACGAAAATTGTCAAGTATGATTGGCCTCAAGAGGTCAGAGGGGACAGGAAGTCAGTGATTATTGGTGTATCTTCTCTGGTCTCAAACCACTCACGGTGGGCCCTACACAAGAAACAAAGGCGATTGGCTGTTGTTTTTCCTGCTTACTGTGAGTGGGTCATACGGTAAAGAGGTGGACATAGAAGACCAATCGAGTATCTTCCCTCCAGCTTCAAATGTTTTGGCGCTTTTATAAATTGTGCAGTAAAAGTAGAACCACATCTAATGCAGAATTTAGAAACGTTGGTGGTTATCATATAATTTAAACATGTTGTGTATCTGTCTTTGTGCTGCTGCAACAAATTAATTCACCCGCAAGGTAATCACTAATGGTTTGTCTTATCACTTGAGCTTGCTTGTGAGAATAATAAAACCCTGAAAGCAGCCACACAAACTCATACACTCAAGCAGATATAAAATGTACAGCACACGTACGCTATGTACATGTTTTAAGTCATGTTGCTGCCTTTTAAGACAATGTAGGCTAATTTTAACCTAAATAGCTCTACACAGGCATATTTTGTATTTACGCTATAAAACAAATGGCCTAGCATTACAAATTTGTTGCATCCCAAAAAAAAGGAAATAGCCAAAAGTAATTTAGTGATGCACCAAAAATAATTTATTGGCAATAAATTAAACATTTCAGATATAACAACAGAAATCATACATATCTTAAATTTTGCAGCCGTTTGCTGTTTCACATTCCAGCCATGTGCCTTTAGACAGTGAAGTAGCTTGGTTCATTTCTTCAGCATTTTCAATTGGTTGTAGTGTTGTAAAGCACGGCACATGGTAGTTTAACAGCAGTGATTCCACCTCTGTAATACCTTTTAATAGCTACATTTTTATTAATGCAAATTACCCTGAAAAATGTTATCAAAATCATTTAATTTGGTTGTTCTGCAGTTCAGTCAGTTAAAAATTTTTTGATTTAGTCTGACACAACACAATTGGCCAAAAATGTATGTACATTTTTTACATACTGGTTCGGTTTGCCTTTGAAGGGCGCAGCAGGTTTCCTCATATTTCTAGTTGCTAGAAACACTTTCATTTCTTTCTCTGAATATCTCCACTCCACCCATCACCTTGTCATAAACTTTGACAATCTTGTTGCTGGTAATCCCTCAGTAGAGCATGTCTGAAACCTTCCCAGAGACCTCCAAGTTCCATTTTTCCAGTCTAAACTGCAGAACTGTTGTAGTATAGTCAGTCACTCATGTGAGGCTTACATTTATTTTCAAAAAACTGTATAATGATAATGCTCCTAAATGTTTGATTTTGCCTGCAACATGTGAGGCATTTTGTAAAATATATGTAGTCTTGCTGCACATTATGGCTAGTCATTGCAATAATAAAATGTCCACATGAGCATCAACTGAAGTCTCTATCAAGTGTTTGCACTTTTGACCCAATTGGAGTCAAAAGGAGCCACAAGGAGAGCAGAACCTTTTTTTACTGACAGAAAAACTTATTGCCCAGCTTAAAGAGTTTGCCAGAGATCCTGGCTGGTTGAGGTTTCAAAAGCAAACTGAAATGCATTATGATATTCCACAGAAAGTACTTTTTATAAAATAAAAAGTACAATAGATATATTACCTTTCCTGCTTCATACATAATACAACATTCTAAAACCAATATATAAGCAACTATGAATGAAGTGCTAGATCAAGACTGATTTTTGTTAACTTACTTAAACTATGTGTTGAAAATTACATTTGCATGGAGAAAAACACAGCAATGTATATATTTTACAGTGTAATGCAACTATGATGAGTTGTTTTTTGGGGTAAAATAAATAGCACTCGAGAACCACATAATAAATCACCGTTGTACAACCCAGGAATTTTACACATGCTTTTAAAAAACTGTCCAAAGTGCAACCAACAGCATCATACTGACATTTTATGTCATTAAATAGTTCGAGAGCATTTCCACCATCGATCACAATCAAACACTCATACTATAGTTTGTGTTCAAACAGGTCATAAGACGTTTCATTTTAACTTTTACCTTCTCCTTACTGAGCAGCAGATTTTTACTCAAAAGAAATAGATTTCATAATCACAATTTAACTTCAGTGATGTGATTAAACATGACTTCTGTCCTGAAGCTGCAATCATTTCTCTTCAGAGGAAAGCCCTCCCAGAGGTATCATCCTTTTAAGATGAACAGGTGACAACCCACCTGGGGTGTTCAGCCTGTCAGCCACAGACTGGATCCTTGCACGGTTTAGTTGATCTTCTGACAATAATAACAGAGGCCCTAAGTCAGGATGACCGACGTCTTACCCTAACAATGATAGTCAGTTATCCAGTGAGCTTGCTCCTCCGTTGGTAGCTTTGCCTTTTGATTTGCCTGATGAGCGGAAAGAGAAGCGTTTGATGAGACGCCGAGAGAAACTGCCAGACTTTTTACGGCTGATGGATGCAGCGGCAGCAAAGTTATTGCCCATGTTGGAGATGTCTTCGTGGGATTGGCTGAGGCAGGACACCTTTTCTCGATGTCTTCTGCGGAACAACAGCTTCGTCCCACTCTGTAGAAAGCCCACTAGAGGAAGCAGACAGAATACTTCACTGTATTTAAGTGGCAATCCATAATTACAGTACCTTGGACAGTACAGTACAGGACCTTGTTGAAAAAAACTAACCAATCATCCAACTAATAGTTTTAAGAACGAATTCACTGATTTCATGAGATAGCTTTACTATCAAGTTGATATTCAAATAGACTAGCATTGATCCACTCATAACCACTTTGGTCTGGTTGGGTGTATGCTGCAGCATGGCCCCCAGAGGGCAGTAGAGTCTATTGTGTTCTATGGCCTGTTTTGATGAATAACTATTCTTTAATGTATTCAAATATTTGTGTTTGCACTTAGCAAAAGACATTACTAAACAATGCTAGTGGAAACTGAACCTCTGATGATTTTAGTGCACTGACCAAGTAGCAAGCAAACTATGACAACTGTGTTACCTTTATGGTCCTTGAGGCTGCGGGTTTCCAAGGCGCCAGTGGAACCAGTATCTGATTCCACATCATCCACAGAGGGACGCTCCGACACGTCGGAGGGTGTGGTTTCATCTGGGTCCTGGTGGTGCCCTGTCCCATAATGGTTGCCATGCATGGCTGCGTCCATGGCTGCAGCGTAGCCGCTCGATAACACACAGTCATCTTCTGAGAGCGGAACCTGCTAAGTGATAAGATATTGAATCCACTTATAATATACTTATACTTATCAGTAGCCCTACAGAAAAATACTTATACATTTACAACGTGAGACAGGTGCGTCGGAGGAGGACAAGCAGGTCAAAAGTAGCAAAGAAAACTCCCGCACACTGTCTAACTTGCAAAAATATATAAAGTTTAATAGTAGGCAATGTTTCGGTACTGGACCATCTTCAGGCAAATGGTGTTACACCCTGAGAAGCCATCTTTTGTAGGAGGTGACTGTTTTTTGTTCATTCATTCATTCACATATCCATTACTATAGATATAGCTTAAACTTCAATATAACCCGTTGCAGCCAATTTGGATGTGTGTGTGTGCATGGATAGTGTGTGTGTGGGTGGTAGGTTTGTGTGAATGGTTTGATCGTTACGTCACCTGCGCACCTGTGTGTATGTGCTAATTAGCCAGGGTAGTAAGGGAATCACAGGTGAGCCAGAGGAAGAATCTAGTCTGGGAAGCCACACAGTTTTTTTAACCTCAGCTGTGCAATAGTGATGGTTTTTAGATCTTGTCTGTTCGTTTTTAATCTTGCAAGTCAGTTTTTTGTATGTGTTTTTAAATACATTTCTACAATAAAGAATTAACTATAAGGTGATGGCGGACCTCATTTTTTGCAACAGCAAGAGTTGGAAATGGCTTCAAATTCCCTGCAGTGGCATTTTTTGTGGACAGATTGCCACTACAACCCCTCTATAGTAACCATTATATATATATGTGTGTGTGTGTGTGTGTGTGTGTGTGTGTGTGTGTGTGTGTGTGTGTGTGTGTATATCTCATACCAGAGCAATCTATAGTAGATGGATGTTGATTTTTTTTTTGCTGGTATATGTATGCTCTGATGGAGCTTGGGTTAGGGTTAGGGTTAGGGGGGGAGGGAGCCTACGCTTGGTGAAGTAACAAAAGAGGACGTTGAAGGCTGACTATCATCTTTTCTGCCTTGGCGAGCCTGCTTCATGTGTCTGTTCATCATCCACGTCCCCGTTTTATTTGCTGTCATAGGCGAACAGCGGCCGCACTTAATGCACTCAACAAAGCCGACACATATCTTGTCACTTACCACGACTTGTTTAAAATGGTTCCATACCTCCGACTTTCCTCCAAACTTGCTCAAAGGTAATTCTCCCGTTTTTCTTTTTTTCTTTACATCCTCAAGCTCCATGTTGCACTTAAGCTCCACAATACAGCCCGCAGCCCCGGTGTTATGCGTGCGAGAGGAGGAGACTCGCGCATGATGACACCTGTTGCATTTTGTAACTGTAGTCCAACTTGTGTTACTTTGGCCTAAATAGATAATAGTTCTGATTATGTCATAGCTTTCTCCCCACCCAATTAGGCTAAAGTAATGATTAAAAAAAACACAAATGCTTGATCAAGGGTCCGGCCCGGCCCGGCCCGAGGATAGTGGCGGAAAATGACGGCCGGGCTCGGGTCGGGCTAGGGCTCTGGCAGAGAATCTAAACTCTGTTTCTAGTATATTTCTTGTATTTTATGTATGTGTGAGTACATGAGTATCCATCCATCCATCCATCCATCCATCCATCCATTCTTCCATCCATCCATCTGTGAACCAATAGAGGGATGTGACTGTGGACTAAATTGTAGAGCTGCGCTCGATTAAAGAAATTCTTAGTCGACTAACAATCATTCAGTTGAATCGACTAATCGATTAGTTGATTTAATCGACAGATCTGTAAATCTGAGTTTCTCCGCAAAGAGTCATGCAAAAGCACCACTTTAATTCTTGTGTTTATATTGTTTTGCTCGTACGTTTCTTGGAAATAAGTCATTCAGCATGAAAAAAGCATAAAACATGACTAATCGACTAAAGAAATCTAAGTTGACTAAGACCAAAACGACCAATTAGTTGACTAATCGACTAAGAGGGAGCAGCCCTATTAAATTGTATTTTCTGTATGTGTGTGTGAGTACATGAGTATGTCCCTGTAACTTGCTGCTGTAACATAGTAATTTCCCAGTATCGATCTATCTTTCCATCCATCCATCCATCCATCCATCCATCCAGGGGCTGTGACTGTGGACTAAATTTAAATCACACTCCTTTCGCCTGGCTCCATGTCATTGTATTTTAGATTCCTTAAATGTAGGTCTTGTAGACATTGTTTTTGGCTCATGTACTCATAGTTAAGTTTGGTAAATCATCAAATAATACCATCACAAAATGTTCAAATAAAATAATTGCACTAAAATAAATATACTGTACAGTATGCCTAAAATAGTAGAGATTAATGGCTCATTACCTCTGTGTTGTTTTACCAATGATGGCTTAAATTCAACAAGCCACTACATTTGACACAGTTTCCAACTCTCTGACCTTTGACACGCCCGAGATGATCAGCGTGCTCCTCTTTGTTGGTGTCTTCCGTGCTACTTTGGAGGCGGACTCCGTCAGCTGCCGTATGGCCGTCTCTGCAACAGGATCCAGGCCATTAGAGAGGCGGCTGCTCTCTGAGCAACAAAAACAAAGATATGTAAATCTGCACTATACTGGTAAACTGCAATATACAGCTTTTCAAAAGGGTGCACATTACTAAATAGATTTTTGTTGCAGTGAACGCAGTTTTTGAAAATGTATTGTTTATCAGAAATATATACAAACACTCCATTGTACTAAACTAAAAAGAAGAGATTATTTTATTGTCTAACAAATTCAATTTGTGTTTATCACACTTTTTTTCTCTTTGCTTTGTATAAGTAAGTATTTTCTCTAAATAAACTATTTTAAGGTTTTTGAGTTAGTGCATGATGTGTACTGAAAAGAGCGTTACTCTCCTCTTGTGTTACACTGCAGCTTGCTGCTTAAAGCTACTTTGCATTTGTTCTGTAAAACAACGTCTGGCCTTTCAGCCTAGAACTCACTGCTGAGGTTGGGGCTGGTGCTGCTTCTGCCATCTGACAGGATGGTGGGTTTCTTCTCAGTCACCTCCACTTTGGACGGCGAACACAAAGGGGAATCACCTGAAAGGCATTACAACTATTTTATGTCACTGTTAATATTATCTCAATATTCTTTTATAGCTTGTTGTACACCTACCCTGGCACAATGTAATACTTCACTTTGTACTTATCTACCTGAACTGCGGTCCAGTTTCAGTCGAGACTGGATGGTCGTGACAGTGGTGACAATGGTCCCATCTGGCATGATAGTTCGGTCCACATCGACTTTCTTGGTGGGGGTGAGTGAGGAACGAAGTGGCAAAGCATTGTGGGCGCTGCGCGGCTCCTCTGTTTCCACATACAGCAGCTGGAGGAGTAAAAAAAAAAAAAAGCAGGGATGGGTACTTTCTTAAAGAGGTGGGCACTTTATTTAAACTTCTTGACATGCAGGGACCATTTTAGAAGACTACTCAGTGTATGTATAGCAGGAGAGGTGCAGGACAACAGGGAGTGTAGCAATATGAAATGTTGGCCTGCAGATTGCAAAAGGGAAAAAGGCAAAAAGTTGGCTAGTGAAAATGCCAAAGGAGATCTGAGACAGCAATCACAGGCATGACAATAGACTATGTATCAGTTGTTATACAACACTCCCTCTCCTTTTGTGGTAATTCTTTGTTTGATTCCAGCTTGCTTGATGTTAGATAATAAAGTGTGATGTAAGTGTACACTTCAAGGCATGACAATGGCTTTGAAAGAGCTTCACAGAATTTTACAGAAATGTGCAGCATCTTGGCACTCACCTCTGCTGTGATGGTAGCGTTTGGGGCCAAGCCGAGGCCGTGGCTTATTGACAGTGTATGTTGTCCAGTGGGAACTTTGCACCGGAGGTCCAAGGCGATGGAGGCGTGGCCGGGCAGGAATTCTATCAAGGTTGAAAACAAAAAGAAAGTTTCAACATATTTGTATAAACAGCTTTAAGCTGTTCCTTCACTGTAGTTCTGAGGCCATAATGGGGACATTTTCTGACATTGTATACATCCCAAAATGCTAACCATTACAGTGAGCCTGCCAACAGTGGCACAATGATTTTGCTTAAGCAGGCTAAACATTGATGATCAGGTTTCTGAACAGCAGCCAATACTAAATTGCTATCATGCAATGCCTTACGTTCCCTCTTGCCATTCCGCTCCAGAAGTCTTATTCTCAGCTCTTTGGTCTCGAGGCCCAGCTCCCTTCAACACAGAAAAACTTTCTTAGAATTCAAGTGAAACCCCACTCTGCAAAATTACATGCATTGGAATAAAGCAACTTCTTTCTCAAGCTGAATGTTCCTCCTTCCAAATCTTAAATAATGTTCTATAACATTAATATTCATGCATATATAAGCAACAGTTAAAGTAATTTTACTTAATACATTTATTAATTAAGCAAATCTGCTTCATCATATGTGGGTGTTGTTTGTTCAGTTTGATTGACAGAAACAACCCACCAACTGTCATCTAAATGTTAAATCCTGATTGGTGCACAGAATAATCAGTGAGAAGAGAGATAAAAAAAATACTGAACTTTGTCATGTGACATAACATAAGAATACATTTTCAGGGCTTTTAACGTTTGCATGAATGTTCACAATCATGACACATTAACAGCAGTTTTCACATTACGGTTACCATCTTACAGAGTTATTTCTTCACCCCATTCCACTGAGTTGTCGGGGTTGCTGGGCACAGACAGGAAGCGGGTTGTCCTCTCTGTGGAAGGCTGGTCCAGGCTCAGGACACAGCACAGCTCCCCTGATCTAGACCACTGACCTGCATGCACAAAGCGAGACAGTGAGACCTCTGCAATCTGCAGGAAGCCAGGCGGAAATGATCTGACGCTGAGGGAAAATATCTGACCTTTACTTAAGGTCGCCCTGAGCTGCCGGAGCAATAGTCGTCTCACCAAGACACTCTGTGGTACAGGGTTCAATCCCACTGATAGATAGTCCATGGGGGCCTGGTTGTGTGCAGAAAAATGGTGCAGAGCACAGGATCTATCACACAGCATCCAGTCATAGCAATTTATCTATTTCAGAATAAAGGCCCTTGTTAGTTTGTCTTATTGCTGCAAAGGTAGCGAAAAACACATCATTCTCACCAAAGGACTGGGCGCACAAGTCTTAAGGTTGAGGACCATGGCTGGCTGAGTGCTGAACAGAGTATCCTCTATCAGGCCCTTAATCATGTCCAGGTCTGCCCCACCCTCAGTGCCCTGAGACAAAAAAGAAGCAGCCGATTACTCTCTGACAATGTGTTGTAGCAGGGAGGGGGCAAAATGTTTTACTATAGACAAAAACTGGGGCTTTTAATACATTTGTAAGCCTAATATTATCTTATTTCTAATTTCCAAGAAGAACAAATAAAAATAAATGTTTACTATTGCTTTAATCTAAAAGCAATTAAGTTTGTTCAAAAGGCACATTTGGGAGATTTAACCAATCCTAATAGTTCATACTTCATAATGTTCGACTACATAATACCAAATTTTGACTTTTATATTCTGGTTCTCAGATTCAGTTGGTATCCTAGAGAGCTGTCTCTTCTAGTAAAAAACAATTTATTGTGCTCAATATGTGTTTATTCTTTACTTTATTGACTTTGTTGCTGTCTTAAACAAAATGCTTCAAACTGCATGCACGTGTATGTAACAATATACAAGAACGCCATTTCCCTCACGGTGAGATTAATGCGGTGAAAAGTGACTCACATGCAAAACATTACATACTGACTGAGATTTATGAATAGAATTTGACTGAAAGCATGAAATTTGCATAATGTATTTACCTTTTTTTAACGTATGCAACCTAGTTTGTAAACTCTAAACAGGTCCAGAAACGAGGCCTCTGCTGACTACACGAGGCAGACATATCATATTAGTGGTATAAGTATCAGATGTTCTCACCTGTCTCTGCAGCTTGCATGGAGACACGGTCAGAGTAAATGATGGCTGCTTAGAAAGAGTCCAGGATATCAGCAGACCCTCGTCCTCCACCTCCTCCAGGCACACCACCACCTGATGGAGACGGACAGGCAGACAGCAGGTTAACCGACATGCTTTTTTTCTGATGATTATAAGAGTACTATAGTAAGGATTCTACGTGTCGCATTTTATCGTTAAAAAAATAATCACCACACTATTTCATTTAGTTAATTTAGAACAAACAAGGCCTCTTCCTAGATGATTTGCAGACTTTGCTAGCTTCAATACATTTTACATTATAAAACACTAGGTAACATTAGGGACCAGAGAACATGCAGAGGACACTTCATTCCCATAAAATAAAAAAAAATCTTATAATGCTAGATGGTGGAAGGAGTGTAGTGCAGTTGGAAAATCACTTCTAACATGATTATCCTCTTAAAGAAAGAGAGAAAACAAATGTCACTGAGACATGAAGCAAAAGCACTAACGTTCTTAGTTTTAATAACTACCTGCATTACTGAAATAAGACAGAGGCTATTTGATTGTTATAACTAGTCAAATATACTAAGACTCCTCATTTAATGCAGATGGCGGGATTACATGTGATTCTTCACATTTGAATAACAATGCAAATGATGCTCTAAAATTCTCATTTGTTTTAGGGGCCCTGCCCTCAAATGTGCTAATTGTGCTAGTGTGCTCTTGTACCTTTGCCACCATAGGTGCTATAGTGATCTGATAGGTGTCCATGGAAACGGCAGCGGGTGATTGCTGGGTGACCGTCACAGGAAACGTCACTGTGTCCACCCAACATTTACAGTGTAAAACCTGTAAAACAACAAGAGGTTGACGAAGGACAAAACTTGAAAATGGTAGTAAAAGTTGTTGATGTTTTGACACAGAAATTTGGTCCAAGATGTTTGTCATGTATGCCACGATCAAAAAATACTGCTTGACTGGATAAAGATGTCTGCTTTAGAAGTTAATTTGTTACAGCTGTAATGAACATAGACTATGAAGATGACTTACCATTCGGTGTGATGATTGGTCAGTGCAGGTCACGCTATCTATTGCAGAGGCAGTAGTTAACTGGAGACTGCTGTCAAAAGTGATCTGGATGGAGCTCTGGGTGAGACAGAGGAAGAGAACAAACATCCCAAAATTTACATAAGAGAAAGAGGAGAGACACGTGGGGATGAAATAAAAGATTTTGTACTGCAGTGATTAATGCAGTAAATGCAGCTGGTTAGTAAGTCACAGTCATGGGTCTTTAGCCAATTAGTAAATTAAATTGCTGCTGTATCATTTAAACTTAAATGCAAATTAACTGGGACATTTCATGAATTTTAAGCATGTTTGGTATCAGACGTCTAGGACGTTCATTGATCTTTGCTCCAAGCGATTAAACTCCTATGTGGTACTGATCATCTCATTCATATGCTATTCACGCAATGCAATCATTAAAAAACAACATTGCCGTTTTTAATTTTCCTTTTTGCAAAGAGTCCAGATTATTAATGTGTGATTATTTTCTCATTCTAAAGGTTAAACATTAAAATTTGACATTGTTAAGTCTGATGTAGAAAATTTACATGAATCAATAAACAGACTCTTGTAAGGTGCTGCAATGTGCATGCCAACAAGCATGAGGCTATTTTTTGCCTGAAGATACTGGCAAAAAAATACAACATATGTTTGACCAAAGAGTGGCAAGGAGTATGTTCAAATTAAAATGAGCTTCTGTATTAATGCAGAAGTTGTGGATTCCCCCTTTCGATCAGGCTGCTTTAGCCCTTACAACAGCGTCCATTATCAAAAAGACTGCATCACCAGTCAATGTGCTTAGTCATGCTTACTGCACGGAAGCTTTTACTATATGAGTGTTAGACTTAGTAGACACGCACCAACAAAAGGAAGAAGTAGTATCTCAGTTGTAAGAAGAGATTTACCAGAACCGTGGCAACATCAGTGACCTACTATCACCGTGTGTGTGTGTGTGTGTGTGTGTGTGTGTGTGTGTGTGTGTGTGTGTGTGTGTGTGTGTGTGTGTGTGTGTGTGTGTGCGTGCGCCAAAAAGAGGATCTGTTTCAATAGATGGCTTTAACTGGCTCAGGAGATGCAAGTGAGAGAAAACAAATCCCCTATTGTCAGGGCATATGTTTCTCCAGGTCCAAGTCCAATCTCTATCAAACACAGTGGAGGTGGGGCAGAGGTGGATGATATAACAAAGTTCAAGGTGTGTGTGTGTGTGTATTTGTATATATATATGTATATGTATATGTGTGTGTCAATGCTCTAGCCAGAAGGGCAGGAAGCCAAGTGCAAGGCTGCAAGCTTAATAGGTTCCCCGGAACCAACACCGTAGCCACATGACTAGAGCGTACAACCGGCTGTGTTTACTTCGGTTGGCTGGAGCCTCTAAAACTGCTCAGTCACCCAACCGTTCATTACATCCAAAGTGCAGAATGAATATGATGTGATGTATTTCAGATTGAGTGGGGTTAGATAAACCCAATAATCACAAGGCTTATGAATGTGTGTGTGGCTCATAGATGTGCATTACTAAAGGTTTGTGTCATTGCAGTCAAACACCACTGGCATCTTTGCAGTGATGAAAATTTTTGTGAGCACTTCTAAATATTAGTGTTTTGTATACATACATTCTGCAAAAATGAGCATGATGAGGTTGGCATTTTCATCCACTGCTTTTACTAGTGACCCTTCTGTTCCTCCTTTATGCCCAGCTGTCTTCCAGCTGTTTGAGCCAGTTTCATTCCACCTTCTCTCTGACATAGTTAAGCAGCTTTGTCATGCAAACTGCCTGCTGGACAGTATCCCTGCACACTTACTCAAAGATGTTTTGTATTTAATCAACTTCAATCATTTTTAGATGATTTTAGTATTTATGAAAAGTTCCAGTCTAGTTTTAAGCCTCGCCACAGTACTGAAACTGCCCTTCTAAGAGTTTTTAATGACCTTCTCTTAGCGGTTGACTCAGGAAACTCTGCTGTTTTAGTGCTTTTAGATTTGACTGCTGCCTTTGCATCAACCACTCTATCCTTTTATCCCGACTCAAACAAAATGTTGGCATTACGGGCATAGCCCTCGAAGGGTTTGAATCCTACTTGACAGATTTTTGCTGTCCACCTTGGTAATTGCTCTTCACCTGCTGCCCCTCTTTCTTGTGGGGTCCCCCAAGGTTCCATTTTGGGACCCATGCTCTTTTCTCTACATGCTGCCCTTGGGGTCCATTTTAAAAAAACATAACATTTTGTTCCATTGTTTTGCAGACCATGTACAATTCTATTTGCCTGTAAAAAACAATGATGAATGAAGGACACACTTCAGCCTTTGTTTAACTGCCTGAGAGATCTCAAAATATGGTTGGATAAGAATTTTCTCTGTCTCAATGACAATAAGACTGAAGTTGTTGTGTTTGGTCGTGCTAAACATTTTAGTGCTGTAGATGCTCTTGGAACCAAGAATCTTGGTGTGATTTTTGACAGTGCTTTTAAATTTGACAAACAGATTAGTTATGTTATTAAAGCCAGTTTCTTCCAGCTGAGACTTTTGGCTAAAGTCAAGCCCTACCTGCTACGCAAAGACTTCGAAAGAGTCATACATGCATTTATTACGTCTCGATTAGACTACTGTAACTCTTTATATGTTGGATTGGATCAGTCATCCCTTCGTCGGTTACAGTTAGTCTAGAACGCAGCAGCTCAACTTTTAACCGGGACCAAAAAGCATGACCACATTACACCAGTTTTGGCCTCGCTCCACTTGCTTCCTGTCTGTTTCAGGATTGATTTTAAAATTGTATTTATTGAATTACTTATTGGAATTTGTTTTGTGTAAATTGTTAAAGGTCCCATGACATGGTGCTCTTTGGATGCTTTTATATAGACCTTAGTGGTCACCTAATACTGTATCTAAAGTCTCTTTCCTGAAATTCAGCCTTGGTGCAGAATTACAGCCACTAGAGCCAGTCCCACAATGAGCTTTCCTTAGGATGTGCCATTTCTGTGTCTATAGCTTTAAATGCTATTGAGGAGGAGAGAGGGGTGGGCACGGAGGGTGGGGGTGTGGCCTTGACCAACTGCCACTTTGCTCTATTGAAAGCCATGATGTCTCTCTCTCATGGGTGGGCCCAATTATCTGGGCGGACAAAGCAGAGAAAGGGGAGGTAACCTTCCTCCTTATGACCTCATAATTCCTCAAGATTCCAGATCGGCCCATCTGAGCTTTCATTTTCTCGAAGGCAGAGCAGGATACCCAAGGCTCGGTTTACACCTATCGCCATTTCTAGCCACTGGGGGACCATAGGCTGGGGGAACGCATATTAATGTTAAAAAACCTCATAAAGTGAAATTTTCATGCCATGGGACCTTTAATAATTGAGCAATGGGAAAATAATCGCTAATTGAAAAATGAATCATTAGATTAATTGAAAAGTTAATCGTCAGATTAGTCAACTAAACAAAAAATGAATCGCTAGATTAATCGTTTAAAAAATAATCCTGAACTGAATGAGAGCAAAATATTGTTACATTTTTTTATATTTATTTCTGCATTTTTGCCTTCATTAGAAATCTGATAGTGTAGATAAAGACAGTAAATATGAGGGGAAAGTGTGTGGTATGACCATAGACTATACATAAATGTATATGTATTATATTGTTATGTATACAAATATACAGTATATGTACATATATCCTCTTTATGTACAGTCTATATGTATGACATTTACAAATTGTGCCTATGTGGTACACAAAACCACTAGGCCACCAGACGCCTCCCAGTATTACAATTTTACAAGCCAAAAAACATAATCCATGACAAAGCCAAACTGACAACTCTATATTTTCTTTACAACACACAGCAGCAATGGCTTGCCAACATGTGTCAGTCAAACTCTAGCATGCCTGAGAGATGGTTGAGTCAGTTTCATTCTTAGTTGGAAGAATCACTTTCTGGGCAGCATCATATATTTGGGTGTTTACCACAGTGCTAGTTTAACATTTTGAAGCGTACATGCTTGGAAGATATAATGGTACAGCAATCCCCCAGTTTTTAGGTCTAATGTATGCATGAAATGAAAATATGGTTGGAAAATATTTAAATATAATTTACTCCTTCTTTAAGGTAAGGCCTTGAATATCTAACTGGTTTATGGTATTCTATGCCTTAAAGGGAGTTTACTCAGACATGTTGCATCCATTGGCTTCTGAGGTAGCCATCTGGTACTCTGTAGTTATGTGTATCCTCCTGGCAGAGGCTACAGAGCTAATTTTGTCATGGAGAGGGCAATGTTAGCAGCATAACCTCTGATTTGTCCTTGTGAACAACCACTGTTTAACTGAGTGCGTATGTGGAAGGTATTTCTGGAAAGAGACAGTTCCTGAGGACATCCATGGTGTCGCTTCAGGTTTGTCAGAGTCACCCCGTTTGGATCTGACTGGCTGAACGCCTCTGAAACTCATGTGGGTCAACCAGAAATACACTCCCCCTGTGGCTTTTGTTGACCCCCATCTGCCTTTTCTTTCAGTACCGTGTATCTCAGGTTCAGGCTACAAAGGGTACAAGCTTTGTGGTGTAATAAAAGCAATTTACAATAAAACATGTCATGTTTTGGAATTCATAACATTCAAAACATTTAGGCTACATGCTACTTACACAAGCACACTGGTTTGATAACTTGAAATGACAAAAGACATTAGGATCTTGTTTTTTTTACCCATGCAAGCAGTACAGCTGGAGGGATGACAATGTTAGCATGCTAACACTAAAATAAATTGGTAAACATGGTTAGCATTACCTGCTAAATATCAGCATGTTGCTAATGTTAGCATTTAGCCTCAAAGTGCTGCTGTAAGCTGCTGAAATCTATTTCACTACTTCACCCATCAGCCATAAATCACGCATTGCTGGATTTAAACCTATTTAAAGTAGGCCTGTGAATTTCAATTCATTGTATATTTCCAATTTCATATTTATTAGCGTTTACTAAACTACTAAATTAATAAATGTAATCTGTTAAATACAGTAAATTACATTCTATTAATTTTGCTGGGATATAGTACGTTAAAACTATAATGAGATGGAACAGGACTGCAAGGACTCCTATGTTAAGCATTTAGGATCTACAGTAACTTCACAATTTCTGTAGGTACTATATAATATTAGAATAATGCATAACGTGTGTCTCCGCTTTAAATGCTGAGTCCAAAGAGCCACCTTGTAGCTCAATGCTGGTGAATTTTAATTTCATCAGCGGCTCTGACTGACGATATTTTCCCTGTCATTAGGAAGAAATCTACTTGAGCATAATCACACAGCATTAATCATCTACCGGCAGCTCACAGTCAGAGAGGGAAGAAGTGAACTGGCCCTCAAGCTAATCACCAGGCTCTTTATAATTGCAGATCTTGAATGGGCAGGGAGCTTCCTTCCCAGCAGATGCACACTTGTATGCTCTATTAGTCCTCCTCTATCAACCAGTGACGGTGGCTTGACATCATATGTCAGCTGCAGATGCACACACAATCTGACAAAGCTATACTGGTCTGAAGAGGCCAACCAGTTCAGACATTCAAGCCTCCTCCACAAAATAATCCAGCACAGAGACATCTGAATAGCTCCATATTAAGTCAGCCTGCTAAAACAAGATTAAATCCAGAGGCTTCCGCATTAATAATTCAGCAGACAGACATTTTCGCTGGATAAACAACTGAGTAATGAAACAAGCTGCATCATGGGATTACTGTCCAAAGGTGCTGGATGTTTTTATGCTGCTGAACAGCTTCAGGTGTCTTTAATCTCTCTGTTTAAACTGCTTATATTTAAATGGAACCCCAGTGTGCAAATCATGCGTATGGCGTAGAACCTGACATAAACTGTGACAACAACCACTCTGTTTTTCACCCTGGGGTTTCAATTGTCTCCTCTAATCTAAATCTTTAGAAAGGCACTCACCATCTTCTCAGCCTATTCAAAATCATAAATTAAAGGAAAATACAAATGTCTTGGCTAAATATCTTTAAGGAAGAATCGGGGCACTGTCACTAACACCTTGTCTGTACACACACAAATGATGCTTTAGGTTTTACCGTTTTCTGCCATTTACTACATTTATGTAACAACTCCCAACCTTCCTGTCAGGATTTATCCTGAAGCATTTTTTTGGTCTCATCTTGTTGTTTTGAATAGTGGACTTCAGGGGTCAGAGTCAGGTCTCCCCTCAGGACGGAGTGTCGTCAGACAGCATTCAGACGACAAAATTAGTGAGACAGCATTAGCTGTTCTGTAAGCTAGCAGCGTTTACATGATCTCATATGCGTATTGGAGGGTTCTTGGTTTACGTCACGCTCTGCTGCAGTGAGCAGAATATATCAGACAGTGAACCACTGACTCTTATGAAATCTTCATAATAAGACTGACAAAAATTGCTCCAAGCGCAAAGGTACAGCCAATGATGAATACCAAATATCCACAGTAAGAGGTGTTAACAACAAAAGCAAAAACCTTCCTTTTCTGACTGCTACTGAAATATCCATAATGTCCATCCATATTACTGTGAACAGCGACAATCACTGAGTGACTGGAATACAATGGCATGTGTCATTCGTGTAGAAAACACAGATCCAGAAATGTATATCTTGTTTCACAATGGTCCTAAGAGTGACTCAGTGTTGAAAACCATTGTGTATAATATTACAGATAATGGTGAGAAAATGAAATAAGATCAAGGAAGTCCAGTTTCAGTGTTACATCATTTACTGCCTAGACTTGAGCCAGGTGTCAGATGTCTTACATGATGCATACTCTCTTATCTAATTCTCGGTAAGACAGTGAATTCTCCAACATGTCCAAATCGTCCTTTGATTACGTAATCCTTTTGTCAAAATAGTTGCTGATTTGTTTTCAATCAATCTAAAAACTAATTAATTCAGTCCTACATATAACGACTTCATGGAGGATGAAGATGGATACTTGTACCAATTTTCATGTACCATGGAAAGTTTGTGAATTTAATTTCAAGTCTTTATTATTTTGGGTCACACAAGGTGTTGAGTAAAAGCAGAAAAATAAATATTATTATTAAAAAAATAAATCATAACATAAACAATTAAAAGCTACTCTAATGCTTGACCAAATATATGGGGGCTGCAGAGGAAAGGGTTTTTTCCATGTAACTTGCCTTTATTTGGATAAATTTCAAACAAATTATTTAAAGACCTCTGTCAGCATCAATCTTAAATGCCGAAAAGTACTTAGGTTAATGATATAAAGGATTTGTGTGCTAATCCCCACATGATGACACTTTGTGCTGTGTTCCTAATGAGAGCTCATGTTTGGCCGGATATAGAAACATAATCAGGAAATGCATGTTAGAGGAGAACGTGAGTCTTCGGTACCATAGTTTAGGCTGGCTGCTCTAGTGTCTTTTTTCGAAGTGGCCACGGCAACATGCCTGGCAGGTGGCAGGTGCTGACTGAGTGTGAGAGTCAAAGAATGCGATGTGACTCGCTTGGGCCACTTACTACTTGCCTATCTGCACCAACCCCTACAGCAGGTTTTTCCAGACTGGTTTTTATGGAGGAGGTAAAAACCCAGAACAACGAACCAAGTTACAACTCTGAGACCACACAGTACAGACAAAGGAACGAGTTATCTGGCTATTATAAAATGCTGCACTTAATACTGTACACTATGGAGACCAATCATGTCACATGACAAGGACAGTGTTGTCAATCACTAGGCCTTGCTGGCTCTTAGACAGACTCCTGGAGGTAGGCTATATCTATTGAACAAGACATGTTTGTTGATTTGTTATTTCAGTATCATGTTTCATTACCAAACTCTCAAGTGATTTGCATATGCCCCAGACACATTTAGAATAACAGATTACTCTGCAGGCAGCAGATATATTCTTGTGATGAGTAAGCTCGGGAAGCTTTTGCTCACACTCTCAGTTCACAAACTAAACACCACATGGACAGACATTCATGGACTGCTTGTCTCCTCCACCACTGACACGTTTACGTCTGAAGAATTATCTTACAATATACATCATACTGTATATACTTTATCACAGCCGGATAAATCCTTTTATCTACTGGGTTTTTAAAACATTGTATAAGCCTGAAGGTCATACAGTCATCATAAATCAAACCCACAGTGAAGGTATGTTTTTACGTACAAAAAATATCCATAGCAACCTTCTTTTTTTTTTTAAACACAACCCCTTAAAATTTCATTTCTAAGCCTTCCTTGTGTGTTGAGTACTGCCAAATGGCTATCAAATGGGACATATTATGCTCATTTTCAGGTTCATACTTGTACATTGGGTTTCTAGTCAAACATTTTTACATGCTTTAATGTTCAAAAAACATTTGATATTTATCTCATACTGTCTTTCTGAATATACCTGTATTAAATTCATTCGGTTTAGTGCCTTTATCTTAATGCCTATAATGGCACTTCAGCAGCACTTTCTACTTATATATATAGTATAGTGTTGACATCGCAACCGTCCGGAAGTCCTGACGGCTCGTTTAAAGGCACCGTTTTAAAACAAGGTCTGTGTGCATATCTCCGTGGATTGCGTGTTTTGTTACTTTAAAGTGATGGTTCGGAGTAATTTACCCTAGGGTCCTTTGCACCATGACCTCGAGCCAAACACCCCCCCAGAAGCTTTTTTCACCTGGGTCTAACATTGGGCGAGTTAGCGTAGAGTAGCGTTAGCAGCTGAATAGCTTAGCGCAGGGGCTAATGGACCCACGTTTGTATCTGGTAAATGACCCCACTAATAATGCCCGAAATGATACCAAAGGTCTACACTAGTACATATAGGTTATGCACTCATAAAACGATGGATTGGAAAGTTTGTAAGTACACCAGAAGTTTATGAACACTTGCCTGCTCTCTTCTGCTCTTTGGTGCTGCTGCTGCTGCTGCTGCTGCTACCTGCAGTTAGACGAGTGCTTAGGGCCGTCTACAAATTACTACACCGAAAAGAGATACAACAAAAATATTTATTAATTTAATGATTAAATAAGGTAATGTCTACAAACTTACCTCAATTATTACTTGTCTCCTGCTAGTTATATTACAGCACTTACTTAAAAAATAAGTTAAATTAAAAAATATTTTTGTTGCATCTCTTTTCGGTGTTGTAATTTGTAGACGGCCCTAAGCACTCGTCTCACAGCAGCAACAACAACAACAGAGAGCAGAAGCCAGCAGGCAAGTGTTCATAAACTTCTGGTGTACTTACAAACTTTCCAATCCATCATTTTATGAGTGCATAACCTATATGTACTAGTGTAGACCTTTGGTATCATTTCGGGCATTATTAGTGGGGTCATTTACGAGATACAAACGTGGGTCCATTAGCCCCTGCGCTAAGCTATTCAGCGGCTATAGCTACTCTACGCTAACCCGCCCAATGTTAGACCCAGGTGAAAAAAGCTTCTGGGGGGGGTGTTTGGCTCGAGGTCATGGTGCAAAGGACCCTAGGGTAAATTACTCCGAACCATCACTTTAACAGTATTTATATAGCACTTCGACCTGCTTTATAGTAAAAAAAAGATGTTAATCTCACTTTTTACAATATGGAACCTTTAAATTACTAGTTGTATCCCAAACAGTAGTTGTGCTATGAGCAACTACAGCTAGGTTGCATTGTGATTAGTTTCATATGTTGTCACCTAGAAACTCTAAAATTAATCTAAATCTCACAAAACATTCCAAAGTTCACCCAAGGTTCACTCCAATGTTGTGGAGTTTCTTGGTAACTGAGAGCAATGAAGGTCACAATGGATCAACTAATTAGGCCGTTGCAAGATAACTCAGCTGGCACGCTACAATTTACCGCCATATATCAAAGAGAAGCAGTTCTAAAGAGTCACACTGCTCTGCTCACTGACCTCTTATTACCAGCACAAAAAAATTGAACACTTTAATGAAAACGGATCCAGCTGGCTTAATGCAGCATACCAAAACAGATGTGGTATGCAGAGAAAATACATACAGAATCTCAGACCATGAAGGATTCAGATGAAGAAACATGAACATGTTTTTGCTCTAACTAAGCAGTTTGTACAGTACGTCACAGGACAGACTGTCCTGTATCCTTCTCATAGAAGGCTTTGTCCTCTTCATCTTGGGTGGTGATGGTGCAGTGGATATGACACATGCCTATGGTGTGGGAGAGACGGTTCAATTCCCACTGCGACACATCAACCAATGTGTCCCTGAGCAAGACACTTAACCTATAGTTGCTCCAGAGGCGTGTGACCTCTGACGTGAATAGCAATTGTAAGTCGCTTTGGATAAACGCGTCAGCTAAATGACATTTAATGTAATATTAAATTTCTGTTGGTATTATAGACCAACAGAAACATTGTCAGACTTTAAAGGGATAGTTGGGCATTTTGGTAAATATGCCTTTTCTATCAGAGACTTAAATGAAAGGGTCAATACCACTCGCATATGTACACTAAATGTAAATGCCAGCAGGCAGTTAGTGTAGCTTAGCATATAGAGTTGGAGGGAAACAGCTAGCTTGACTCCCTCCAAAGAGTAAAAGATCCACCACCAGCACCTCTAAAGTGATTTTCCAAAATGTTAAAGTATTCCTTTAAGATTTATGTTTATTACTGAGCTGTGTGATATAGTTGAAATCATAATCATGACATATTTCCATACTGCAAATGTATGCAAAATCTCAAGTAAAATACTCAAATTACATTTTAATGCTAATGATAACACATGATGATTATTACATCATCACAATACAATATCCCTGATCGTTGATAAATGATAATGCCAACCATAATAACTAGTATTCTAATATGAGGAACAATGGACTATTTAATTCTTTTCTCCATTTGTTAGAGTATGTAAAAAAAAAAAAGATAGATTTGAGCAAGCCGGACATCTATCTAATCTGGGTGCTCAAACAGGCAAAGAGAATGCTGCTGTCATGGCCTATTAATTGCATTTTTAGGCTAAGCTCCAAGTATATTTTCCAAACCAATATGCAACACTTGCACCATCACTGAATGAGTATTTCTCCAAAGTGTTCACTTGAACATCTGAGGGGAGGCTTTCAATCAGCCATGCTGACGTGACCCTTATGAATCAATATCGAGTGCTGTGTGTTTTGCACGTTCGCTCTGTGGATGGATCTGACCCCTTTAAACTCCTCGCCAACTCATCTTTCATTCAGCACACACACAGTTTCTGAGTGGGGGGTGCAAAGGATCCATCTCCTCTTCCCAGTGTTCATAGCAAGCATCAGACTTTGATTCACACAGATCAAAGGAACTATTTGAAAGGAGAAAGACCTTTAGAAACTTACGATTGGCCTGACTACCAGCTGTCTGGAGTACTCACCAAACTGAATCCAATATTTCAGTGTGAAGCAGTTGCTTACTGCAGTTTAGGAAGATGCAGGAAAGGTGAGACAACCATTCTCATGTCTTGAGCAACAACACAGATTCTGCCTCTTCCCACTGTGATCCAACACATCCATTTCCCCCCACAGGACCAGGTTTCAGACTATTTTTAAGTGGTGTGGGTGTTTATACTGTGGCTACGCTGACTGGTCTTGCCTCTCTGCTCTTATGTGCATTGATTCAGAGCTGTTATGTAACGCTCTGCCCCCCATCCTCTTACCGATAAGACACTCCAACTCCCACAGCTCCACCTCCCTGCCTACACACACTTCCAGTGCATATGGGCACACCAACTGTATCAGCCCTTGCTTAACTATTTATGCCTCTGCTTAGTGGAGTAACCTTAGGCGTGCTCCTCGACACACTGCCATAATGTTTATTCAGCTGTTCTTTCCAATATGATTTGTGCTACATCTCCTCCTATTCATGGCATGATAAATATCAGATCTCAAATAAACAGCTTACCCCATGCCTGCAAGCTTGCTCATTCAGAGCTTTGACCCAGGTTCTCTGCCAGTGCTCCTTGAAGGATTTGAAGGAGAACAGAGAGGTCAACAAGCCTTTAACACCGGCCTCAGATGCAGGTGCTCCATCCCGGCCCGAGCGGAGCTTTAGCAGGAAGCCCCACACACCTCCAGCCTGGCTCTGGTGAGGCTGTGTGAATGAGAGCTGCTTCCAGGCTGTGCCTCTACTGTCCTGCTTGGCTGTCTTCCTGGATCTCCACAGCCGCAGTACGGTCAGCAAGTACTGTAACAGCCATCCCAGCACAATGAGCAAGGAGGTCAGAAAGAGACCCACCAGACACAGCCAGCCCAACTCCTGGAGCTCCATCACCGTCTCCTGGAGCCTCTCATATCACCCGGTCCAGATGGAAATATCAGGACTGTCAGTCAGGGTAGATCAGTTCCCTGTAGCCTGTGAGTGGCAGCAGAAGACAGTCAGTCATCTTGAGTCAAGGGGTAACGTTACTAACAAGTTATAATTGAGGAATAACCCAGACTACACAGAGGATGCACTGACATGGTGGCTATATGGCCGCCTTAACTTTAATTTGGTTGTTTAAAATCACGTGTAAACACCGCGTGTGTATATTAAGCAGAGGCGCATACTAAAGACGGCGTTGTTACGTATAGCTTACATGTCAAAATGAATCGTGCGCTAGCAAAGAAGACTATGCAGCGCAGATTAACGACAAAAATCAGATAATTATTTGTCGCTTCATAACAACCTACCGTTTAACTTAAACGGTCCGAGCTGAGCTGCAGGCTGCAGGGAATCGAAAGCGCATTGGCAATATGAAGCTGGCTTCATGGCGATATGCTGCCAACAACAAATGTGTTTGTCCCATCTCCGAGTCTTTAGCGATGTTTCGACTAATGTCTCTTTGATGTCCTCTATCGATTCCAAATGAAGCCTTCTGCTCTCTCTTAGTGCATTACAGACTCTAGTAGGTTTCAAATCTCCGCTGGTCGTACCCTCCTACCTCTGTAACCTCTTCAATGATGATTTGACAAAGAACATCAGTGGCCCACAGGTGGCGCTGGATCGGAGGAACGCAACAGTCAGAAGGAAATTAATGGCAAAACCTCCTAAATAAAAGGAGAAAGCTTCAGACGTAAAAAAACAAAACAAAACAACAATCGTCAAAACTGTTTTTTTGCACCTATCGACACGGCTTGATTACCGATCAAAGCAGTTAACAACCACGGGTTCACTTTGAATTTTGGTAATTACTTGGCAATTTGTGAATTTTTAACACCTAATATCAAGTGGCTCCTGCATTACTACATAATCATGTGGCCCTGTCTTGTATAGGGGCCCTAACAATCCAGTAAGGTTATATTATCTTAATTAATTGTATTTAATATTGTTTTCACATAGATAATCCTTAATAAAGTTGTGCTTAATCAAATTTCTGCTCCCATCTATAGCATGCAGTGTGCTCTGTATAATACGTCTAGCCCCTCAACACAATACAGGGGCCTAGCAACGTTTGGCCTCAGGGGCCCCCAGCAAATTAATCCAGCCATGCCCATCCAAAAACTCCAGCAGTGGAACGTAACTAAGGTAATTTTGAGATATTTGTCCTTTACTTATGAGCTTGTCATTTTAATGTTACTCTATAGTTCCACTATACATTTTAAAGGCAAACTTGTTTACCTGACTAGTACTAGTTACTTTGCAGATTAACCTTTTACATACAAAACAGATGGTGCGCTTAAATAAAGTATACATTGATATAGATTGAACATTAGTTCCACTGCAACAGCTACAACAGTAATTTGCTATGTACACATTAATGCATTAGAAAAACCCCAAAATATAATATATGATGATGTTAAAGGGGTGGTTCTTGTAATTGAATAGTTCAGCATTTTTATTGCTATTTTTACTTACAGTAAGTCATGGATCTGAATACTTCTTCCACCACTAATCTGTATGGCCATGTTACATAAAGTCAGACGTCCCTCGTCCCACTGACACAGTCACATGTCCTGTATTTTAAGGAGACTGGTAGTATTTAATTGTAGGTGTTTTTTTTTTTTTTTTTTTTATTCACATGGTAAATTGCCTTCTAAACATCTGCATAATCCATTTTGTTGTTGATGTTTTGTTTTTCTTTTTAGATTAGCTCATCACTCCATGCCAAAAATCTGGTTGGATGAATGAAAAATGTAAACTGGCATTTTCTGAAAAGAAAAGAAAGAAAGAAAGAAAGAAAGAAATAAGGAAAGACTCCTAACATTATTTATTAACATTATATTTTTGACCACAGGTGGCAGAAGTTCACTATACCGGTGACCGAATCTATTAACTCAGTAGGCAAACCAACGACGGTCCGGTTGAACCGACCCACGTAAAAGAGTCGGTTGTCCCATCACTATTGCGTGCGCAAGCAGTGATGACATTGCCGAGAAACACATGACCAAAGAAGAAAATGTCACTTCCGTGTCAACCAAGGGGGTAAGCTTCGCTTCAGTTCAGAACGCGAACCTCCGATGGCGCCATTTTGTTGCTACGAAGCGATCACCTCTTGTTAGCATTACACTGACCGCCATTTTTTTTTTACGTCACTTGACTGCGAATAACTTTACATCTGAAGCGTTTAAAGACTCTATTTGTCCATTGTTTATTTCTAAAGAAACACGACAATGTATAAAAGGCTCCATTACCTTGTACCTCACGTTATAGCTCCGTAGCAGACGTTTTTGTAAAAAATAAGCTAACGATTGTGTCATAACCAAGTGACTTACTGTCGCACAGTAGAGGAATTACCGTATAGTACAGGAGAAGCTCGCAGGCAGTTTCGACTTACATTAGCTGTTTAGGTTTAATTACTAATGTTAACTAGCATGTTAGTTAGCAATAATTAGCCTGTGCTTATGTTATCTCCTTACATACACCTAGGCTCTCCGTCTCTGTAAGATTGGAAATGATTGAGATTTCTCTTGGCACAGCTACCAGAAGACTTACAACTTTCAGACACGTTGCTCACGTCACATTTACGTTGTCTCCGTCAGTTGGAGGCTGCGCAGTAAAGCAAGAGATCACCGGAAAAGTGCTTCTCTGGTCTCCGTCCAGAGCAACGGGGTCTATTGGTCCATTATATACTGTCTATGGTGTCAACACAGTAGCAGGAAGCTGTTAAAGCTACATGTTTGTTTACATGTATGTCGTACAGAGAGAACGGTCTTAAAAGCAGAGGGAATACACTGATATTTTGAAAAAAGACAACAAATTAAGTACAGTCACCAAAGTTTTCGTTTTAATTCAATGATCTTCACATGCTAACAATAACAACCGACGACATTTTTAATCATATTTTATTTTGAAGAGGTAAAGCGGAACCACCACCTCCTCGAAACTGAACAGTTAATGGTTAAACTGATGTCAGACGTGGAGTTTAGAGGCATTGAGCAGATTAGCATTAATAACACGTAATAAAATATGGTATGGATTACCATTACGATTTATGGAGCTATTTTTCTTTGACACCGGAAGCACGAAGATTTATTCTGTTTTAAAATAACGATATGACATGTTTTTACCTCAGTGAGGACAGCCAAAACTCGTTCATCGATCGCCTGAAGGGGCAACGTCTGATTAGCTAGCTCTGTGAGAAACGGACCCACCGAAATGCCTGGAAACATGTCACCAGTACCCGTCCTGCCGTTGGTGATAAACTGTTTCATGTCTGCACTCGGCTGTATGGCCACATTGAAACTCATTCCTGCTTTCAAAGACCATTTCATCTCCGCCAGATTGTACGGAATGGACCTAAACAAAATATCCAAAAAGGAAGTGTGAGTTATGTTCTTATCTATCCTATAATTTGGTATCCTTAATAATATTTTAGGTATAATGAGTTTTGTTTGGAAGTCCAATTTGCTGTTTCCCTGCCCTAATTCTCGCTTTGTTTCTCTTCCTGGTCACCCCTCGTTGCAGCCCAGAGTCCCAAGGAGTCATCAGTGGGACAGTCTTCCTCATCATCCTCTTCTGCTTTATCCCAGTGCCTTTCCTTAGCTGCTTTGTAGGAGATCAGTGCATGGGCTTCCCACACGATGAGGTGGGTCGATTAATGTATAGTAAGCCTGCATGTTTCTCTGAAATCTCAAACTCAACTCCGTTCTCTGTGTTGTTGTTTTTGGTCAGTTTGTACAGGTGATTGGTGCACTTCTGGCTATTTGTTGCATGATCTTCCTGGGCTTTGCTGATGACGTGCTGAACCTGCGGTGGAGACACAAGCTCCTGCTTCCCACCATGGCTTCCCTGCCACTGCTCATGGTCTATTTTACCAACTTCGGCAACACAGTCATTGTGGTGCCCAAGCCCTTCAGAGCCCTGCTTGGACTGCACTTGGATATGGGTAAAGATGTGCAGTTGTCTGCGGCATTGTCCGGGTAGAAGGAAGCTAAGCAATGCCCAGATGTTTTTTAACCCAGTCACATCTTCCAGCTCACAAGAGGTTGAATGATGTTTCCAGGCCAGATGGGATATGTAATCCATCAAGCATGATCTTTGTCTGGGGTACCTACCAATTATCAACTGGGAGTCACTGAAAATGAGTGCAGTTAAAATATTAATCTTCCTAAAAAACATAAAGCAGTTGTCTTTGCCTATTTATTTACCTACCTATTAGCTTTTCTGCCCGTTATTCTGATGGACATACATTAACATTTGAGGAAACACATTATAATTGTTATCTGGATACTTTGTGTTATTCTGTAACTAATATAATTTATGATCTTCTGCAGGTATTCTTTACTACGTCTACATGGGAATGCTTGCAGTATTCTGCACAAATGCCATCAACATCCTAGCAGGCATCAACGGCATCGAGTCAGGTCAAGCCCTGTTTATCTCCGGCTCGATTATTGTCTTCAACCTGCTGGAGCTCAGTGGTGTGTGGTTGTTTCCTTTTTCATCATCAGCACTACAGATCACCATCTACACTGCAAGTCATAAGTGTACTGTATTGTATTATGTATACATTGATTTTACTTGAAAATCCCTGAAACAAGTGAAAATAGTTTGGGGAAAAGTATGAACGTATCACACTAGGAATTTGTCACCCTTTTCAGACTGAATGTGATACTGCATGAGTTATAAATGTGGATACGTTACAGTGCACCTCTTTCCTGTTGCATAACAATCAAAATTCTGAACATGTTTCGTCTGACATTTGTTTTGTTGTGTTATCTAATTTATCAGGAGATTACCGTGATGACCATGTTTTCTCCCTCTACTTCATGATACCATTCTTTTTCACCACATTAGCACTTTTTTACCACAACTGGTAAGTTAAACCTATAACCCAAGGCTTTTTCGTGAAACATGTTTGAAAATCCGGAGGGATAAACTGTATATGTTTGTGCCGTTATATTCTGCCAACTTGCAACCTATTTTGTCACAGGTATCCTTCATCAGTGTTTGTGGGAGACACTTTCTGCTACTTTGCTGGTATGACCTTTGCTGTAGTTGGCATCCTGGGACACTTCAGCAAAACGATGCTGCTGTTCTTCATTCCTCAAGTAGTTAACTTTGTCTACTCCTTGCCTCAGCTTTTTCATATCATCCCCTGTCCCAGACACCGGCTCCCCAGGTAACAACTTTTAAATAAGTTTGTGAGTTTGTGATATCTTTTCATTCATCATTCATACTGATATATATATATATATATATATATATATATATATATATATATATATATATATATATATATATATATATATATACTCTTAATGTCTGACTTTCTTCCTTTTTGTCTTTCTCCCAATTAAAGGCTGAATCCAGACACAGGCAAACTGGGAATGAGCTACTCTAAATTCAAAAGAAAGGACCTCTCTAAATTAGGACACCTTATTCTGAAGGTAAAGCTCTTGCTGTTGTGTATTTTCTTTTTTACTGCTCGCTTAACCATTTTGTCAAAAGAAAACCAAAAACTATCAAACTAATATCAAAAGATATTAAATTAAAAATGATTTAAAACGGAGAAAAGCTGAAATCTGCTTTTTTACTTGCTAATGTACTTAAACGATTAAGCAATTAGCAAAATGGAAAACTAAACAAAAATTCCAATTAAGTTTTTGTCTCTTGACTAATCATTTATTCAACTGATTATTTCGGCTCCATTTCAGTCACATTATCAATATATAGTATCAGAATGCAGTGGCATTAAATTGTTTAGACGAACAACCATTTAAGTCCATATTTTCTAAATTGAGATAATCCATTTTTTGTTTTATTGGACTTTATGCCACTATCTCGTAGTTCTTACATTTTTTTTTCGTTGTCTGTTAAATGCTCAATAAAAATAAAATGCTTTTCATTCAATTTGTATTTTTGCTAAATCCATAAACATTAACAAATGGGAATAGATTATATTCATGGAGCACATACAGTAAGCAAACAAATGGACCAGATAACATAAAAAAATAATAATAATAATTGCAAAAGTCACATAAAGTACCACCCTATCACCCTTTCCGTATACAAAGTAGCTGTCAGAGAAGGACGTAGTAGTCATCTTGTTTTTTATCATTATGGATTTATATGGATTTTAGTCGCATAGCCTCATTTGGTTTTTGATTTAAACATGTTTGCTCATGTACTGTATGCACATCTTGCACATCATACCTACAGTCCAGTATCATGTACCCTCAATACACAAAAGCAAGTGGGTATTAGTGTGCCTGATGGGGCAGATCCAGTAAAACCTTAAACAACAACGCTGGCAGACTAGTTGGTATCACAGAACCGTCTCTGACCTGATTCAACTTGAATGTAATTTGTCAGATAATCAGACAGAATTGCCTTTTTTTTTTACTTCATTATTTTATTTTACTATTTGAATTGCAAAAAGAAGTGGAGATGTGGGCAGCAATTCAGAGGTCTTAAAAAAAAAAGGACTGTAAGTATTGGTGTAGTTGGGTAAACGCACATGAGGCAGACCAGTGGCAGACTTTCTGCTGTGTTGATTGGTTAATATCAATAATGTCTTTTGTCCTCAACAGGTGGCAGAGTTATTAAAGCTGCTAGAGGTGCGAAGAGGCCAGGAGGGAGATGATGATTTTATTGAGTGCAACAACATGACCTTAATAAATCTGGCACTGAAATTACTTGGTCCCACCCATGAGAGAAACCTCACAGTCATCATGCTCATCATACAGGTACTGTATAACAAAGCACCTGCTGTATCCAAACGTCCTGGAATAGTCATTTGGAAGTATGTGAAAGTTTAACTGGATGCTCATTTCTGTATCTCTCCCAGGTGATGGGCAGTGTATTGGCTTTTGGGATCCGTTATCATCTGGTACGTCTCTTCTATGACGTCTAGACAGCACACCGGGAAAGAAGAAAGAACGCTGACTGAGAAAATATGATATTGTTTTATGGAACTATTTTAAAGGCTCGTGGTTCATCTGCCTTTTGATAGATTCCATTACCTCACTGTTACTTTTTCTGCCTCAGACTCTACCTGCAGTATAGCAGTGCAAGGTTCAAAGCTATATTTCACTTTGTAGAACATTTTTCACATACAGTGTCTAAGCATGAACTGCAAGGGTCGGACATCAACAGCAGTATGTTATTCTCCTAAATTTCAGTAATTACAAGCAGAAAAAGGTAACTGGATCTGACTGATCTTGTGTGTCCACCCTGAAAGTATATTTTTGTATTGTTTTTTTTTTAAGGAAAGTACAGTAAGAGAAGATGACTTTTGGTCTTAAGGGCAGCCAGCATCAATTGCTGACTGCTACTAAAATGCTGTTTGATAACAGATTTGTGAAGGTGGAAGTGCTCTAAAAAATATTAACATATTCACACAGCGGTCCATTGTTTGAATCTGCTGTTGAAGCAAAAATAGCTTTGGGAAAATGTACCCACAATTAATTTCCCATGACTATCAATCCATGCAACATTATACAAATATGAATGAATAAGTTAATATATTTTTTTTTTTTTTATTTGTTTTTTGTATCTCTGAACAAACACACACAAAATGGTCATTGTGAAGAAAAGCAGTAATGAGATAAAGAGCCTACAATCAGTCTGAAGACAGGGAATTAGGTGGAGACAGGTAAATAGTGGCAATATAAGAAGAGATAAAGTGAGATTATAGTGTCTGGATTGTTGAAAAAGTTACTCAAGCTCTACAGAAGGTGAAGGGTGTCCCCTCGATATATTTCATGGTATAGTTGGATAAATAGCTGTATTTTTATGACTGATGTCAATTTTCCCCCTGAGGGTTCAGCAGGCATCATTGTGAAGTAAACTGGCACTGGACTTTTTTGCTTAGGAATGTAACAAAAAGCTAAACAAAATTGTTTACTGTTGGGATGGAAGCCTCAAATTTAAAAATAAAAGCTGAGAAAATTAAAATATAATATTTTGCCATCATTATTGTTTGCACTGGTTTAAGAAGTATTCATTTTTTTTAATTAGGAGCAGCAATAGACAATGTATAAATGCTTGGCTACAAGTAAAAGTTCTTCACAATCGTATTACCAGCTAAATTTAGGATTTTTTATTATTATCAACTGACTTTACGTTATCTGATATATTGGTATCAATCCATAATGCCAAGCAAAGCACTTTGAACTTCAAAATTTAACTCAAGTACAGCATTTCACCCGGAACTAGTATAATTATACTATGTTTCTGGGGAGACATCTGCGTGTGCGCTGCACACAGCCTGCGATTCTTTTGGCTGGCCAAAACAATTCTCATGTTTACATCACGTCAGTCCTTTTAAACAGCACCTTATTGTGTTAAAGCTCCTATTCAAGTAAGAATTTGAAGCTCGTGATGTTTTTTCGGTCGTCCAAGTGTTCCAGTATAATGTTTCTAAAAAAGCTCTAGCTAGTAGAGCTGGTAAATGTTTACAGTCAACCAACCGGTGTTAGCTAGCAACCGTTCACGTTAGGTGCGACGTTTATAGCTTCAGTCTGTGGGTAAAAAGAGACTACATTTAACGTCAGCCCATTCCTGACTCGGACGAGATGCCACCTAACAGACGGATTCACAAGGAAACACTGAAATTGGAGTGTGAATGGAGTTCTTGTCAGGAGTCATTCAGTCGGATAGATAACTTCTGCAAACATGCGGAGGGTCATCTTAATAATGCTCTCAACATGGCGGAGGAGTATGAAGAAGAAACCGAAGGTGAGGAGGGTTTAGTATTATAGTTCAAAGTATCTCCCTGTGGCTTATTTCATGTTTATTTAGAGCTGTAACGTTAGCAAGTTATGTGGAAAGAAAGCATAACGTTACTTTACTGCTAATTGAGCCAAATGGTAGCTAGGCTATTGCTTCATTTTACATGCTGTAGTGCTTTTAAATAATAGATGATTACAAGAAATATTGATGCATTGCTTAACCCCCATTGTCTACCAATGCAAACTCAACTTTTTGTGCCAAGGGGAGAGAAACTGTCTTTGGAGAGACTGTGGTTTCTGTTCTGTGGAGGGTCCTGAAGAATTGCGAAGACATCTGTTCTTTCACTGTTACCATACAAAGCTGAAGCACTTGGGTCAGCAGGTGCTTAATGCCCAGACAGAAATTGGCACCTGCTCCATCGGCTACCAGAACCGCAACGTCATCCCTGAAATCCCAGACAATTTTATCTGCCTTTGGGAGGAATGTGAGGTAAGCTTGGCAAAGGGAGGTGCTGCTACTGCAGCTTGTTATTGCTATTAGTCAAAGCATCACTTGCCTCAATACATTCACTTGATATAACAGTTTGGGAAATCTTGTGCAAATTATATCAGAAGCTAAGCAGTTAGGGTACAGTGACTTGACCTCCAAGTGCACATAGTCAAGATAAATGGGAAGATTTCTTCCTTTTTAAGTGTCTGTGAAGTAGAATTTAAACATGTTCCTCCTGAGCTCTTAATGTCTGGCTACGTGTTTCTTCTATGCATATTTGTTAAAGCAACCACCATATGAAAACCCAGAGTGGTTCTATCGCCATGTGGAGATGCATAGCCTGAGCATAGATATACCAGCAGGAGACCATGAATTCCCAATACATTGTGGATGGAAAGGTATGCAATTTAACATGATTTATTTTAAGATTATAGTACAGAAATGTCAATGTAACTAAAGATAACACAACCAATTCATGGTCAAAGAAGTTTAAAAGGCTGAGCACATTTTCTGCTTAGTACTAAGAATGGAGGATTGTTGAGTCCAAGTTCTGAGGCTATCATTCTACAGATTGCGAAGCCACCGCTAAAGGGCGTCCTAAGCTTCGGGAGCACCTACGCAGCCACACTCAGGAGAAGGTAGTGGCATGTCCAGGCTGTGGGGGGATGTACGCCAGCAACACAAAGTTATTTGACCACATCATACGACAGAGTGCCATGGAAGGTAAAAACCTGTCAGAATTATGACAGGAAACGTTAAAAATAATGTTTGCATCAGATTCAGTAATTCTTGCTTTGTGTGCTGTAGGTCAGAGGTTCCAGTGTTCTCACTGTTCCAAACGTTTCGCAACAGAAAGGCTACTGCGAGACCACATGAGAACCCACGGTCAGTCTCTCCTTCATCAGTGTTACCAGTTGTTATTCCCATGTGCTGCGGAGTACTTAAATACCACACTACTCGTTTTGCATGTTTGAGCCAAATAACCTTAAAATCTCACACAGTTGGTACTACTGACAACCATTTTGAACACTGTGCCTTAAATGTTTAATTTTTTTACCTGTCACGTAGACACTGGTTTCAGTTCATGGCCGTACAAAGTGAAATGAAAGAATTGATACCATACCAGTGAACATTTGGTCCAAAATAGACCTTGACAAGTTGCGTTTCATTTTTTTCCAAATAAATTCTATGTTGTTGCCATAAATCCTTACCCACTTTACCCATACACACACACACTGCCAATTGAGTTTCTGCACCCATAAACATTAGTAAGTTGTTAGAAAAGCCTCAAATCTCTGTGAGAAATCTCTGCCATAGATCTCTGTGTTCTTATAGCAACAGTGTCAAGTTTTAGAATCAATTTATTTCATCAGGATTTCTTGGCCTGACACCAGCATAGCTAAAAATAGGCAATTTTTGGACCAAATTGACCATGTGATACGCTTTGGTGTCCGTGATTGAGGGAATCCTGTTGAAAACAGGGTGCATTATTATTAGATGATTTAATCTCATCACTGTTTTTTTTCTTGTTGGTACAGTGAGCCACTACAAATGCCCGCTGTGTGACATGACTTGTCCATCACCTTCTTCACTACGCAACCATATTAAGTTCCGCCACAGTAACGAAAAGCCATACAGCTGTGAATACTGTGAATACAGGTATCCATCCTCTGAATCTGCAGCAATGTAAAACGATTAAGATTAGGCTGCTAAACACACTTGCATTTTTTTTAATACTCCCACACTTGATTTTGTATTTGCAGCTGTAAGAATCTAATAGACTTGCGCAAACACCTGGATACCCACAGCAGCGAGCCAGCATTTCACTGCAATGTTCCTGGCTGCGGCTTCACCTCTCGTAACCTCGGCACCATGACGATTCACCACAAAAGAGAGCATGAGGTGAAAGAGGGAATATTTTCAATTCTTATTAAATTGCACTGAGATAGGGAGTTTAATCTCTAATTTTTCCTTTCCGTAATTAGGGGAATTTTGTAGCCCGCTACAAGTGCCATGTGTGCGATCAGTGCTTCACCCGGGGCAACAACTTAACTATTCATCTGCACAAAAAGCACCAATTCAAATGGCCCTCTGGACACCCCAGGTTCAGGTAACAAACACTGCCAAACCAATCAACCCAGTAATGCTGAAGTTGAGATGTGTGGAGTGTTGCAGCCCTGATGGCTTCTTCTTCACTCTGTCAGGTACAAGGAGCACGAGGACGGCTTCTTGCGGCTGCAACTGATTCGTTACGAGAGTGTGGAACTGACAGAGCAGCTAATGAGGGAACGACAAAGTAGTCAAGCGGAGGAGGATGAGGACAGCGGCCAGATTGAGGAAGAATCCCTGGGGGCAGCTCCCTCGGAGTTGCAGGTAGAACTGAGAGGGGTGTTGCTAGAGGAGCAGAGGATTGAGGGTACAACCGCCAGCGCTGAGGGGGGCAGTCAGGAAGAGGGCATGTTGTACATTCTCACTGGAGGTTTGTCAGAAGCAGGTGAGGACTCCGTCATGCAGCAATTACAGGATACTGCTCAGCAGCAAGGAATGCACGTAGGTTGACTGCCACAGTCCTACATAAACGTCGACAGGATATTCTGTAATCAGCTGTGCTGTTTTGCAGATGCATGGCACATGCCTGAAAAAAATTGTGGAATTCCTGAGCCTTTAATGGGGGCTGTAAGCACTTAATAATAAGTTTAAATGAAAGATGTGTATTCCATGATGACCAATTCTTGACTACAAGGCTGCATTCACACAAAATCAGGGACACTTGATGTCATTCTTGTTTCAGTGTCAGTTTTTGGGGTTTGATGGGGCGGGAAAGAAGTGGGTTATTTACATGTGATGTGGAGAAAATGTCAGTCTTCTGCCTGGCATCACCACACAGCTAACATATGGTAATGTCTTTCATGAGTTCTCCTGGAACTCCCAAACAGCAAGTATGTTAAGGGTGTTTCTCTCTACTGTTATTGTTTTTTCACATAGAACTGATAGTATGCAGAGGTCCACTGTAACAAGCGCTAACGTCAACTAATGTCACCTATCGTAGCTAACATTAGGCTCAGTGTGAAAAACAACAGCAGAGAGAAACGGACTTACTTGCAGTTTGGGAGTTTCAGGTAAACTCGTGAAAGCCGTAGACGTACGGTAAAGCCAGAGGCTGCAGTCAAGCCGTCATTGTGCATCTGATGCCCTCTGGCCCAAAAATACTTTTTTCCCATAGAGTTACATGGCATTAGCCTAGAAATCTAGACGCACCCTAGTGGCAGCAAATTTATTTTGCAGCCAGGAGGTCTAGGCACTCTCCATTGACTTGCCAGCTGGAAAAACCAAATTTTGGTCAGGCCAATCACATTGTGTATAGAGTCGGTGGGCGGGGCTTATGGCTGCTGGTGCTGGGAACAACGGTCTTCTGGAAGACTTGGAGTTAAGCTTTTCTTTGAGGAAAGAATAAAGAACGGCACAGAAATCATTCTTAAAAAAGGAAGATGTGTTCGGAGCTTTGCCGACCGGATACGGCAAAAGTTGAATCTATCAACTAGCTCTGTTACCTTCTTCCTTTCTCTGCCTGGTTGTAGCGCTATCCTATTGCGTGCAGAGGGAATTTGAAAGACAACCATTTATCCCGCCCCTCGGATTGAGCTCCGTCAATGGTAAGTTCCCAGACCCAACATCTTGATGTGGGTTTGGTTTGTCAGGCTTATATGGCATAAGAGATGTCAGAAAATCAGCGATTACATTTTTTGAGCGTCACAACCCTGCGAAATGACTTGTTTCACTGTCAGAATTTGATCCATTTGGTCCGAAAACATTTGGAAAAGGTAGAAGAGCACGATTAAATAATTTATTCCCTATTCAAGTTAGCCGGAGTGCTAAACAGGATGTAGCCGGCAGAAGTCTCTAGTGCGCCTCCTCTATGGGCCACACAGTGTGGAAGTAGTGCCGATCATCCGAGTAATTTTAGACGTGGCAGTTGAACTTTTCTAGCTTCATGCACCACTGAACAACTCTCATAGGAATGAGTGGGGGCCCCGCTTCCAACACTGTATCCAGTTCTCTTTATACATCCATATGGCGCTATTCTCTGTTCTTCACTGCTGGTAGGCATTCTTCTTCGGCATTTAGCCAGAGACTAGAACAGTTGTACAGTTACAGTTGTAGCGGTTATGCTACCCACGTCAGGTCCGGAAGAATTGCATCCCTCGGTACCTCTGGTACCTGCGGTACTGGGTACTGTAGAAAAACAAGTACATCACGTTTTTAGAATTTTGGCATTGACTTGGTAAGTATCGGTTCTTGTAACATCCCTAGTGGGGAACACAATTGAAACACAAATGGCCATTTAAGTGACACTCCCATACTGCCGCACAACCCTGTGCTAATCGCCGCAACGCCTGATTTGGTGTGAATGCAGCCTAAGCCAATGTTAGGTACTAAACCTTATTTATTTAAACTTTTTTATTGCTGATGTTGAGCTTGTGGACAACCTGTTTTTCAGTATTTATTATTATTTTCAATAAATGCATTGTATCTTATACTGTTACATGTTTAGACGGTTGAATACTAATGCTGCACTGCCTAGTGGGTTGTCATTCCTTTTTAGATCGCTCTCCCAAATTCAGAAATATATCAGACACACCCTTTGAAAGGTTAGGCATACTGTATGAGTTACAACAATGGCCTGTAAGCATTATTATTCACTGAAATGTATGGAATGCAGCCAAAAGGGTTACCTTATTAGTTTAGAGTATGTATTTTCTGACGTTTAAACAACTTGAATAAACTGGTGACACACAATGTTTGCGTCTTTATGAACAATGTATTTTTGTCTTATTCAGATGTTTTTAAAGTTGCAGAGTAAAATGTTTTCTTCAATGGTGCTAAATATAAAGAGGAATATGCATTGTTTTAATTTAATTCATATGATTTTTGCAGGTCAATACATTGATAGGATCCACCATCTGTACGTCCATTATGGCGCCCCCTGCTGATTCAAACTGCTCTACTGCAGCTTTATGATTAAATCCTGCTCTGCTTGACTGGAAATTGTATTGATCTAAATTGTATTGGCTGAGCGCTTATTAGACAAACATATATTGGGTGACTGTACATTGGCTCACTGTACACTGAAATGTTGAACATACATACAATAACGGTGCTTAGATGGCAAATATTTAAGCAACAAAATTACTGCTTTTCATAACCCTACCGGTTACACCTGGCAATGTGATCTTCTCATCCACTTTTTCTTTGATCTTATAAAAAGCTGTGGTAATCAGGTGATTTAAGTGTGTCTCTGCCGCAGCATGACATACAGTACCTAGTGGCATTAACGGTGTGTAGAAGATTAGGCAGCACACAGAGCTTACTTGTTACTTACCGCTCGCTGCTTCTTCCCTCTGCAGTCAGTGAACTCAGCTCTACTGGGACAGCGTCTAATGACTTCATATCTGTTGAGTTTGCAATGAATGAAAATGTATAGAATGTTGCTGCACGGCAATATGACTTAGACTCTGTTCCCAGATCCATCTGTGTTTTTTCCACAGAAACTGATTCCATCTGAAGATGGGCACGATGAGGTTATATCCACTGCTGTTGCTGTTTGGGTCCTTCCAAAGAGCCGTTTCTCAGTTTCCTGGATGGATGGGTGAGGTGGAAGGTAGTGGTAAGACCTCCTATAATGGCAGTATATGTTATTTTTCAATGATGTTCTGTTCTCTAAGACAGGTTAATCGATCCCTGTTTAACAATAAGATCTTTCTTACGCTTGGCCTTGAAGCCTGGAAATATTTCCAGTATGAGGTTTGCATGGAAAAACTTTAAGAACCATTATTACTTTATTATGTGGATGTTTGGGATTTGTCCAGTTGTAGTATATTAAAAAGCTAATAAAAAATGTTTTACTAGGTGAGACAGAATGGATTTCCCAACCAGATTTCATAGAAGACATATATTGGTCCGGGTCAGCGCCCCTTTGTTTAGGAGGTTGTAAGGCGCGGCACCAGGAGCTGAAGAGAGATCGTTGTGGAGACTCAAGCTGCTGCTGGCTCGGCTACAAGTCCCTATGCAGGGGTGAGATGACTGACACTCTGTTGACATTAGATAGGAGTCCCTCTGTCTGATCAGTCTGTTATGAAGCTTTGTGCCTTTGCATTTCCTTTGCTTTGTATGGCAGTGAACTGTGGGAGGCCCGATGTGGACTATAATGGACAAGTGTATGGTAATGACTGGTGGGTGGGCTCTGTGGTGAGGTACTCCTGTCGCCCTGGCTTCATGCTGGTGGGAAACCCTACCAGATCTTGCCAGCCTAATGGCCTCTGGACCCAGAAACCTACCTGCCTCAGTGAGTAAACACTGGCCACAATGACACAAATATGTTATGTTCCCTTACGATGTGTTTAGCTCCTCATATGATTTCTCTGTACCTGTCTTTTAGGAATGTGTGCGCGGGGACGCATTGAAATCAGTGAGAGTGAACTGAATGGGACTTGCAACTCCACCTGCGCATACAAGAGCTACTTTGGCCCACCCAAACAAGGCTGCACTCGGATAGACAACTGTTATAAGAAGGAGACTGGCTGGAAGCGGTTCTTTGCGCTGTGTGTCCCTTGCATTTGTGACTGCGCTTTATCTTGTGGTGAGAAGCTTCCCCGCCACACTGTCGAGCACAATTGATGAACTGATGTAAAGGGAGCATGTTGCAATGTGTCAGTGAAATTACCTTGACTGTGGTTAATTATTGCTTCAAACATGAATTTGCTGTCTTTCTTTAAAGAAGTCCATGCAAAGAACACTTTTGACTTTTTATTTTTAGCATTTAGCATTTACAGGCTAAAACATGGAGAAACAGTTAGACATCAGATTAGTGAGATATACACAGCTTGTACACCGCAAAGCCACGCTATGGTCTTGCTGCTTCATCCAATTGTGTAGACAAATCACTCTGCCTCGTTGCTCCTCCTCTTAGTCCATCTGTCTTGGCGGAAGATGAAACCTTAATCTTGTTTCAAAGGGAGGAGCTTTGGTCGGGGAGGTTGAGTCAGAATTAACACAGTGTTGTAGACCTTATAAGCAGATTGTTTTATAGGTAGTAGACTATGTGCACTTTTTAATATTTAAATTATTTGTTGTGGAAAAATGGCACATTTATTTTTGTTGTCAAATCAAATCTTTATTTTTATATAGATGGAATGCGTGAATCTGCAGTCATTTCCTGCTGTCATAAGCTGTTGCCACAGTTGTATGCATCTCACTTCCCAGTGTTATTTATCTGCACTCAAACAGTTTTGATTGGCAGAACGCTTCCAGGCATATGATATTTCTTTGTATATTGTCTGTGTAGTCTTCAAATTATTTGTTGTATTCATTACTAATACCCCATCTATATTTAAAGTTAAAAAGCATTCACAAAATGCTAAAAAATGTTGCATATATTTTTCAAATAGTGCCATTATGTGATTCTTTTTTTCATATGTTTGATATTTTGCAAGCCAGTTGAGTGGAGTCTGTTAAATTTGATGCAAATGATCTGATAAATGACATTGCTCCTGACTGCCACTAGATGTTGCTGCTTTCTTTATTCTCACACATCAGGTCACAACAGTTAACACCCCCCCTTTGCACTTTAAAGGAACTTTATAGTCAAGAGGCAGCCGTAAATGCCAAAAATAAAAATCAAGTTTGATCCTCTTTTACATCTTATCCTGAAGAGTTACTGCTGAACACCTCAGCTTGTTCATCACTGTCGGGCCCAGGTGCTGAACCTAAGGATGATGTGCTCATTTGCTTTAGGTTTGTAGCAGCCAACTCCTGTGAAAAGGGATACGTTTAAATCAGAAACGGAAATACATTTTAGTTACAAACAAATTCAGAGAGGAACACAGTTCTCAGTGCTGCTCAGTTGACATGGTGTTCTTGCATTAATAGAAATTAGAAGATAATGAGAAACTATTATTACACCCGTTTTACTCCAAAAACTAAAGAAGCACTCAAATATAAACAATAATTATGTAGTTGCCCTGCCTGCTCATGAACCGCAAAAATCACACCAAATATATTGAAGACAAAGAGTGACTAGATTAGAATAATCCCACCAGAGGAAATCCTGAAGCAATAAGTGAAAGGACAACCAATTCTCCTGCCTCATTTCAGCTCATTAAGTCAGATATGTTGTTAACTCTGGGGAGGATACTCACCCACATCCAGCTTGCTGTACTCTCCTGAGCTTTCTGACAGGATCTCCCAGTACGTCTGATCGTGCTCGTTTCCAGCTACTCCATTCACACTCTCCAGCCACAGGCCAAAGTCTGGGTCATCCTTCAAAGTGAACCTGGCCATACACAGAGAAGTCAGGACATCTATCTAGCAGAAACATCTTGTGTAATCACAAGTTTGAACGTGTAGAAGAAACAGCCGAGCCACCTTTAAGAATAAAGGATGTCATGCAGAGAGCTTAAAGGGGATAATGGGTGGTCTTACTTGAAGTCCCTCTGTGTTTCCTGCAGTCTCCTCAGAGCGCCCAGCAGCACGCCTCCCTCCACCACAGAGCCAAAATGGGTCTCAGGAGTCATGTTAGAGATGTCGTTCTCCACAGACAGTCTGATAGGAAGAGTCGCTGGTCCTGCACACCATGTTATATTCAGTTATAGTGACACTTTACATTATACATGCACACAAAAAATTGTTATTTAAGGTCATGTTTATTATATTTTCTTAAATATTCACCTGCGTCTGTGAGAGCTCCTCGTGTCAACAACAGAAGAAAGCCCACAGGGAGGAGAGCAGTTGTTCTTAGGGCCATCCTGTACGATCATGTCCCTCAGATGCCTACTGACACTTCAGCTCACTACTTATAGTGTGCCTAACCCTCATTTGTGTGGACACTCCAGTCCTAGAATACCTTTACTCATGCAGTAACCATGTCACTTTGCAAAGACATGTTTGTTGAGTTTAAATATTCACAGTGACAGACTGATACTAAAACTAACAGGAGTGTTTGCTCTTATCTCACACATGTGGCAGCCAGTCACTGTTAATGTGTGCTTCATGAATAGAGAATCTGTGTTATCTCTAAAGTGACTTCATGATCATTTAGTTGATTAACAATCTGCCTTGTGGTTATGTCTTCACAATGCTTGGCTGTTTTTAGATCATTTATGAATGCAAACTCAAGCCTATTCTGCAGAGAGTTAAAGAAAGGTCACATCCCCTTTCCTTGAGGCAAATATGACATTATGCAATCAGTATTTGGCTTTCTAAGTAGAATAATAGCACCTCACATATCCCTATAGCCATCTTATCAATCAGTCAAGCTTGAAAATGACCATGCAACACATTTACTGGAGCCTAAAAACAAAGCATCCATCTTTATTTTGGATACTGACTTGTCTCCATCACACCAAGGCTGAGTTATAGAAAAAAATAACAAAATGGGCAAATTAATGATGGTTTACAGTCCTGATCATATAATCTCTAAACTGTGCAATCAGTGTGATGGATTCAGGTTAACATAATGTGTTACAATGTATCTGTCTAACAATGGTCCTGTTAATGCACCTAAAGTAGGCATATCACAGAGAGAGATGGTTTGCTGTGCTGAAATTGCTAATGTGGCGACAGGAGAGCTCGTTTTAAATTGGTCTGATTAAGATGCAGGTGCGTTTGGCTAAAAATGGGTTTGATTTCCTCTCAGGGGTGATGTAAGACATGTAGGGCCCGCTTGAACGCGAGTAACCCCGGCTGTTTTACCGAAAATAACCCGGGCACTGCAGCATCAGCACCAGGCAGCTGCGCAGGTGCGGCCTTTAAAGAGACAGCGGGGCCTGAAATCTCACCCAAACCTTCTTCATGTCTACACAGACTGTCAACAGCAGTGCATTGACAACGACGGTGCCGAATTGATCATCTGTATCAGTAGCTATTATGTGGCAAGATGAGAAATAGGCTCAACATATTATATATTATTATTCACAGCGGGACTTTATCCTAATTTCCTTGGGTTATTCATTTCTCCAGAGACAACAGCCCAAAGTAGCCCCACAATAGAAAATTGAATACTTAAAAAGGTTTAAATCGGCATCGGAGGGGGTAATTTATTGAAACAGCCTGTGGCAGCCAATCTGATTTCCATTTAATTAGCCTAAATGTGAATCGATTCCAACTTTTAGGTCAGTGCCCTTTTCTTAAATCCCTGTTAAAATGTGTTAAAAGGGGACTTAAAATGTATCATCTATTGTGCCTACAGTGCCTTTGCAAAATAGCCTAGCCTACTATTTTATTTTTAAATACTTTCATTTTATTTATTTATTTTTTTCTCTGTGAAATTTATTTCATTTTAGAACATGGGGTTAGTATGAGGATTAGGAGGAAACAATCAAAAGCAAAACAATATTTCTTTTCCTCCTGTAGCATCCTGCCAGCAACGCCCTGTATCCCAGACCGGCGTGCGTACCACACACACGCACTACACGGTAAGGGGATAACGGCTGCTATAGAACATCGAGCTGCTGCTGAAGCATCTGCAGCGCTGATCGGCTGTCTTTTGTTTCATTCCAGATGTCAGAGACTGATTGTCATCAACACCACTGCTGAGGATGTCTGTGAGTATTTCGATGAGAGTTCGGATCGGATGGATTCAATGAAAGGAATAATCCTACCGAGGAAAAACATGACAGGCACCCCGTTCCCCTGACGAATCTCTGGGATGCAGTCGTAGTTTGAGGCCGGACAGGATTTTAATCTCTGGAGTTACTGTAGTGAATGCGGGATGGTGTGCGCCCCACCCCGAGATATATTGATAAGGAGAACGCAGCTCTGTCCTTTGATGCCTCTCATCCGATCCGATTTTTTCCTTGACTGTGGCGCACAGTGAGCATCTTGTTTTTTTTTTTACTGGCTGGGACTGTTTGGGGTACCTTCGGATGTGGAGGGATTTTGCTGTTTTATCTGAAGGGATCAACAGAGCACTGTTGCTTTCACCGAGAGAGGAGAACCAGGGCTGAGCTGCTCACCTGGTCATTTCAACACACAATAATAAGTATGTGCAATAGCGTGTGCGTGTGCGTGTGCGTGTGCATGTGCATGTTCAATGCAATACAATACACAGTAGGACTGACTGGTAAAGCCTTAGTGTATATGTCCTCTCAGAATCATTGAATCATCTCCCTTTAAAAAAAAAAGGTCACCTCTTCCCACTCCACTCTCATTTTCCAGCCTATAGTGTCTCATGTTTTCATTCTCATCAGTTTGTTGGTAACAGGTGCTTTTTGAAGAGCTGGCAGCATCCCTCATCACTGTGAAGTCACTGCAGAGCACAGAGTCACCACACCACTGCAGAGATACATTTAATAACCATACTTCATCCCCTTACAGGAGACTTTTACTATGGTGTGTGTGCTCTCATGACATGTCCTTGCTTTGGGGCCGCACATGACGGAACATATAGGCCTTCAGTCTGACTGAGAGGCCATTAAAGCTTGTCAGTGTTTTACTGAGCTTATATGCAAGCTGGTGATGGAAATGCACTAATGGTAGGGTGATCAATAGAAGCCATGGTCAATTTCTTTTGCTGGCTTTCTTCACATGAGGAGATTTTACTGCACATAGAGTCGATCATGGATGGTAGACAGAAACTGGAGATTACTGAAGACTGCATTGCATGGCAGCAGTGGATGTTTGCATACAGTGATGTGTTAATGATATGAGTTTTGATACTCATTTTTAGTCTCTATTTCTGGTTTGCTTTGCTCCATAACTATTTACCTCTGATGAGCAGTGACTGTGTCATATTTGTCAGTATTTACCACATTTTCTTGAGGATGAATGTGCCTGAACTAATCACAACTTGTGTATGGGAGATGACTGGGTGTAAATATGTCAAATGTAGAACAAAACACAAGTGTGCATATCTGTGTGTCACCATGACTTCCTTAATTTGGTTATTTCAGGCCGGAATGTTCACAAAATAGGCAGTTTTTCAGCTGTTTCCTAACCATTTGGACAGAATCTAGTGGTTTTGTAGTTGTTATTTTATAATTACTTAGAGCCAGTCCCACAATGAGCTTTCCTTAGTTTGTGCCATTTCTGGGTCTGTATGATGTCTCTCTCTTCATGCCATGGGGCCTTTAAAATTAATATGAGTTCCCCCAGCCTGCCTATGGTCCCCCAGTGGCTAGAAATGGCGATAGGTGTAAACCGAGCCCTGGGTATCCTGCTCTGCCTTTGAGAAAATGAAAGCTCAGATGGGCCGATCTGGAAATCTTGCTCCTTATGAGGTCATAAGGAGCAAGGTTACCTCCCCTTTCTCTGCTTTGCCTGTCCAGAGAATTTGGCCCACCCATGAGAGAGAGACATCATGGCTTTCAAACGAGCAAAGTGGCAGTTGGTCAAGGCCACACCCCCACCTTGCCCCCCCACACCTTTAAACATGCCTATCCATAAACCTTCAACTGATAATTACATTGCTCTTTATAAAATAGGCCATTTGATTCACTTTTAATAACTCATTTAAATCATGCAAAAAATCCCCCTGCTTCACTTAGCACTGGAGTATTTTCCTTGTTAAATAACTATTGACTTTTACTGATTAATGTAATAGTAACATGATCCTGGTGCTGTGACATGAAAAGACACTTTAGACAGGCCGCCTTGTCTAGAAGGAAATTTATGTGAATCAGCAGTTTACGCATGCTGCAGGACTGAAACCAGATCCCGACTCCACACACTCATTCACCTCCACCAGCCAGTCCATAAAATAAGCTGCAATCAGATCATATCCAGCATTTCAGCAGTCATCCTGAAATCATTGCTACAACACACCTTTGAGTCCACACATCTGCTGAGGCACCAGTTTTCTCTGGATCAGTCAGTCAAACAACTAGAAAACAGGAACCAAAACCATCAATACAATGTTTGTCTTGTTTATTGGCAAATTAAATAATTTACCTTACTATAATGAATTTTCCAGGTGAAAATTAATCTGCTATCTTTCATGCATAAAACATACAGGGATATGATGCTTCTTTTTTGAAGCAGGAGAGTGGAGTAGAGCTTGAAAACCGTTGTAAAGACTGACATGTCTGTCCTCCTTTGCAGCCTTTCAGCATGGCCGAGAGGACACAGGAGCAGGGCTCGGTCAGCATCCCCATGGAGGAGACCAAACTCCATGGCGGTGCGCCTCCAGAGGTGCCACTGCTCACCCACTTAAAGAAAGTGGAGAACCACATCACTGAGGCCCAGCGCTTCTCCCACCTCCCACGCCGCTCTGCTGTGGACTTGGAGTTCAATGAGCTCTCGCACACCATCCGCGAGGGTCCCTGGTGGAAGAGGAGAGGTACTGCAAAGCTCAGTTCACATAGTAACCATGATGGATTGGATGGGCAAGCAAGAAAGCACCACCCATGATGATCAATATCTGGGGTGCAGGAATGACACATGTAGCCCAGTCCTGTCCACACACACACACACACACACACACACACACACACACACACACACACACACACACACACACACACACACACACACTTGCAAACTTGCACCATGCTGTAGCAAGCAGTGTGCTGGTAAGCTTTGCTGCGCTCAGCAGAGTTTAGACATAGTAAATAATTTACACTCACAGGTTGGCACATTGCTTGCCTCTCTTTTCCCTGTGTTGTCTGACGATAGGCAGTGAGTCAAGCCCACGATTGATCTGCTCATGAAATATGAACAGCAGTATTTCAACTCATTACCTTTATTACGTAATGATGAGCCTCCAACCTTTGGTCATCTCCCACCCATTTCTCCACCCTCTGCAAACTATTATATTTAGCTGCTCGTGTTATGTTCTGTATATTTAACAGGGTGGAGATGGGGGACTTAAGAAGAACCCTTTATTCACATTCTTCACAAAGTATGCTTAGGAGAGGCCCTGCATGATGCATTGCAGATTGTCTTGTGTTTATTTCAGTCTTGTGTAATATTGATGTGCATTATGAAAGCCTGGCAGAGGAGTGTTTGCTGTTTGACTATGAAACCTGAATGTATGGGAGTATTCATAAGGAGGATCACAGCTAGAGAGCTTTTGATGCTGGCTTTTCCGTTAGTGGATCTCATCAAATCAACCTGTGGTTTCTGCTTCTGTTTGTGTTGTCTCTCCATGGTGCCTGCTTCAGCTCATCAGGCCGATGATGTGTGAGCAGGAAGCGTCTCAGCTTTTACTAATTAAGTGGTGCCTTTCATAAAGAGGCTCGCCTGCCATTTTACTCTCTTTTCTATCTGACTGAACCTCCCGTCGTATACATCCAGCTCCTTATTACCCCTCTCTGCCTTTCCAATTACCTCTGCCACTCACATAAAATAATATGATCACTGTGTTGCTTATATTTGACATATATTGTAGTTCATTCTGCTTGTCAGTGTTTGGGTTTCATTTGACAAGCTAAGCTCAGAGCTGATTCTCTGCTGTTCCTGTCTGCCTGATCAAGGCTGTAAAACAGTTGTAATCAACCAGAGCTTAAGGCTGTTGTTCTGCTGTATGCTTTAGTTGTCAGTGATATTTCTCCTTGGAAAAAAAACATAATTTTCTATCATTTCTGCTGAATTATATTCAATTATACAGCTGAGCTGAGGAAAAGGGATGATGTCAACAGTGAGCCTTGAATGCTTGATGTCATTTGTAATTGAATGTGTTTTAGTTTTTGAGTCACTGACACACTACGTATGAGTCATTTCAATGTCTTTGGCGAAAACAGGAATAGATTACCACGAAGAGGATAGCCTATTGTAAATGTAGATTTGTAAAAGGGCTCAGGAAGGTCTAGTGATGTATGGGCTGTCCGCCATCTGCATTTATTTTTTATTGTAGATTCTTTTTGGCAAGAGCATTCATTTATCCCTGTTAGGATGACGTTGCGGTGACCTGCTTTCATGTTGAGGGTATTCTCTTCCTCTTGAGGTATTCTCCTAAACTGGTGAAACATTAGCCCAGCCATGAAAGGGGAAGGACAGGAATAGGGAGGGAGAGCAGGGAAATGTTTACATGCCTCTCTGTGATTCCAGCTCTGTATTTTGTTATTTACTGCAATTGCGTCTCTGCACCTGCATTGTTGATTTGTTAAAAGGAAGAGGAGTGTGGTCATCTTAATAGATACAATGACATCTTTTACTGAACATGCTCTTCTTGTATTTGCTTATTTATCCTGTTGTGTGGTCAGACAGAGTCAGAGTTATACAGAGTCTCAGTGTGTTATCTATTAAATGTCCTTACGTGAGGGGAATGGACCATTAGAAAATGATCAAGGACATCAGACGGATCTAGTCTATTTATTGGAGCTAGTCCATATCCAAGATGTTCCGCTTCCGGGATTGCTCCGTTGTCGCTGGAAATTCCGCCGGATTTCACTCTTCACTCTTTTCAGCCGGCTGTCCGGTACCTTCCGCTTTCTTTGTGTTGGAATTATTCCCTTCGGTAGATTTATGAGGACTATGGTTAACTGCTCCTCAGATCTCTGCAGGGTAAATTGAGACAGCTAGCTAGACTATCTGTCCAATCTGAGTTTTCTGTTGCACGATTAAACTTTTGAATGTACACATTTTGCAGCGGCACCATGGCTCTGCACGGTGCTTAGCGCTGGCCATGACGATTGTGATTGGGTTAAAGAAATGCCAATAAACCAGAGCACGTTTTTCTCCCATGCCGGAATGCTGTGTGGACTAGCCAGACCCTCCTCTGCAGCTTTGTGGAAGAAGGTCTGGCAAAGTTTGGAAATAAAAAAATATGGGGGGGTGGGTGGACTAAGAAAGAAGTGAGTTTACCAGATCTCTGTCAGAATGTCGGGTTGCATTGTGGAGAATATAGGCACCATGTTTTCACAAGGAAGAAAACTGCATGGAATAAAAAAGATGATATCTTTTTGCACTTTTATAACATCCAACAATATATAGAAGAGAGATGCTAAATTGCGGGAGTACTCTTTAAACATGCATTCTATCTAATTGCAGCCCAGCTTATTTGATCAAAGAGCCTATTCACCAGAGTTTGTGTAGTCCTTCCCTAAGATTAGAATGATGAAGAAACAAGCATTGATTAAGTGTGAGGGAAAATAACTACTTTTCTTCAGATCACACTGCTTTATGGAAACATTCTATTCCTGGTGTGAGAATTGGGTTGTCATTTGTGTCAAGCGCTCCAATTTGAGGCATGTAAGAACCCACCTCAACCGTGACTCATAATAATTTGTCAAACAATTACTTTGAGACTTTCTAACACATCAGACTCGATGTACACTGTCAAATGTTGTTACATTGGTGTGTATTTGACAGTGAGGTGAGCTACATACTCTGTGGCTCTCATGGGTGATCAGGATGTGCCTGCAGCCTCACAAAGATAAGGGCCTTATTATGCGCGACCTACACCGGGTTAGATCATCAGTATGCACCACATGCCATAGCAGGGCTGCTTCACTGACAGGGCTGCTTCGCTGCTCTGCTGTCTGAGTGGAGGCTGTCTGATGTAATAACACTGCGTGGGAGGAAGGAGCACTGCCATTAGGGTACTTTACTCTTAGAGTGAGGGTTTAAGGGTGCTGGCAGCTCTGCCGAGACCCTAATTACAAAGCTCGAGACAGGAAGAATCATCCCTGCAGAAACGGGTGAGGCAAGGGAGACAGGGGTGATAACCTGGCAGGATACTTTTTTTACTTTCCATATCTGGAATCTTTCAGAATCTACATATGTCAGTTCTAAAACTGTTAAAACCTAAGCAATCTACAGTAAAAGGGCACGCCACGTCCACCATTTTTAAAACCGCTACAGGAAAACAATGCCTGTGGTTTATCTGTTGGCGTCACTGATGGAGCCATTATCTTTCTCTACTCTTGTTTTTCTTATTTTCTTTTTTTCCTTTAAAGTATTGTTTGTACGCCTGATGCCAAACTCTCCTAAAATGCTGTGAAATCTTCTGGTGGATGTTCAAAATACACTTTTGAAATATTTTGTAGACAATGTAACATAAATGTGAGTCTGGTAAATGGGCTAGAATAGTAAATGTAACAGACTGTTTAAGATCTTCCAATATGTAGTGTAAAAAGATACATCTAAACTCTGGAGGAAAATGTCTGAGAATAATTGTTAGAAACAATTTCAGACCAATTGCAGCACTATAAATAACAGCTTGTTTCCTCTCTGTCAGGTTACAAAGCCCTCCTCAAGTGTCTGTCGGGAAGATTCAACAGCAGAGAGCTGATTGGCATCATGGGGCCTTCTGGAGCTGGGAAGTCCACTCTGATGAATATTCTGGCGGGGTACAGGTGAGAGGTGGAAGATCATACTTTTGATCTAATTTAGGGCTTAGAAAATGTCTGCAATATCATTGTGTTTTCTGTTGGGAAACAGGGAGACGGGCATGAAGGGCCAGATCCTGGTGAATGGTCGACCGAGGGACCTGAGGACCTTCAGGAAGATGTCGTGCTATATCATGCAGGATGACATGCTGCTGCCACACCTCACTGTGAGGGAGGCCATGATGGTGAGGTCATCTAAAAATAATCAAAATAAACACCTCATTAAATTCTTATGTTCAATAATAATGTGCTGACTTCTATTTGTCTTTCAGGTTTCTGCCAATCTGAAACTGAACGAGAGCATGCAAGTCAAAAAAGAACTTGTAAGTCTAAATGTGTTGATTGCATTACATATGTACAGAATTATTTTTCAGCTACAGATAGACAAGAAATAGCAATGAGTCTCACTTCAAAATTGCCATGCTACAGTGCATATTTATACCAAAAGCTATCCTTTAATTCCTTGTGTTAGATAATTATGAGTAAGCCAGCCTTCTTTATTATTGTTATTGGATTTACAGGATATGGCTTGTACAGGCCATAAATGTCACTTCCTATACATGGATAACAATCGTTGTTGATGTACACCATCTTGTCTGCAGCCAGGTCAAATCTTACGATATAAGGTCACATATAGCATTATAGTAGATATCATCCACCCCTACTAGTTATCATCATGTACCCACATTTGTTTCTGTTTGTGCCTAAGGTGGATGAGATCCTGACTGCTCTGGGTCTTCAGGAGTGTGCTCAGACACGCACCAACTCTATCTCTGGGGGCCAGTGTAAAAGACTGGCCATTGCCCTCGAGCTGGTCAACAATCCTCCTGTCATGTTCTTTGATGAGCCCACCAGGTTAGGATATTACTTAGCGAGATTGAACGTAAAATCAACATAAATCCAGATTAAAAAGTGCATCCATCTGTTTGGTTTTCTGTCTGTTCTTGTGCCCCATCCCAGTGGTTTGGACAGCGCATCTTGCTTCCAGGTGGTTTCTCTCATGAAGTCTCTGGCTCTGGGAGGGCGGACAATCATCTGCACCATTCATCAGCCCAGTGCCAAGCTCTTTGAGATGTTTGACAAGGTAACTTGAGTGCTTATAGTGCTGGACACGTCTAGCTTTCCATAAGGTGCTCAGACCATGCAGGGCACTACAGGTTAGCATGATTTATTTTATCCAGCTGACAAGCAGCGCAGCAGTCAGTACTCAGGCCTGTTGTTTTGTCAGTTGTTCATATATTATTCAGAGAGTCAGTGAGTTGGAAACAATGTTGATTACTCTATATCTGTGTTCCCCCACCAGCTGTACATCCTCAGTCAGGGTCAGTGCATATACAAGGGCACAGTCCCTTACCTCATCCCTTATCTGAAGAACCTGGGCCTCCACTGCCCAACGTATCACAATCCTGCTGACTTCAGTAAGTCAAGCAACTCCTTTAGTACACATGTTTGTCTGTTTGTCAGTTTTTTTGTACCAGCTTGTCCTCTCTGTCCCCAGTCATTGAGGTGGCATCAGGGGAGTATGGGGATCTGAATCCAGTGCTGTTTGAGGCAGTCCAGGGTGGACTATGCTCCGAGGAGGGCAAGAAGAACTCCAGAGACAAAAGTGACTCGTCCTGTCCCTCTCAATGTCACAGTGTGAGTGGATCACCTCTCGCCTATCACCACACCTATATTTTTTATATTAACAGACGTCATAGCCTCACATCATATAGTAATTATAAATGCAAGCCCTACACCACAGAACTTTGAAAATGCCTTTAGAAATCTCAAAGAATTGTTCGATTACAGGAAATTGCCTCAGATTTCGTCAGTTTCTGATGAAATCACTGCATTCATTGAACAATAACTGATCTACTCATTTACATGAAAAGTAAAGGGAACATATTTCATATCTGCAGAGCCACAATGTTATAGAAATGATAAATACTGTCCAATAACTTCATATTTGAGGTTCAAATAAGTAATCACAGCCAATAAAAGAACCCCAACATTTAACACACACAGTTAATTGTGTTCCATTAAATAAAAATACCCCTTTCCTATCCACATAATCCAAACTGATCTCCTCTCCTCCACTCCATCGATCTGTTTCCTCAGCTTCCCCTCACTCTCTCTTTCTCAGCCTCTAAGTCGCTTTTGATAAGACCATCAGCTAAATGCTAAAACTGTAAATGTAAACCACCAAGAGCTCTCTGGTATACCATTACTCCTGTATGGTGCAATTTTGCCCTTCTACTCCTTTAAACATTTTATAAATTTTTTGATTTTCTCTGTTGCCCATTCTATCTACTCATGGGGTTTTCTGTGTAGGCATCAGTCAGTAACCTTTACCATAGCCAGAGATTATTATGTTTTTGAGTCTTATATATGTCCTAATCATCATTTTCTGGCTACTGCCTTCTAACTTTTATATTCTTGGATTGCATGATTTCAGATATTGTAACTATAGTGACCTTCCACTTCCACTCAAAATGTCAGCCATCATTCACCACCTAGAATGAGGTGCAGACACAGTATGCTTTGGAGTATGTTTGGAGGTTTTCATTTATTTAAGGACCAAATGTATGTCTATACTGACATTAAAACTTCATTAAGATAAATGGACCAGGTACACACATCAAATAAACAGTCAGAGTATTTGTTATTCAACTGTTTGGATCAGTTTTTTTTTTTAAAGGTTTATTTAGATAGGGACAGATACAAAAAACATAGTTTAACTTCAACAGCCATCTGATGTATGTATCATAGTGTTTTTAGCCGAAGCTAATTCTCGACACTTGTCCCTCGTAGGGCTAACTTAAAGATTAATTTACAATGCGGTGTAGAAAGGATATGATTTCTCTTTTTTGCTAATGTCTAGTATCTGTGTGTAACTAACTCCTTGTTCTCGCTGTCTTTCTCCACAGGACACAGGAACCCTTGAGAAACATAGCTTTGCCACCAGTACATTCACACAGTTCTGCATACTCTTCAAAAGAACCTTCATTACAATATGCAGGGACACGGTAAAATAATTATTCTACAAACTTTTGACTGTGATAAGCAAAGCCTATTATGAAAAACAGGTTTAATCTGATTCTTGGTATCAATTAAGGGCTTTTGAGTTGTGTTTATTGATGTTTATTTTGTGTGTTTTCAAGGTGCTAACCCACCTCAGGGTGATGTCCCATATTTGTATTGGAGTGCTGATTGGCTTGCTTTATTTCAAGATTGGAAATGATGCCAGCAGGGTCTTCAACAACACTGGCTTCCTCTTTTTCTCCATGTTGTTCCTCATGTTTGCTGCCCTGATGCCCACCGTTCTAACCTGTAAGATGCTTAGTCTAGCAAGAGATCGGAAACATTGATTTGCTGTGTTGTTTTTCTGGTTTAAGTGAAAAGTCTTATAACGCTGCTATTGTTCCACAGTTCCCCTGGAGATGTCCGTGTTTATAAGGGAACATCTCAACTACTGGTACAGCCTGAAGGCCTATTACTTGGCCAAAACAATGGCTGACATACCATTCCAGGTAATGTTCGAATGATTGAGCACACAATGGTTTTGACATGAATACAGTATATTTCAAATAAGCGACACTACAAAATCTCTTTTACAGGTGCTTTGTCCAATCTTGTACTGTAGTATAGTGTACTGGATGACTGAACAGCCACCAGAGGCGACTCGCTACCTGCTCTTTATGGCGTTGTCAACATCCACGGCCCTGGTGGCCCAATCCCTAGGTCTGCTTATAGGGGCTGCATCCACGTCTCTGCAGGTGAGGAAACATGCATCCTTTAAATTAGATGTCCCCCTCCTCTAAAAAAATAGTTTTGGTTTTTGTTGCTGTTTGACATTCACTGTGCAGGATGACGTATGTACAGAGTACTGTTTTCAAATTCATCTGCTGAAGAGGGAAAGTTTCTCTATGCTCGCTTTAAATCTGAGTGTTGTGATGTGTTCAAACAAGCGTCATTTTGTGACATCACAACTGGAAAGGCAATCCCTGCGTTCCAATATCCATGTTACCATACTATTTAGTATGCCAGAAAAATATTTAGTATGTCCCAATACATAGTAAGTACAAGTATGTCAAATGCAATATACCAAAAATACCAGGATGTTCTTCTGCATCCCGTCAGATTTTGCAGTATGCAAGCCAGCAGGCTTTTCTGGCTATTCTGACCCACAATCCTTAGTGCAGCATATATGAGCAACAGAGTTAAAGTTCAAGGTGCAATGTTATGAAGTAGTATGTCCCAATTGTATGTATACTACATGCAACACTATGTATATGTAATGGCAGCTAGTACATGCTATCAGTAAGAAGAAAAAGTATACGATTTGGAACTCAAGGAAGAATGCGTGGAATGAAGACGATGATATTTCTGTTTCTGCTGAATTGATTCGATCCTTTACATTGTCCACGGTGAGTCCAACAATGTTATAGAAGTGCAATGCTAAACCTGCGCAGTATTCTTTTAAGTATCTGCTGACAAGTTATTTGTCATAAATTTTAGATATTTGTTCCACAGGTGGCAACCTTCGTGGGTCCAGTCACAGCCATACCTGTGCTCCTCTTCTCTGGCTTCTTTGTCAATTTTGACACCATTCCCAAATACCTACAGTGGAGCTCTTATATTTCCTATGTCAGGTACTGTCAGCTACTTTATGCAATTCAAATTTCTAAGAGATTCCAACCACAAGTTTTAGACTTCTCCTAAATTTATTTTGGCCATCTGTCTTTGTGGTCAGTCTTTCTCTGATCTGAAATGATTCTCTTTAAATAAGCCTGGGTTCACGAGTTCAACATTTCCTATTTCAGGTACGGCTTTGAGGGGGTAATACTCTCTATCTATGGGATGAACCGGTCGGAGCTGGAGTGTCCGGGCGTGGTGTGTAAGTTTCAAAAGCCGGAGGAGGTCCTGCAGCTGCTGGATGTGGAAGATGCAAAGCTCTACGTGGACTTCATGGTGCTGGGGGTCTTCTTCCTGGTCCTTAGACTCGCTACTTACCTGGTTCTGCGCTACAAAGTCAAGTCAGAGCGTTAAGACGTTGAGAGGCTAATGGATTTAGATACTCTCACATATCCCATCAGTGTGAGATAGTAAGCAAACATATAGTCCTTCTTTCTCTGTCTTTCTCTGACTTTACATATGTGTACAAAGACATACACAAGTCCAGCACATAAAATCATCAGAAAGCTGTGCTGCACCACCAAACTGTATAGTATAATATTATCTTCTAAACGGTTTGTTATTCAAGAAAAAAGTGTTGTTCTGCCCATTATTAGTTGTCCTTCAGGTAATAGTATTCTTTAGCTCATCATTATCTTCTAAAAATATTGTGTTTCTGCATTATACATAAACAGAATAGCCACCAAAGTAAAGCATGTGTCTTTAAACTGAGATATTTAGATTTTTGGCAACTCCAAGAAAGGGCCACGTGAATCATCCCGATTTATGGGGAGGCATAGAAACCATATTTGTGCAGGAGTGTCCAATTGTAGCTTCTTAATCCAATGCCTAAAAAGATAATCCAAAACCCACGTCAAAATCCCGTTAATTGCACCCATCAAGATGCCCCAGGAACATGATTTCGAGATGGATACCTTTTTATTGCTATGAGGAAAAGTGGAAACTTTCAGTGCCAGAAAACGTTTTTGCGGCTTCCCACTATCCTGTAGGATGATCTCATCAGGTATCTTTACCAGGACGCTAAACATGATGGCTTTTCTTTACGGATCCTTTATAAATCGACTGCCAGTGGATGAGTTTCCTCGCTTTCCATCTGCAGTGTGGATCAAATTTGCAGGACCTTCTACCTGACCTTTGAAGGTGGTAGAGCGGGTAGACGTGGATGAGATGTTTGTAAAAAAAAAAGAAAGTCAAGCAGTGTGTCTTATACAAAGACTCCTATGGATGCACCTTGCGACCAGACCTGATTCCTTACTTGCTCCCTAATATAGGCTAATATACCAAGGAAGCATTCAGAAAGCAAGCATGACTGCTGTTTCCGTCCTGATGCAGAGGGCTGTTGCACAGAGAGAATGATGTAGGTGAAGTGCAACAGCCTTTTCTGTGGATAAAAAAAAGAATCATCTTTTGACACAATTCTTTGAAACTGCTTGTGTCCACTTGTTGTATGTCTCTTTAGCTGCCTCCTCCCTGAGCTAATCTATCCTTCTCTTCTTCTGCTTTGCTGATGTCTGACAGATGTGTGTTGTCTAAAACAATGCTAGATATATGAAATGCTGGCTGGGCAGTTTTGGTGCCTCTGCACTAGAACGATTTGAGTTTCCTCTGCTTCATTGTTTGCACATACACCTTATGTCAACAAACATGCTGGAACACACACACACACACACACACACACACACACACACACACACACACACACACACACATGCACACACACACACACGCACACACAAGCACATACACGCACACACACGGCAATGTTTAGAAGAGCCTCTCCTTGTTGCTGGGCAATGCAAATGTTTTCCAATAGACTTGCTATAAAATATTTCTTACTTAAACTATGCTACTTAGTAATCCTTATTATAATGCATAAAATAGTGCAGAGTATATAATCAATGATTGTACAGTGAATATGTCATGCTGTAAACAAATTTGCACTTTTCAATGTATGTCGATTCTTTTTTATTTATTTGTATTTTATTTTATTTTAATATATCTATGTGATGAGTGCTGCTTGAAAGTACAACGGGAAAAACAGCAACCGAATGTTGCATGTTCACATTAGAAATGAAGTTCATGAAAAAATAAATTTCAGAGTAAAGCGTAGCGATTTTATTTCCTCATCCAAATGTATGTATTATGCCTTGTTTGAGGAGATGCAATCCTCTTCTTTCTGCTGAAAATGTTTAGAATATGGATTCAAGTGCATCATTGCTGTAGATATCAAAACAAAAAAAAAGAATCAGGAGTGAGAAGGTAGAAATGTGTGAATTGTGCTGGAAGGTAGAAGGATTAACAACAGTCAACCAAATGTATCATCATGTAGCTAAGGAGATTGGCGGTCTCTTTAGGAGCAAACTGGATCAGAAAGCAGATCAGTGATCACTGTTCAGCAGGTGGAATCCTGCACACACAGAAGGTTGTAGGTGGAGATTTGGATTCTGTCATTAATAGCAATAGCCAACATTGAGATGTTTAATTGTTATACCTCCCAATGTCATAAATCAGTTCATATGTTTTATAGTAAGTCATTTTGTTCTTACTAGTTTAATTATCTGCAATAATCATCCAAATGGTGTTTTAACTCTATGAGAATTTCATGAAGGGACAATGTGACACCACAACCCCCCCACCCATCTTTTCATTTTAGTTTTTTGGTGGACAGGTTTACTGGATGGCCCTCTTACGGATTCAATTGGAGGGACAGAAGCAGAATAACATTAATACTAATAAAATGTACTGTAGATGGGTGCTGCTGGATAAGATAAAGCCACCAGAAATATCTTAATGTCATACCCCGTCAAGATAATTGGTTCTCAATGTGTATGTAGCATGGGAGAAATACCGCATGAAGCCAGTTTTACTGCCAACACAGCAGATAGGCTATGTGTTTAAACCTTCCCCCAATTATATCAAAAGCCATGAGTTGGTAGCAGACCTGCGGGTGTGACTTTGTATGGTAAAAGGAAAAAAAAATAGCTCCAGCCCCAGAACAAAGCAGGGATAATTAGCAGTGTTGAAGTCATTAACCAGTCTGGAAACGTCTCGGCCCGAGGTCTGAAGGCCTGTGGTACCAAAGAAGAAAACAAATCATCCTTCTTCTGCTGCAAAATGTAAAATGTAGATGGTGCACCTCTCACTGAGATTAGATTTTCTCATTAATTTTCTCACCAAAGAAAGAGCTCTGAAAAGTTATTCACATCCCACTGGATTTTCCTGATTTCAGGATTTGTAATCCTCCTAAAATGATCATGTTTTTTAAGATTTGTTTCCCAGTGTCCCTTCCAGGTCAGAAAAGTGATATGTATGACAGATATGATTTGGCTCCAGTGGAGATACTAAAATCATGTGTAAGCAGTATTCAGCATGTGCGAGATGCAGCTGATGTTCAAATGTTCAAAAATGCTTTATCACTCTCTTTGACACTTTTATTTATTATGTTACTATTTCTCCTGTTTGTCCTAATAGGCCACCTGGCTTTAGTGCACTCTATCATGCATGGGAAATAATAATATGCAGACTATCAGAAAGCCATGGTTGTCTGATTGAAAATTAGTAATAGAATGAAAGGCTGTTTAACACCGGATGTTTTATTTTTTTTATTTTTGTTTGATATAATTTGTTTATCGTTTTTTTATAAATTTATGGTTTCTCAACTCCAAAAAATGCAAGTTCTGTATACTGAACGCTGTTCTGAGGATTAAAATAAAGATCATTTATAACCTTTGCCCTTGCTCAGTGAGATGATTTGCTCAAACATTGACTGTTCATTTGTGAGGCTTATACATAGCCACAACGCTAATGAAGTTAATATATGGTTGTTTGCTAAATCAGGTATCCCACACTACAATAAGAGCACTGAACACTTTATGACACTTTTTCCATACTTTCCAGGGGTTTCGAGAGCACCGATGTGGTCTTGTGGAATTTAATTTGTTTTAAACATAACTGTTCACTCTTTATATAAATGTGCCATGAGACACGTGAACAACCACCAGAGGTTACTAAAATACCCAATATTAACTTGGTCCGTGTTTAATGGCATGTATTAATATGAAAGCATCTTTTTATTAAAAGCAAATAGTTTTAACTTGAACAGCTTTGTAATGTAAGCTGTATTTTTTTGGACAGAATTAACCAAATGTTATAAATGCTGTCAATGAAAGTCAGTGGGAGGTCACATTCTGCATTTCTTTTTCTCTTGGCTTGATTAGGTTGTAGACAAGAGGGACCCCTGCTGGCGAGACATGTAAACCATCCTTCCTTGAAAATATGCAGGACTACATCAGCATTTTTGCATGTCCTATGCCATTACCTGTCATGCAGTCTCTTTGCAGTACTATGTGTGAGAATATGTAAAATGTAATTTTATCTTGATATAATGAGGCTGGTGCCTGGTTTGATTTAAGTTTTTTGGATGTGTGCACTCTCTCTTCTGGTTGTTTATGAGTACTGCATAGTCATCAAATTGGCTTTAATTGATTAAACCCTATAAGGCTGCAGCACCCCGAGACAGATCGATGCACTCATAGTCAAATCGGGTGGTAACAATCTTAATTCAAAGTATAATTGCCATAATGACGTAGGGCAGATCCACATCCCCATGACCACGAGGAGCCGACTTGGGGCTGAATCAGGGTCAAGGAAACGTTTGTTTCCAGAGAAGAGAGAGCCCATTCTGCAGAGATCAGGTCTGAGAGTTGATGCCTTTGTCCTCACAGCAGCTCACATTCAATACCCACCAGAAAACTCTGTAACCCCTGAGTTTAGGCCTGTTTGTGCTTTCGGAATAATTGCCACTACATCTTCTTCTAAGTTTTTGTCGTCAATATACTTTCATACATTTCTATGTGGTATTACACAATTGTATCACAATTTTAGTGTTAAGCCTAGTGGTAATACCTATATGTCAATTTAGGCCTACAATTTTCCAAGTTGGACAAGCTTGGACAGCACATAGTTATTACAATGACTATCATTGAAATGCTGTTAAAACAACTGTAAGCTGGATGTCTAAATATTTTAGATATATTTAGCCCATTTTTACTCAAAGGACATTAAGATTCAAGAGTAAATTGAAGTTTTGTAAGTGTGTTTTGAACAATGAAATACTGAGGTTAACCTGCAGTAAACCTGCTAGAACATGGATTGAAAAAAAAAAAAAAAAAAAAAAAAGACATGTTCAGCAAAGTTCAGAAAGCTCACCAATGGATGTATTATATTAACTCACCTGCCTCTTTGGGAGCACTCCTGCTTCTTTCTTCCGGGTTGGTTTTCCGACTTCCGCTCCTCGCATTCTTTCAAGAATTTTCATCTTGCATTTTATTACATCTTTGTTGTGGACCGGCATTTTCCCACAACACCCTGCTCCTGCTCTCACAGATGACGAAAATGGCGGACAACGCATCATCGGTAGGTTTTTGAGAGATACAATTTTATTTTAGAGACATTGACCAGTTTCGGGATGGAAATTAACGTATTATTTTCAACAGGTCGAGATTGTTGAGGGCTGTCGCCTCCCCGTTCTTCGTAAAAACCAAGAGCACGAGGACGAATGGCGTAAGTATTGTCCGGTTGATCTTCCAGTGCTAAGCTAGCTAATGCTAACAGACGAACCTCAGCTGTTGTTATCAGACGCCACGGCCTCCAGTTAAAGCACTGTAAACACCACACTCACAGGGTACACATGTAGTTGTACCATGTTAATGTAATTGATTTGAATGCTTGCTAAAACCACTGTTACATCCAAGGGACGTTTTAAAAAAAATAAATAATAAAGATACAGTTTATTGGGAAAGACTAACTCAGGAAGAAAATCCATTTGACATCAGACTGTTGTTTACAAATATAAAACCGATTGTTCAAGTTAAATAGTTGGTTTCCTAATTGCAGATTGGCTCACTTATAAGCACTATGTTTGGGCTAAAGTGGTTCTAATGGTTCTGACAGCTCGGAGGATGAGAAAAGTAAAAGCCACAATAAAATTAGCCCAAATCAGTCCTGCATCTAAGTGACACTTTCTCAGTTAATTTGTTATTGTTACGCTTCACAAAGGCCATTATGGCAGCGTTACTATTACTTTTTAATAAGTGACATGATATTGTTTAACCCCCATCTCCAAGTGGGTTTAAATTAAAGCACTAACCTATTGAGTACTAACTGTTTCAGCACTACTTGCTAGCTTAGGTTAGTGAAAGCTACATAAATCCTTTAACCCACAATATCTGTTGACTATTTGTTAGTCTATAATGTTTTAGCAGCTATTTCGGGGGGCACATCTCTTCTGACACCTTGGCTAAGAAGATGATGAATATATATAAATAAATTGTACTTACATGTGGAACTTTGTAGTTTGGCTTATTTGAAACTGTGTACTTTTATGTGATTCTCGCTGTTCCGAGTTTGAACTTTCATGATTGTGTGCACTTATTGAAAGCCGCTTTGGATAAAAGCGTCCGCTAAATGAAATGTAATGTCAATGTAAGTTATGGTCCATCACAATAATTTTGTTAATTTGAGTACAGTTCATTGCAAGTTTTAATTTGACTTGTCTTCTTTTCTTACAGCATTGGCTGAAATCTTAAGTGTGAAGGAAGTCTCTTCGAGAAAGCTTTTCTATGTTCACTATATTGACTGTGAGTATAGTTTGTTACTAATTATTATTATTATTTTTTTTTTTTACATTTTAACTGTTGGTCACTTTACAGGCTGAATTCATTACACAGAAACATAAACAAAATGTCTTCTTGTTTGTGTAAAATTGCTTGTGTTAAAAGTCAACAAGCGGCTGGATGAGTGGGTCACAGGGGACAGGCTGGACATGAAGAAGCTTCAGTTTCCTAAGAAAGAAGCTAAAACGCCTACCAAGAATGGTCTTTCAGGCTCCCGTCCCAGTTCTCCAGAGAGAGAAGTGGTAAGCATGTGCTACGCCACCAAATATTTATCTCAAACTCCCAATCATTGCAACAATACACTCAGTTTTGGCACCATCCCCATTGTGAAGACACTAGTATATACAATATAAGCCTTCAGTTTCCATCCCAGCATTTTGACAGCTGTAACAGCGACTGAGTCATTTTAAAAGATGGCTCCAAGGTAGACCAGTGGATGCTATAATTGTTAGATGAGTAAGATTAGTCATGTTTCAGACTAGTTAGCCCTTTGCATTGCTTCAATGTACTGACCGCATTTAAAAGTTAAATTTGATGTCAAGCTCAATTACTGTGTTATGAATATTGCTAAGTGGATCATATAAACTGTGTGGTGTAGATTGTAACAAGTTAGATTAGTATTTATAATAAGCGGTGGTCAATTCTACAAGCAGCACAAAGAAAATAACTTTGTTTTTAGGAGTTAATCATTTTCACTGGTGGTTGTTTAGATGAACAAAAAAACTCAGTGTAACTATATAAGCAACCATTTACATGGTTGTTTTACCATTATTTTGCATGCTGCTTTAAACAACAATTTGTTCAAATGTACCAACACAATATGATGCGTTTTCTAGTAGTAGTAGATTATATGTTCATTGATTTTTATAATGAACTTAGCCTCGACACTTAAATAATTACATTTTAGCGAAACATTTAAGGAGTGCGTGATAAGGAGAACTCTCCATTTGTTTCAGTCTTATGTTTTTCTATTCATACTTCTACAGATCTTTATTTAGATTGCCCCAGAAACTGTTAATTTTTAATGCTGTTAGTTATCATTAAAGACACTCAATGTCAGTTAACCCCCTTCCTTCTCTTCCTTTCTGTTCAATACAGAGGAAGAGTCTAGATCTCAACGTACAGTCTGCCACAGCTCCTTCCAGAGGCAAAACCCTCCCCACACCGGTACAACTTGAATTGACACATTTTTTTTCCCGAAATGACTGAGACCTTGTTTAAACCTGGTGTTAACATGCAACCTTTGTGATCATACAGCTATCGGGTCATGCTGAACTGCATGGGAATCCAGAAATAAACAACCATGAAATAAAAAAGGAAGATGCTGATCCGGTCGTGCAGATCACATCTGGAAGTGCTTTAACACACAGTGTAACCAAATGTTTGTCAGGTGTATGCACTGGACTTGTCAAGCCACATTTCAACTTCAAATCTTTCAAGGTAGCTGGTATTCTCGGTTTATGTTGTAATCTCTCATGTGCTGAAGATGGATTATTCTATGAGATTTCATTGTCTGCAGGTGTAATTTAAAATATATATTTTTAAATCACATATACTAAAGCAGCTAACATAATAAATCACCCAACAAGGTAGGAGTGGAAAGTTGTTGATTCAGGCAGGTTTGACTCCTGAAGACACATTTTTAGTTGTAAGAATAAACCCAAGGGAGTGGCAGCTGATCTGTGTCTCTTGCATCTTAATACCAGGTTTCAATAGGGCCTTTACTTTGAACTAGTTTAAGCTGGAGATAAACTGAAATTGGTGAAACCTGCTTAATGTGATATGCTGTGGCTATTAACCCAGACACAGTCTTAGCGCCTATCAGTGAACAGACTGCAGATAATATTAAGATGGCACTGCTTCATGAAATAAAACTGGAATACCCAGCTTCTAATGAGTAAATTGCTCTGTATTTTTTAAAACTCAGAACCATCTATCTGGAATCCAAAAATTATGTATGGAAACAAAACCTGATTCATTTAAGTATTTGGTCGGTCTGTACTCATTTTAAGCACAATGTCTAACAACGTTTGTTTCCTGCAGAAGAGGAAAGAGGCCGTCCCCTTGGCAACTCAGGTACCCCCGGCCACCCCTGTGCCCTCCCTGCCAAGTTCAGCTGAAGCCTCTCAGGCATCTGTTTTTCCTGCTGTGAGGGAGACCAACACCTTTAAATCGCGCGAAGAACATGAACCGATCTCGTCGCTCACAACGGTAAAGAAAACGGTCTTGGAGTCTTAAATGTTTGAGTTTTTTTTAACTGGCTAATGCTTAACTCATCTCTTTAAAACGATAGAACGGCACTGCCCGACGACTCATCCCCCAGCAGCCGGGGAGGAAGAGAAAAGCAAATTGTGGCGGACCGGACGAGGTAAGTAACTTCAATATATTTAATCTTTACGATCAGCTTATTATTTTTTTATTTAAATTGTATACCTTATGACCTTTTTTAAAAAGAAAAAAAAACAAAATGTGATTTTGTCTTTATTTTGAGCACTGCAAACTCAAACATTTAAACAGTATAGTTTTACATTCTAAACCTAAGTCAAAGAACAATTTTTTTTATCATCTACACCAGTATTAAAAGCCAAAAGGACCACAGATATTGCCGGTATTAATATCAGCAGGATTAAAGTTTTTGTTAAATCCCAAATTTAAGAAAGTAAAAGCATATTTCTCACATGAATTCTTTATTCTTCATTACAGTCTTGAAAGTGACAAGCTTTTCCACTGTGCTACTTTCTATATATCCATCCTTAGAAAATACAAGTAGCTTATATGAGTATGTTGACACAAATATTTTCCAACCAATACTTCTTATTTTTCAATTTTGCGAGGACATTACACATCACAACTCCCTGTTGTTTCTGAGCCTGAACTCTATTTTGTTTAGACCTGCTTAATTTTGAATTGGTTAGAAATCAACATAATGACCAACAAAATACCAGCGAGTATCAGGGACATTTTAATTTTTTGATATGTACTAATTGTTACTTTACATTAGATTTGTCAGTCTCGTGTTAAATTTTCATGTGAAGTTAATTCAGTTTATACTGACCTTTTTGTTTCGCTCCATTTAGAAATGAAGTGCTGTGGCTGAATTGATTGATGCAAATTTAAAATGTATTTAGTCCTTTGCAAGCATATTATATATATATATATATATTTATTTATTTATTTATTTATTTATTTATTTATTAATTTTGCATTACAAAATGTTTATGATCTATGACAAAATACTTGACAAACTTATTGCAGTCTATTTTGATTAAAATATTTAATGTCACTAAATGAGGCAAAAGAAATGTCCAAACACAGCAGGTCAGACCAGGATTTTCAAGGTTTCTAATCACGCTGTCAAGCTACTGGACATGAGCAGCTCAGCTGTTGTGTAGCACATAACTGCAGCTGACCTCCCACGTTCCTCATCTCTGATGACAGAGGCCAGCGGGTTTGTCATATAAGTTAACAAAACAATCTATCAAACCCACATATAATAATTGGTTGAATGTTTGTGTTTGCTCTTTTCCTCACTGTTCAATCGTTGGCATCTCTATCACTACTTATGATTGCCAGTATTGCTGGCTGGCAAACAACTTACACTGAAACCACTTACACTGAAGTTCAATATTGCTTTCAATCTGCCCTTTAACCAAATTGTTCCATGTAACTAGGAACCATTTTGTTTTTGTCTCTTTGTCTGCTAGATGATAAAGGTTTTGCAGTATAACAACCCTCAAACTGCCAGTGTCTTTCTGCCACCACCAGAGGTCTGTTTTACTTCCTATCATTGCCCATTGATTGTCTGTTTCTGCACATTCAGCTGGGCCTTAGTGTGTCCAATAAAATGAAGGCGCTGCTTAATTCAGACTCAACTTTTTGGAGTGTGTATAGATTGTTTAAAATATGTTACATTTAATTTAAATGTGCAGAAATCTTAATCTAATTTTTATCAAGCATTTTCTTTTTAACACAATATTTAACTACTTGAAAATAACTGCAGCAAGGGTGTCTCATGTTCACCTTGTTTACCACCAGGATTCCCAAGACAGTTCGGACGGCATCCCGTCTGCACCCCGCATGACGGGCAGTCTGGTATCTGATCGCAGCCATGACGACATCGTCACCCGCATGAAAAACATTGAGTGTATAGAGTTAGGACGTCACAGACTGAAGCCCTGGTACTTCTCACCATACCCACAGGAACTCACCACATTGCCCATCCTCTACCTCTGTGAATTCTGTCTCAAGTACCTCAAAAGCCTGAAGTGTCTGCAGAGGCATTTGGTAAGAATCATCAGTATGTTGCCACCTTAAACCTTAAGCTCTCGCCGCTTAGGTTGTTGCACATTGCACTCATCCACTTGTGTCTTACATCTTTGACAGACAAAATGTAATCTAAGACATCCTCCAGGCAACGAGATCTACCGCAAAGGCACCATCTCGTTTTTTGAGATTGACGGCAGGAAAAACAAAGTAAGTGCTACGGGGATTTTTTTTTTTTTTTACAGCATTTTGTTGTATTTATTTTGTTTTTGATTGATATATATCTGTTATTTTTTCCAGAATTATTCCCAGAACCTGTGTTTACTTGCTAAGTGTTTCCTGGACCACAAAACCTTGTATTACGACACAGACCCTTTCCTCTTCTATGTTATGACGGAGTATGACTCCAAAGGCTTCCACATAGTGGGCTACTTCTCTAAGGTACAAAAATTGTGCGAATCATTTTGAATTACTGGTATTGTGTGTATGTACTGTCCATTCGTAAGGGCTTGGAAAAAGTCTTCTATCTAAACGGGTTCCCAAAACTAAACTACATTTTTATTTTCTGTGTGCAGGAAAAAGAGTCGACTGAAGATTATAACGTTGCCTGCATCCTGACCTTGCCTCCCTACCAGCGGAGAGGCTATGGCAAACTGCTCATTGAGTTCAGTAAGTGTAGTATCAAAAACCGTAGCACAAAGTTCAGTAAATATAGAATAGAATAGCCTTTATTGTCATTGCACTGTGAAGGTACAACGAAATGTAGGGTGCTCTCACAGAGCCACCCTTGCACCACACACAAAAGAAAAAACAAACAACAAAAAAACAAGGGACGACATATACATTTATATACACTTACATTCAAATTCCTTGGACATTAACTGTGCTCACCTGGGCTAATCTGTGCACTGTGTTTTGTATTTGTCAGGTTACGAGCTGTCCAAGGTAGAAGGGAAGACGGGCACTCCTGAGAAGCCACTTTCTGACCTCGGCCTTTTGTCCTATCGCTCCTACTGGTCCCAGACCATCTTGGAAATTCTCATGGACCTTAAACCTGACAATGGAGAAAGGCCGCAGATTACCATCAAGTATGTGGCTCTTGGCATTTTATTTTAACCTTTTTTAATTGTCTTGAATACTTTTCAGAACAGCAGTTCAATGATTGGCTCACTTTTCATTTGACTTTCTTTTTTTAAACCTCCAGTGAGATCAGTGAGATCACAAGTGTAAAGAAAGAAGATGTCATTTCAACGCTTCAGTACCTCAACCTCATCAACTATTACAAGGTTAGAGACCAACGCTGTGTTCCATTTTTATTTCCTTCATCCTCAACCCTTTCTGATTACATCTGCAGCATCGTGGTGTATCAATTAACAACTTGGCTGTGTAAATTAACGGGGCAGTGGACACCCCCCCTCTGCCATCACCCCTGGAAAGCCTTGCAAATAACTGAAGTGTAAATGGATAAACAGCCGGAGTTGGTAACTGGATGCCATCCACTGTAAAACAAGAGAAGCGGTAGACAAAATACTTGCCCACACTTCTGTCATTAGTCTTTACACAACTCTCCATTCACCTGTCTCAGATGCTTTGAGTCTTACATTTGTGGATGTTTTTTAATGTAATGATAGGGAGAAGCATTGTTTCAATTGCACTTGTTTCAATATCCAAATTTGACAGTTTGACAAAATGTTTTAGTTTGTAAAAATCGATTCAATAAAAAACTGCCATCACTGATGAAATAAGCAATGTTACGGCAAAGCACAGGCAACTGATATAACCCACTAGTGGTATCACATAACATATTGATGTAGCCAGACGTATGGTTAGTTTTCACAAAAATGTATGCGGTGTGCTCTAAAAAATGTAATGTGACATTCTGTCTAAATTTTGTGACTGTCTTGTCTCTTGAATCTAGGGACAGTACATCCTGACTCTTTCAGAGGACATTGTGGATGGGCATGAAAGAGCAATGCAGAAGAGACACCTGCGCATAGATCCAAAATGCCTTCACTTTACACCTAAGGACTGGAGCAAGAGGGGCAAGTGGTAGAGTCACTGAGTTCCCTCCCCAAACCGCCAGATAGCAGACTTGAAGCAAACAGTGGATCAGATAGAGGTTTTTGTCAAGGTTTCTCACCGAGAACCTGAAAACCTTTTTGAACCCAGGACCCCTCTTCAGATAAGAAACAATGAACATAAATTGAGATGCATACGATTTTATTGTGAAATATTCATTATATATTGTGAATCTAAAAAGCTCTCAAACTTGGTGACAAAAGAGAGACTTGTTAACAGTGGCACCGCCAACAACACACCTTCTACTGTGTAAAAGATCCTGTTAATGACCAACAGTGCGTTGAAAGTGAGATATGTTTAATAGTGTAAATTAAAGCTTAAATTGGCAAACATTCAGACCACCTAATGGAAACAAGAAGGTTGTTAAACAATAATTTGAATTCTACAGTGATTTGCCTTATCTGTTAACGAGTCCACATCATGTAGAAACCACAAAGGGCATTTCTTTTCCTTAAATTCAACAAGGAAAGGTTGTTTCTCTTTTGCTTTGTCCAATACAAACAGTGTGTGATTTGATCTACATCTTTGAGACAAAATCACAAAAAAGTGGCGTTAAAATGTTTTCGTCAAAATTATTAATGTAACCCAGAAAATGTCAAACTCATTGTGACTCTATTCAATGACATCACTTTAGTTTGTCATTCCACATTATATTTAAGAAACCTTAGTTGTTGGCAAAAGTACAATACTTGTAGCACTCTTTTTATTGTCTGAACAGCACTCCAAACTCTTACTTTCTACTTTGAATATAGATTTTTGTACAGTGTACTGTGCAGGCTTCATAACATCTCTCAAACATCTCCTTCTGGGCATGTTTGAATTGTTTTGAAAACAATACCTATGGTTACACTCACACTTATTATATAGTGACTCAATGCAAAATGTATTGTGAGTGTGTAAACAGTGAGGGTAGGTAAAAGGAAAACGATTTTCAGTTTCTGTTTTGGGAGAACAAAATTAAAAACTCAACGCACAGATAGTAATTTTCAGTTTATTGTGATTCTCCTCCAGTGCCTGAATTTTATTGTCTTTCAACTACCAGGGAGAACAGATGTTCTTGTGGTAATATGGTTCACTTGTATTAAAAAAAGAAAATGTATATTCAAATACACAGCCAGAACACCTTGTATGCAGACAGAAAATTCAAAACTAGACATCAAGATCTACAGTTATGTTGCTTAACAACCAACATGGTCAATTCAGGTTTGTTATCTTACAGTAGTAGCTCTGCTTTTATTTCCCTATGTTTTAAATAGTTGGAAGTATTTATGGTCTTTTGTTTGTGATCATTCAGGTGAATCTTTTTTCCGATAATCCTGTGTCATGATGATCTGTACAGTGTGCAATGAGACAAATCACGATCATGTTCCCTGTAACTGTACATACTGAACCTGATTGTAAAAACAAAAAAGAAGAAAAAAGCTTAGAAGACAGAAGCCATGTTGAACTGTTAGAGGAATGTAAATTTTGTGTACAGTTGTATTAGTGTCTTTTTTTACTTAATGTAAACTAACTGGCTGCACAATATCAACAAGAAAAGACCTAAGTGGTATCTTACTTTCAGTTTGTGTTGTATGTTTACATGTCACAAAGTATGTTGAATTTACCCAGTTGAAATATTTAGTATATCTTTAAGTAAAACATGGTCGAGAGTATGATTTGAACGTTTGATATAAAAAGCTTGTTGAATTGATAAAAAAATTCTTAAAAACCATAAAAGTGTTTAAAAGTGAGTCATAACCCTCATTTAATGTGCAGTATTTCTATTGACAGAGAGATCCATGTTCAACTATTAAACAGGTAAAAAAATAAAAAAGCCAACCAATGAATAACCACATATGAATGTCACTAACCGTATAGACATTTCTGATGTTACTCTATCAAATGTGTAAAATGAATCTCCCTGCAGAGCTGTGTAGAATATAACAGGGATATGTTCGTAATGCGAGAGATGATTCTCTGGAAAGATACAAACGTACAGAGATGAAACCAATGCAAAGTGGATTTGGGATCGACCTCCTCACAGCAAGTTTGCATGATAGCCACCAGGGGGCAGCATTATGAATTTCCCTCCCCGTGTGTCCAAAATTGCATTTCCAAAGTTTAAACGACAAGCTAAAATGACAACGTACATGTGCAACCACCTGACTAGCCTATTATAATTCCATTGCAGCTGGCGAGGGCCAGGGGAAATCTGATCAACAAAATGGACACCTGCAGTGGATCTAAATTAATTCTCCAAACTACAGGTACATGCGTAATATGCTAAACCGTGTGAGTAAACTAAGTCAGTGCTGCGTGAATAAGTGAATTAAACATTTCCTAAACTAGTTAATGGCTGATGCTGACCCACACCTTTACAGTTGGACAGAACAAGGTAGGTAAACCGCTGACCCTTTAAAACCTTCATTGACTTCTTTGGCTGCAGGTGTAACACTTGTTGGGTCTCTGTACTCCGCTCTGGTGAAACTTCTCTCATCATCACATCACACCCATTTTCTTTCTGCACTAGGGAGAGCTCCACCAGCCCTCACGAGGACCGAGAAGAATTTCACACTAATCTAATGTCCTCACCACATCACTCATTTGGGCAGCTCTACCTGACATGTAGTAGCTACATTTTCTCATCCTGATTCCAGACTTGTGGCAGGTTGTATATTATCTGGTCCTTTGAGATTCTAGTATGTGTGTGTGTGTGTGTCTATATATATATATATATATATATATATATATATATATATATATATATATATATATATATATATATGTGTGTGTGTGTGTGTGTGTGTGTGTGTGACGTTTGAATATATTGAATGAATCGTATTCTGAATATATTGAATGAAAGTCTGAATATATTGAATGAAATATATACAAGGTTCATTCAATATACTTCCATTCAATATATTCATACATTCATTCAATATATTCAACGTTCATTCAATATATTCAGACTTTCATTCAATATATTCAAACTTTACACACACAACTTTACACAAATTATATATATATATATATATATATATATATATATAGATATTATATATATCTGGCTTCATGTGTTTTTTACTCACAAGACAATATACTGTATATACCAGAGCTGAAAAGATCAGTCGATTAACAACAGAAAATTTAAATATTTAAAGAAAAGTATTAATAGTTTAAATCACTTTTAAGGCAACATCCAAATATTCTCCGGTTTCAGCTTCTTAATGTGATTATTTGGTTTTCATTAGATTATATACTTAATATCTTTTGGTATTGGACAGAGGACAAAGGTTTAAGAATGAGCCTTGGTTTTTATTGTGCTCACAGCTCAGAGTAGCTCATTTTCTGTCATTGTTTCAAACCGCATGTCTCCAGCATGTGATCCCCCATGAAATGTAATATTTCATACGATTTTAAAACTTAAGAAAGACAAATGTGTTTCTCTGCAGAGCTGTAATTGTTTGAGTCTTTGAGGTCTTAGTGGAACATTTCCACATGGTGTCACTGTAGCACTGATTGTCCAAAATGACCTCTGGTGTGACCAACAGTTTGAAAGGCTCAGACCATCATGCTCCAGCAGCTGTATAGTATACCATAAATAAGTCAAGTGTAGATTGTATTAATGATATCAGAATGGGATATAATCTTAGTCAGTCTTAAAGCGGTCAGAATAATCATATTTTATTTTATAGTTCATAAGATATCCATGAGCTCCACATTGTTACTTGGTTTAAATATTTGAACTTTCTAACTCTTTTCTATGAGGTAATGGATTGTTAGTTGTTTGTATTGGTTTATTTTTTAGATGAAAACAACACTGAATGCCGGAGGAGCCGACAAACTCCCGAAACACCTCCTGACTGCTGATAAACACACTGAGGTATGCTTGTTTTTAAGAAAACTGTTACTAACTACTATCAACTAGTGCCTCTGTTTTTATTTCTCTTATCTCTTCAAGGCACACACCACCAGCAACGCAGGCTTCTCCTCCTCCCCACCCCCGCCCCCGCACCCAGACCAGAGCCACTGACCTGGTAACACACACAGCCATATGGTACGGCCATGGCAGCACTCCATACAGTAATTAGGGGGATGGTGCCGGACACTTGGCTCTGCTGCAGCGTAGGTTAAGCACCATGATCCTTCTTTTAACCTGAACATCATTAAGTGGTTTACCCAAATATTCAGGTATGTGTTTTATAAGATACAGGGACTGTTGGAGAAGGAAAATGGGCACTATGTTATTACACTCCTGTGCTCCCATTGTTCTCTAGCAGGTTGATTGTTTGTTATGGTCTCGACCCACACTGGCTGCGTTTGGGGAGTACACAGAGGTCTCTACAAATAAACAGACACACACACACACACACACACACACACACACACACACACACACACTGCCATTTTTACCTTTGCCCCTGACTGCTTTTGAGCCTTTATCTCTCTCTCTCTCAGAAATGTCAGTTTTGGCACAGAGAAATTAGGCTTTAAATAAACACATTGTATTATGTTTTTATTGTGATTACTTCTTTTTCCATTAATATAATAGTTAAAAAAAGATAGAGAAATCTGCATCAGCATCTAATCCACCACATTTCTGCTTGTGCGTGTAATGTTATTATATGAGGTTCTTGAGTCCTTGATTTAGCACACTGTTAAATGTACAGTCTTGCCACGGCATTTTGAATGCTCAGCTTAAGACACAGAGAGCTCTCCTCTTGGCCGCTGCTGTCCGTCGCTGTCTCAACCTCTCTCTGACAAGGAGATGAGGAGGGGGGAGGAGAAGAGAGAGTCCGGGTAAAGCTGTGTGTGTGTGAGAGAGAGAGAAAGAGAGAGAGATACAGAGAGGAGAAAGAGGGGGTTGGCTCTAGTGTGATGTGAATGGAATAGAATCAGCGCGAGAGGGAGAAAGAGGGAGGAGGACAGCACAAATCAACCTGCCTCTTGACTTCAACAACAGAATAGAGGAGCCGGTAGACAGATCGGGAAGTGTGCGTGTTGTTTTATTTTTATTTTTGAAGAGAGGAAGAGAACGGCAGACAGGAGGAACTGAAGGAGGAGGAGAAAGAGCCTCACCGTGGAGATAGATAGCAGAAAAATGCTTTCATGGGGAGAGAAGGGGAGGGAGTCGGCAGAGAGGAACAGGATGAAACAAGGCAGGGTCGAGCAGAGCTGAAATGTGGAGGTAAGCCTTTTCTTTCTCTATTGAGGTTACGGAGAATTCACATTCCAGCCTCCCTGTGTCCTCTTTCTGACGATAATGAATTCAGATAGATGGATCCACACCGTGTATGTCACATACCTCTGTATAGGCATGCATATGCCCTTATACTCACACAATCCAACCAGAGACAATGTATGAGAGCAATAGAGGATATGAAATAATGGCTTGGCATTATCATACCACCACCCAGCTTGTCCTCTCTCTGCCTCTCTGCCCATTGTGTTGTGTTGTCAGCTCTTTAAAAATGCATTTTACTCAGTGAGCCCTGTGCATGCCATTTACACGCGACATTGTAGGTTTGAATCCAGCTCGCAACCTTTGTCGCATTTCATCTCCGGCCTACCCCTCCTTCCCCTCCTCCTCTCCCGACACTAGCCCCCCCATCATCTTTCCTGTCTCTGTCCATTGTGCACCCTCCATTGAGGCAAGATTATCTTAAAAACGATGTTGTGACATTGTCAAGAAGCCACTGCGAAACCTTGCTGTAGAACGCTTGTGGCTGCAGGACTCAGAGATGAGGACAAGGTGGAGGGAGGAGGGGAGGGGAGGGATGGATGGAGGGACACAGAGAATGAAAGAGAGACAGAAAGAAAATGCAGGAACAAAAAGAGGAGCAGGATTGTTTTTATAAATACATATTTTCAAAGACAAAAAAAAGCCATCAGGCATGCGGTGTGTGGGGGATTTGTGTGGATGAAGAGCATTGTAACACTACTGCTTGTGATGATGATGGAATGGAGAACCACAACCGGAATTGGGGTGTTGTTTTCAAGGTGGCAGAGAAAAGGAGGGATGCGGGAGTCAGCCTCCTCCCCCCACCTCACCACCCCCTGCACTCTCCAGTTTAGGATGGGGCTGTGTGTTAACGAGACGTTAGGGTTTCAGGGGAGGGATAAGGCTGCTGAAGGGAAAGAAAGGCAGGGATGGAGAACTGGGGGGTAGGGGGGGAGTGGCAGTGGGGGAGAGACAAGCAGCTTACATAAGCCAGTGCACTCAAAAGACATTTAATTTACATTGAGCCACATGGATCCTCATTCAATGTGGTGTTCACTGTGGTTGACATCAGCATTTGAAACAATAAAATGCAGTTCGACCTGACGTGATGGAAGGAAGGCTGTGTGATAACTGAAAGTGACTTGATAGCATTGTGTTTGTGTTCCTGGCGAGACTGGCAGCAGGGTGTGATGTTTTTCATCAGGGTCAACTTTGAATGCGGGGTTGTGTAGGTGTGTGTGTGTGTCCACCTTGTTTTACTGTACCCACTGTTATTCTTTATGGTAAATGTTAAGTGTGTCTGCATGAAGTGCACTGACATATCGGTGCTAACAGTATGCAGCCTATTCATCTAACTCAGCTACGGTTGACTTTTGCTCTGCTGTCTTCCACTGCGCTGCATTTAGTATGTATCAAAATATGTGTCAAATTCTCAGTCAAACAGTGTATCAATCAAACACTGGCTGTACCTTAAACCAGAGTCCTTGTGTATTATTTGATAGAGAAGGTGCACAGAATCAAAATGTAATTTAAAGGCCTTCTAATACCAGAATAACAGAAACCTGTATTCCATAATTTGCCATGTAACTCCATGAAAATGTAATGATAGATTTTTTTGCCAAACAAAACTGCTTTATTAATTGCCCTCTCTCCTGAAGACGTGTATTCGAAGTCAAACTGATGGAAATGCACTCTATTGGTAAAGTAGTTTAGCAATTAGCGCCAATTTGTTTCCATTATTTTCCATAATTTAATCACCTCAAACAATTACATGTATGACAACAACTGTCTGCCTGCTATTAGTATGTGAGTGGTGATGAGCGATAAGAGATGTTTGGATTAGGGCTGTAACTAACGATTTCATTTCAGAATTTATTCAGTGAATTATTAATTAATGTGTTGTTCTCAATTAATCATTTAATAGTTTGGCTGCTAAAATCATAATTTCGCAAAGCACAAGCTGACATTCACATTGCTTGTTGTGTCCAAACCCAGATACATTTAGTTTACTATAATTTACTATCACATTTAAGAAGTCAGTTTGACTAATAATTTCTGCTCCAGTTTGGATACTGTGACATCCAGAATATGAGCACGTTTTGAGTTTGATCTGTTCTGGACACTTGACATGGCGATCAGTCCTAATGAGGTTTCTGCATGAATGTGCAGCAGTGGAACTGGAGGCGACACAGTTGTTTGACATGTTTAATATGTGAAACTGAACAAATCCAAAAAGACTCTTACTTTACCCGTACTTTTTTTGTAGTTTGAGCTCATAGGTATAAACTGAAGTGCCCATGACAAAAAAATAGGCATACATGCACAAGAGTTGTGCATTTTGAATGCAATAATTTACAACTGAGGGGTGTCTTTTCCTATAAAAGGCTTCTTCTGTGGTACTATTCCAGGTTGAGTGGGAGGGGAGAAGAGTCAGATGAGACTCTTCTATCGATCGGCCTACTTTTATTTCCTGCACCAAACAAGCTAAGAGAGCTTGAGTGTATACATGCGTCTGGCATGTGGCATGGATTCAGATTGAGTTCTTATTGTCAAGCAGAACAATTAAAATAATCCTAAATGCTCTCTCAGTCACTGCTTATGCAAACAGTAACCTCTGACATGAAAAACAAAATGTCATAATCATTGTGAAATTAAGGAGTTGTAGAAGAGAGCTGTGCTGTTGTTGTTTGCCCTTTGAAATGCAGGTGGAGAAGTGAATAACCTTTGTGTGCTTTACTCTGAATAATGATGACCACAGTTAGCATCACAGTTGTGCGGTAAGATTGAGTCACTGTCAGGGACGATAAATCTGGGCTAATATCTCCTGATGCCAGCTTCAGCAAATAGCTGACAACAGTCAACAATCAGCTTCACTTGACAATACAAGGAAAATGCAGGTTACAATTTTTTTTCTAAAGGTGCTTCCAGTTTGTGCTGCGCCATACAGTCGGTCCATGTATGAATATTTCAACAAAATTTGTCCAAAATCCAGCACAGATACTAAAGATCTGTATTCACACTCAGTCACTGAGATTTAGATGAAACATCTTGCAGAGTAACCAGGCAGATTTTGTTCAAGTCTGAGTCAGCATTGTATCATTCCTCTCATTTGGAGCCATTTTGCATGGCTACACCCCGGCAAGGCTCCCTGGTGGGGGCTCAGCGAGGAAGGCAGTTGGACAGGCGGAGCCTTCTCCTCATCAAATGGCAGGATGCTGGCAGTGTAAGCCTCTGGGTGGATCCTCTTAGCTTGTGCTCGCTGTTGTCACCTGTCCCCCGTTGGCCACTTTGGTTTTGTCCGAGGCTGTTGCCCTTTTTTAGTTGTCCAGTGGTATGTTGCAGAGTAGTACTTCACGGCTGAGATAAATTAGCATGACAAATATTCAGTGAGATTGTTTTTATCATTTGGGGAGTTTATTCTCAATGGCTACAGAGTCACTGTTGTCTTTTTGAAATGTCTTTTTAAAGACTTAAGCTTTAAAAAGCTCCCTGGATGATTTTAGAACACCCACTGTCTGCACAAAGCAATTATGTTAAATATTTAAAATGACACAAAGGAATAATACTCCTTAATATACTTTCTGAACACCCCCCTTACAAAATTGGCTGTGCCGAGTGTGAAGTCAAGGGTGAACAAAGTACAAAATACGTTATCAGTTTGTTCATTTAAATAAATTATATTGTAATAGTTGTGATAATCATTGTGCTTTCTAATGAGAGAGAAAGAGAGAGAATAAGAATAAGAAATTGATTTCTAACAACAAAACCCTGATGTATAAGTCCTGAAATATGTGGAAGCTGCTGCCTTCATGAGACATATTTATGTTAAGTATCTGCTGTGAATGCTTACGTTTCTATCTCTTTAGACACATGTAGATGAATAAAAATCCCTCAAAATATACCACTTTGCATGTTATAAAATGCCCCCCTTTCAGAAATACATTGGAGCTTATTGTTATTAATCACAATGTCTCAGTTATGTCATACATACATTCATTAAACCATTAAGCGGTGCAGTCGCTCTTTCTCATTGTTCATGTTGCTATTATAGGAGAAGTGCACTCAAGGGTATTCAGAGCCACTGAAAACAGACCAGGACCAACCATTCACACTCGCACCACGTCACGTCATCGCCATACTTGGCACATAGAGATAAAAAGGCAGAAAACATTCAGCACTGAGAGGAGTGTAAAAATACCCTAATGAAGTACAGTATATTCTATTCTTGGGCTAATGCAATAAAAATTAGCAATCATCAACACATTTATTTGCGACTGACAGGGCCTCTTTGTTCTGTCACAACTATGAGGAGGAAGTTCCAACCTCAACTGTTTCATTTACATGTTAAAGGCAGTGCTAATGAAGAAGTTAGAGACCAAGAGCACTTTGAGCCGATACCTTTTAGTGATGCACTGTCTGTCTACTCTTACAGGGCCAATCAGCGATCGCACTGAGAAACTGACTGAGAGATGTGACCTTAGAGGGTTAAGGAGAGGGGAGGGGTGTCTCAGGTTTGCTTTGAAATTGCCACACTTCTCATATTCTTGGTCATTTTTTTTAATGTGACACAAATATGTGCCTTGCAGTAACAGCGGTTATGTGTCAATTTTATACCTCAGTGAAGAAACATTAGCACCAGAAATTAATAACGTTGGCTCCAGGCATAGGCTGATAAACTTCATCTGTAATGGCTCAGTGAATCATTCCATGCAAGTATTAGTGCACACTAGTAATTAACACGATGCATAGCAGTCCTCTGGTGACGCACTGTCATGTGTTTTCATTCACAAGTGTAAATCCTCAGACATACAGAGCCTGCACCTTCTTATGACCAAAGCCTACATAGCATCACAGTGAATCCGCCACCATCTGCATCACCACAGTTGTGTGGTGCATGTGAGGCTCATTTTTATGTAGGTCAGAAGGTGTAAATGACACAAGGCCACCAGGAAATAGAGAGGCTGTAAACTGCAGCAAGTGCTTGCCTGCAGTGTGCGGATGTAAAATGAGCCCTACAGAATAGTGTGTTTGTTTTTCACATTTGGATAATCATTATTTTTGGACATTTTTATTATTTGTACTAGCTAGCTACACTAGCTTTAACCTCCAGGTTTTAGAGGTACTAGTTTTAGTGCATCCACCTTACTGCTGCCCCTCTCCTCTCCAACTTTTTTTTAATACTGTATTGCAAGAGTGCATTACCAAGATCTACACTTGCTTTTATGTGGTGATATGAAACCAAGATCTCACATTGGTTGAACGTCCATATTGGATAATTGCTTATCACTTAGGCCATCAGTTTAACAGTAATCTCCTGTCAGGAGTAATCTCCTCCTTGGATAGGCCTCGATTTCTCTGCCAAAGGTGTGTGGAGACTTTAATGATGCCTGAGCTGTGAAAGTCAACAAGAGACAGCAGTATTTCTCCAAATATTTATAGCAATTTGTGTTACAAGCAACACTTACTTAGAGTAACTAAAGACAGCTTTCGGAGATGTGGTCCCATAAACAAAGATTTTTAGCTGAGAAATGTGGATTGCGTGTGGGTACTGTTAGCGCTGCAGCTATTTCATGGGCACTCGGCTACATTTTAGTGGACAATGAGGAATGTGAGGAAGCGAAGGAGGTCAGCGTCTCTTCCTCTGAAAGTAGACGAGGTAGGGTAACAGTTCAGAGTGCTATTAAAGCAATATTGTGCAATCTCTTTTCCTCTGCCTCAGAGCTGGTTACACCGATGAGGGAGGAGTAACAGTGAACCGTGTCTCTACAAAATAGATGCAGTCATGAAGCCGAGGGTCAGTTCCTTTCCCTGTCACACACACACGCCCACACACAGACACAGAGGGACAGCTGCTCTTCCTGTCTCTGTGTGGACAGTGTGCCACATCTATAAGGCTTTTATAGAGTCAGCAAAGGCACACAAAGACACACATGTACTCAAACTGTCTCACATTTAGGCCTTAAACTTCTCCCTGCCTGTCCCTCCGTCACCCACATGGCCTGTCACAAGGTGTATTTTCAGATACACAGGAAGTGGCAGCGATCTGCCAGCACACAGTGTTGATGTCATGGCAAATATCATGTCAAACAATAGCCTGAGTTAGGTACTTTCTTCTACTTTGGCAGAACAGCACGCAGGTTTTGTAAGAAACAATAGTGCTTAAATTTGTGTTTCAGGGTGCATCACATTTATGTTGTACTATTTATTATAAGAGGAAGTTAGGTTTTAATATGGACAATACTATAGAGGGAGCTTTTTTGAGCATACTTCCTCTTTGCATTTACCGAAGGGGGTGGCCCACTGATTATGCATCCAATATGAGTAAAAAAATAATACAAAACAATGTCTACATGCAGTGATTTGTAAAACATTCACGTGCTGCTCTGACTCCCAGTGACAGTGTCCAAATCTTCTACATTTTAGCAGCTTGTTTTCTTTTTAAAACCTTGTCTCCTGTTGTTCAGCCAAAAAAAGAACTGAAACTGGACCAAACACTACTGAAGTCACACAGTATGACCTCAACAATAATAATTTACTGTAAGATGTGAGGCACATGTGCACAAAGAATTCAGACACAGATTTGGATATAAGTCATAACAAATCAGCTCTGGTTAGTGTGCGTCTGTGTGTGCATCCCAGAGAGTGGACAAGGGAGCAACCAACCAATGAATAATTAACACCCTGGTAACCCTCGCCCCGTTTCACCCATCCTCATTAATAATTTATTAGGCAGAAGACTTTATTTTCTTATTATTCTTATTTTTATTTTTATTGATGCTTTATTATGCTGTAGAGCCCAGAGGGAGGTTTGACATCCACATACAACCATAGCAACAGCGCTATACAGCAGAGCTGATGCAGACAAAGACAGCATTTCAATGACTCTTTTTGCTGGTTGGTCCTTCTAACATTTTCACTGATTGAAATATTTTCACTCCAGACTTTTTGGAGCTAATCCTTTGAAATAGGAAAAGTAAAAAACATATTTTTTTCAGACAGCATACAAACGTGTTTGGAGAGGGAAACAATGTTATCATCCTAACCTAAAAGATCTAATCAGCATCAATAAACTGAAACAAAACTGACAGGAGAAAGGTGTGGTTCCCTTAGAATTTTCTATGCTGTGATGCGTCAGTCGGCATATTTGAAGGACATAACCACAACGCATTTAAATGATGTTACTGCTCTTCTGGTATCTGTCAGCATCACCTTTGAAGTGTTGTGAAAACAAGAAAAAGCAACAGTCAAGTAGTGGTGATGATGCATGTGTCATATTTAAGGGAAAAATGTGTGGAAAATGGCTTGCACAGCAGGAAAAGGAATGATTATCAATGGCAGGATCAAACTGTGGGTTACAGTCATACTTGGCTGGAGTGCCAGTCTCTGTCACTGCAAAATATTGGTCACAATAATGAATTCCTTCAAAAACCTGCTCTCTTTCCAGCCACCTTGACAGTAATCCTCTTTTTTTTTTCTTTTTTAAAATCGGCCTGTTGAGCTTATGTGTCTTTGGGGACCAATAGCTCAGACTGACATTTGCAAACAGTTTAAATGAAAAAGAGAGATAAAACACATTACAAAAAAGAGAGTGCTGCAGTACCATCCACTTAGCAGCCTCTGGACTTGGCCCAGTTCACTGTCTGCAGTGTGGTTAAGGAGGGGCAGGCAGAGGCAGTGGGGGTAGATTGAGGATGCCTAGAGAAAGCGTTGGGCATTAGAATTAACTCGTTTTCTGAATCAGGGATCAATGATCCTGCCACATTAATAAACATTTACTTTCTTAAAAGCAAGGTGGCAGCCAGGTCAGTATAGTGTCACACATTCTGCAGCAAAGCAGGGATGGAACCTGATATCAAACCCAACAGGGTTGCTTGGGATCAATACATGAGAGTGAGACTGAGCCTGGCTTTACATTTCCCAAAATCAATCACTATTAGGAGTTGATTTAGACCTTGTGGTTAAGAATTGGCAGGGCAGCTTTTAACTACACAGATAGACAGCGACACTACAGCAGCTGACTTGTAGCCGACAGACTGTGAAACTGGACGTTTACCCATCTGGTTAGATATTCACTGAGGTGCAGTAACCGGTCTTTAGTGTTAGGGCTGTTTTCTCCATCTTTATGTATCATTTTAATGTCACGTGTCAAAACAGTCTGCTGTTTTGAAAGAATTGTATGTGGAGGCATGCGGCGTGTTTCACAGCTTCTGTCTTCAATTCTGAAAGAAAACAAGCACAACATTAAGTTTCAAGTCTGATCAGTTGCTGCAATTTGATGTGATAGAGTTGATAAGGCTGCAGTAAGTGCACAACTTTTGTCACTGATCTCATCTAATTGCTGCTAAGCTGGTAAGCCGATTTCCGCAGCTTCACCTGAAGAGAAAATGGATCCAATCTCAACCATCTACTGTATATCAGGACACAATCTCTTTCACCATGCAACATCAGTGTTAATTTTGATTAAAGCGCACGAGCTGCGGTTAAGTTGACTGCAGTTACTGGCAGAAAGCAAAAGGCTGCTCATTCATGCTGCAGTGTGGCAGCCAGCCTGCCATAGGTGTGGAAGTGTTGAGTAGAAACAATGACGACACCCATCCTCTCAGGGTTCAAAAGTCAGTCATCTCTTCCTGTTTCACAGGACGCAGACTTGCATGAGCGAGAGCGAAATAAGTCAAGCGACCATGACTTCCCCAAAACCGTGTATGTTTAATAGGCTGCTCATCTGACTTCAGTTTGTATCCTCACATAGTACACCAGAGGACAGTTAACCTTGTCCTTGACTTAAAGGTATTGTGGAGGATTTTCCCGAATTTTAGAAAAGAACCGCCCTCTGTACTTTTTGAAAAAATGCACATGCGCAACACTCTGCCTGCTCCCGAGAGGGAACGTCTATTAAACGTGTGCACGAGAGTGCACTGTTTACAAGTTGTTCTCGGCATGGCTCATACAAGCCTACTTTCCAAAAGACGATTTGCACTTTCACAAATTGAGATGTTTTTCGTGTGTGCGCGGTGCGTGACTTGTGCCAGGGCTAGCATCGCTAATCATAGCTTACATCAACTTTTACTAGCAGTGATTTTAAATGGATTTCTCCAAATAGCATGCCAAACTTTACCTGTGGACTAGAAACTTCACGACTGAGGCATCAGTGGGAAGCCCAACCTGTGCTTTTAGCGCACGCCAGCGTGTGAAATATTCTCCCAAAAGCTTCAATGAATGGCTGAAACCGTAGCTCAAGCTCACCACACATACACACCGATATACACCTGAAAGCTAGGGACGTGCACGTACAACGGCCTTACGTAAACTAATCACCAGAATGATTGACAACTAGGAGGACCAATAGTCTTGATGATCCACCCGGAAAAAGAAAATCCTCCACTATACCTTTAACGTGGAAGTGGACCTCATTTACTGTCGTCAGTTAAACCAAACATCTACCCTGGGCAGTAATGTCCACTCAAAGTGAATGTGGTGCAAAAGAACAAAGGAAGCAACAGTATACAAAGAGATATAATCCCTAAAAGCATATAAAATGATGCTGCTCCACAGTGTCATTTCACAATTTTCCTTTCTGCTCCGGGGGTTTCAGGCAGACCTGATGCTGTCATCACCTCTGGTGGACATGATGTAACTCAGCACATAAAGAAATAGATTTTTCAGCACTAAAATTAAGTCTAGTTTATCTAGAGCATGAGAGCACAATGCTGAGATAATGGCTGTCCTATGGCTGCTAACAGAGCTTTAAGCTCTGAGATGCAGGATTAAACACTGGTGTCTACATGCATTATTGAGTTTCTCTAGGACGGAGCCGGCTCTGGTATCGTGAGACGGATCTGCGGAGGGCACCAAGTGTTTTAGTGAATGCTCCAAATCTTTAAAAGCAAACCTGGAGAGCATCAGCTGTTTCCCTTCTGGACTAATCCGGTGGCAGAAGAGAGAAACGAAGACACAGTTTTATTCAGTTTATTATTGATGCAATGCTTGAATAGCACCACACAGGACGCTGAGAATGCAGCTGTTTTTATGAAATAGTCTGAATGATCCATGATTGGATTCATATGGGGAATCGGCTTCAGTCAGTGTGGATAAAAGGCAGGAGAATGACACATAGGAACTATCACTGGAGTGCATATGGCAAAACAAGCAGATCATGGAGATTTAAGTCATGCCAAAAAGTCAGCAAATAAAATGATGTGCAGTACCTCCTCAGAGCCATTTAATACAAAGTGTTTAAGTGGTTCCTGCTAAGCAGCCCAGTGAACGGTCAAGTTTCTGTTGATGTGGCGGTAAAGTTGTGGCTCAAGGAGCATCAGAGGTCATCGGTTTTCATCAACTGCTCTGCTGACTGATATGGAGAAATGTGTGTGCACTGTGAACGTGGGCGACTGCTTGCAACTATACTGTACAGAGTATTTGCATACAGGAGAAAGGATAGTTGTGTGATGCTATCAGATATTATGTTTTGGAATAAGAAGATGCAGATATTGCACAGGTTCCTTTTAGTTCAAAATGCCAGAAGTATTTAGAGAGATCCAAACTGAAGTTATGCTATTGTGTCCTGTTCTGGAAACAGTTTTAACCAGCGAGATGGAGCATCCTCAGACCAAAAGCCATGTACGCTTACAATCAGAGTACAATTAGCTGTACTGAAAGCTTTAGAAAAAAGAACTTCCCGTTGCTGTTTATTGTCTGAAGTCTTCATAATATCCTTACATTCTTTTTTATTGCCACTTAGTCAGTCATGCTATTACGAAATGATCCATTTACGATCATATTAGGGTTTGGTTTAGGCCAGACTGCTTTAAATGTATAAGACTGTTCAGCTAGAAATACCCTGGGAAAACATTAAGCTGGTTATCAATAATTTATTTGGGTTTTTTTTTCTAGGGTTTTTGGATCAAAAGATAGTTGTTTAAATGACAAAGCTTCACTGTTTTGATGTTGGGAAGATGTACAATGACAGTTAAACTGTCAGGCTAATGCATGCAGCAGAAAATATACTTAGAATACAACAGATTTCCAAATAAATTGAGCTAAAACTTGAGGGGGCTGGACAAAACACTTCAGTTCCTCTTCACTTTGTACTTCTATGTAAGGTATATCACACACTTCTCCATAGCGGTAACAGACAGAGGAAAGTTTCTATTCAAAAGGGAGGTCACTGTCAGTGGGGTAGTAATACGTATTTTAAAGTCTGGACCAGTGAAGATTAGTTTGAAGCAATTGCATATCAGTAATGGTAAGAACATCTCTCTTCTTGCTTTTAAAACGTTTGGCTCCTTTTCACGAAGTGTCATTTTCTGTTTCTGTACTTGATTCTGATTCAAAGGGAATGTGTTTATTACCCTCACACAGTGGTAAACAGAGATGAAAAATAACTTAATAACACTGTAGCCTACTAGATAGATGCTGAAACACCCGATAGATTATGTAGATGTGAATCATGCGAATAACTTCGTGATCCAAGTTCTGTGTGGTTCCTCTTCAAAGCTGTTTACAATTCAGGCCTAACCAATTAAGAAGCTAAAAAAATGCAACATCTGAGGAACATCAAGGCCTCGGTTTTCTTTAGTTACAAGCATTTAAGTGTATTATGTGCCTTTTTGATCCGTTCCAGACCACTAAGGAGCCACATGAACTAAACGTTGTTATTGCACTTTACAAATATCCTTTGAGGTTTTGAGACAGCCAATTAATATCACCTTTGTCAAACTAATTTAAAGTGTCAAATATAGAAATTTTGCTAATATAACTTATAGGTTAGATGTCAGCGAAATACATATGTGTAGATTAAGAACTTGCACTAAATTAACATGGACTGTTATGTACTGGATAGTACATACATTGCGCTAATGTTTAATACACCAAGTGTCTGCAGCCACCCCAGAAGCTCTATGAGACTATCCTCAGGCACAGCTATTAGCTAAATGCTAGTCTATATCCTTCGCATTCCACTTCCGGGATTGCTCTGGTGCTGCAGGAAATTCCACCAGATGCATGTATTTTCCGTTTTCTTCCACTTTCTTTGTGTTGGAATTTTAAATTTGGTGGATTTATGAGGACTATTGTTGACTGCTCCTCACATCTTTGCATGGTAAATTGAGACAGCTAGCTAGACTATCTGTCCAAACTGAGTTTTCTCTCGCACGACTATTTTGCAGCAGCTGTGTGCGGAGTTTAGCGCCATGACGACCCCTAATGCTATGTGGAGTAGCCAGACCCTCTTTGGAAGAGGGTCTGGCAAAGTGAGACTAACTAAATGCTGACTTGCTCACATTGTCACTTCTAACAGGCTCATCTAAAGCATAATGTTCACCATCTTCAACAGTGTAGTTTAGCATAGCATGTTAGCATGGCTAAAAAAACATGCTAGTGTTTTTTCCTGATGCATGTGCCACCTTCAACCTTTCTCATGTTTTTCATTTTGTGCATGTTTTTTAGGCTAAGCATCCAGCTGGATTTGCATACAACTTTCTTCCTGCAACCATCAAACCCATAAAGATCTATGGATACAACATCTATGCATCTCTTACTAACTTTGGTGTTAAACTAAAGATTATTCAGTCAACCACCATAATCTTGTGTTTAAAAAGTAAATATTTCTGCCTTGTTTGTCCGTGTTGCCTTGTTGTTAGAGTTTGCTAAGGAATAGGACCAGCGTCACGGACACAAATATCACGTTATCTAGACACAAATATCTAGACACGTTGCTATGGAAGCAAGGACTGATTCATGGGTCTGGGGGTCTTAAGAAGCTCAGTAGTATGTAATTTGTACAAGGGCGGTGAGTGATAAGTGTCCCAAGTTCAACCTGTGCTATGTGTTGGTGGAGAGCAGGAGTGTTTTTGGCCAACCCTGGAAGTTCAGTTTGTTGTTGATACAACATGAAGGCAATCTGTGTTTTATTTTTAAAGAACCTGCTGCCAATAATTTACACTCCCACTTCGAGACAGTGGACAAAATTGATTGCTCACACCTTTTCAAGGCCTTGTGAAACATTCTGATGATGGGGCACCTTATAATTGCAGATAGGCGTAGACAAACATCACTTGTGCCCACATGGGTAATGGTGTTTGAGAACATTTGCGGGTTCCCAGAAAGAAACATGAGCAGGGTTTTAATGTAAGCAGCCTTGGCACCATACAGACGGTGCACAGAGTCTTCTCTATGTGACCCAGTGCTCAGTGTGTCAGATTGGAAACCACACATGGCCAGAAATGTCTTGAATTGTCAAAGAGAAAGAAGCCTGGAGCAATCAGAGGTGTTAAATAAAGAAGTGTTTTGCATTTTTCATCACTCCACTTTTGCAGCATCTCTGTTTCATTTTGAAGTGAACATAATCAAGCCTCATGTTGGTTCAGAAACACAAGGAAGTCATTTTATTGTCCATTTAATACATTTCTGAACATATTGTTCAATCACATAAGACCACAGCCTATTTAACGCTAATCATTCATAAAAACATTTGGCACTCATTCTATCTGCATACACTCAGGTCCAGAGCTACAAATGAGGTCATATCCTCTGTCTTTACAATTTAAGGCGGATTCTGAGTCAGTATTCATAAATTGGGCCATTTTAGGTCAATAAAGTAACAGGTTATAGTCTTTCGCCACCAGAGTTACATTCCTGGCATTGCAGATAATTCTTTAAGGCTTCAGAATTACAGAAAATATAATTTAACAATTAAATCAACATATACAAATGTGATAAAAACAATGCATTCTTTTGATAGATAGATAGGTAGGTTGCAGAGGGGGAATATGAACTCATTAGTATTAAAATCCATGGCCCTGCATACATAAATGTGCATCATGCCTGTATCCAGTAATTTAACCCCACCTTCCTGGCCCCTTCTTGTATAAGCATTCAGATTTATGTGGATTTTTTATGTTTCTTCCCAAATGTGCTCAAATCCATCAAATGCTGTGTGTCTCAAGCTCTGCCGGGGAAATAATAGGCTGTAAGACCATCTGTGTCACCTTGTTTCAGAACATTGCATGAACAGAGCCACACCACCAAACTCAAAAGCATATTGTTGTTGATGTAAGTGGTTAAAACCTGAATGTGATTGTTGCCATGGTATCATCACAGAGAAAACAGTGTCCTTCCAACACGTTTGCCCATTCTATGGAGACTTTGAAATATTAATGTCACACAGCCCAGGCATTTGTTATTTGAAAGAAAACAAGTCAGCTTCAGATCAAGTCTATTGGGATTCCCTGGATACCTACATGCATAATCATGTTTAGAACAAACTGCTGACAAATCTGAAACTTGTGTGGAAATAATATTACAGCAGGATAAACAATTTGATAGAGCATATTTAAACCTGCAGCAAGCTCAGCTGCTGCTGACTCAGGTAAAACTGCAAATTAAAAAACCCCCTCTTAAATAGATAACTTGTGGCCAGGCTCCCTTGGCGCACCTGTGGCACATTTGTGCCCTGAGGGAGAGAAGTTTTAAGTATTTCACAATTTTTCGTGGAGCTGTGTGAACTGTTTTCAGTGTGTTAGTCTCCAACACGCCTGTCGATGTGCAGAATAATTATTCAACACGACCTGTTAGGTGTGCACCTCAACAGAGAGGGTTCTGAGGCTACTTTACAACAGCTTGATGCTGGTAGCAACCAATGCAACCAGCGGATCTGCCGTGGCTAATTGTGGCTTGACAGTGACATCATCAATCCAGTTAGACTGCAGATGGAACAGATGCCTTCAGGTGGTTGTCACAACAATTAACTATTGACTTATTAATTATATAGGCTCAAATAGAAATGATTGAAAAGCATCAAAAACTAGGAAACAGAATCCTGTGAGTTAGCGCCGGTTTCAGCTTTTTCAGTGAACTCAGGGTGATTAATCAGCATCATTAAAGCTATGATGTGTGGAGATTATTCATCACTGACCATGATTATTGATGTCGCTTTTCATATATAAATGATTTTAAATTGTGAATTAGGCTGCTGAACGTTTAAACAAAATTCTTAGGAGTGATGACCTTGACCGCTGCGGTGGGTAATGTCACAGAAGGCCTACTCATAAAATGCACCGACTTCCCAGATACCAACTCTCACTTCAAACTAAATTGAAACGTTTGCAGCCCTGACAACAATAACAATTCAGACTTTCTTTTGTGCTCCAAACTTGGATGACTTTGTCATGTGTCCAACACCACAATAATGAGAAAACAGGCACAGAAGACAATGCTGAAAGTGATCAAATGCAGCATCAGACAATACAAAACAATAACGTGTTTCAAAACCTAATACAAGCCTTTTTACTCTTTTTGAATGGCAGACATGATCCACTTTAGTATTAACAAAACAACGTCGAGAGAAACTGGCTAAACCTGCGGTCGGCAACTCTTCCTGCTCACAGTGAGCCCCTCCAGTGTCACCGAATGTATTCTAGATGATATAAGTGCAAGTTCACCTCAACACACATTAGCATATGTTGACACGCCATTGGAACTACTGATAACGTCTGATAACAGTTACTCAACTTCCATATTTTGTTTACAGGCTTTTCGCAGCAAAATGTAAACGTGTGCTTGAGGAAATGGAAAGAGTGTAAGAGCAGGCAAGAAAGGGAAACAAAAATTTCTTGTGACTTCCTCACTTTAATCTGTAGCCTTTTTACATTGCGTGCATGTGTGTGTGTATGTGTCAAGCTTTTCTGGTAGCAGCTCTGCACCACTGCACCTGCTCTTTAGGCTGCAAGCACGAGAGGAGAGGAGATTCATGTGAAAAAGCTAGACAGGAAGAAGCCGCCTCATACCTTATTGAGACCGACAAATGGTTTCGGCTTGAGTTGATAGACGTCAGATTGGTCAAAGACAAGGCATCTGCGACAAATGATGACAGAAACCGTACCTGAAACAAAACCCACTTTGTTGGTAAGTTTCAGTCAAAACTTACAATAATGAATTGTTTTGGGACTTAAAAAAAGCACACTGCTTCATACTCTTTAGCACTAAACGGTTGCCTTTAAATGACTCTTCAGAACTGTGTTGACTTAGAAAATAGTATAAGAGCTGTTCCAAAATACTATATCGGTAGCTATTAACAATGTTTGTGTTGTTCTTCTATATTCTTTCAAATACTGGTGCAGGTGTGAAAAAACACACTGTGTGTGAACGTATGTGAGGGTGAGAGACAGTTTGCACTTTTTTCTTGTATGTTGGCAGAGTGTCTGTAAACCAGGAAGACCCTCCCCCCTCCCCTCTCTATTGTGAGCGTGTGCAGGGTGGATGTGGTGAGCATTAAGTCTGCTTTGGAACTATTTAGGGAAACTTTGGAATGGAAAGTGTGTAAAGGAAAGAATAATAAAGAAAGAAAACAGAGGTGCAAGGCATCACTCAACAATAAAACACGTCAGATCTGCCCGCTGCTTTGTTGTTGGGATTCAAAACTTATTTATCAAAACCATTTTTCTCCACAAAGTGTTTCAATGTAAGCACTGACAAGCTGATATGGGGTGAATATAAAGCTGTTGATTAAGATAGCACTGTGGGTGAATGATGGGAAAGATGAAGTTGAAAATGTCTTTCTCTTTTGTTCTACAGGTGACCAGTGGACCAGACCAAAAGGGAAGCAGCAGGCACTGAAGAGTGCAGATGAATGGATGCCATGTTAGAAGGGTTAATAGAGACAGAGCCTCTCCTACACAGAGGACTCATGCTCCAGTGATGATCCTCTCATCCTTACTCCACAGAAAGGAGCCCCCCAAAACTGGAGCACCACCAAAACACACATCTTCACACCTGGACGGACGCCTGCAACGGGACACAGCTGCATATTCTCTTCAATCCTCTTCATTTACACTCAAGAACTTGTTGACTTGTGATAACAAAGTGTGGCACCTCACACAGACATATATGAGAGCCCAAGGGTTGAGAAAGTTCACCAATCTTAAGGGGTGTGAATGAGGAGTATATTTCTTGCTTTCACTCAGAGGGGTTTTTCATCTTCGTGCACAGTGCTCCCATTTTACACCAGCACCATAGAGACTAGGACAGAAATTCAACTGGAAGAGCAGAAAGCTCTGGACAAAAGTGGGGAAAAGATTGTTGGACTGGAGTAGGCTTCTAAGGCAACATGCAGTCAGATGACCTCTTTGTCCGCAAGTTTCGCCGTCAGAACATGCGGCCGACTATTGCCACCGTCAACTTTGACCCCAATCGAGAAGCAGGTGTAGTGGAGTGGCCGCCAAGGAGGGAGGCTGATGGAGCTGATGGAGACAGCCTCACTCCGAGCCGTGTGGGACTGACGCTGAGGTCGGTGGGCCGGGGCCACGTCATGCAGAGAAGTAACAGCGATGTAACCTTAGGAGACTTGGACTCCTCCGGGAAGGCAGGGGGGAAAGCAGCTCGGGGGGTTGGTGAGAAGGTGGGTGCGGGGGCTCAGGGGGATGGGGGTGTGCTGCTACGTAGGGAATACGGCAGCCTGTCCTCACTGGAGAGACAGACTCAAGCCCAGGAGCTGAACACCGACGACCAGGGGCCCCTGAGTCCAAATGCCCTCCGCTTCAAAGACCCTTTCCTGCTTTTGGGACTGCAGGGCAACCCTCCAGAACCTGATGGATTCTTTCGGGGTCTGTCTGTTTCCACAGGGGACTCCCCAAAACCTGCCAAGCCGCCGAAGCCTGAAGGTCTGAGTAAGAAGACCAAACCCCCTCAGATCCCTCAACCAGGTCCGTATGACAACATCGGGGGCGGAGCCTGGGTGAGGAACTTCGCCCACTACGATGTTCAGAGCATCCTGTTTGACCTCACCGAGGCGGCCACAAACAGAGACAGCATTGGACGGAAAAAGAATATCACCTCAGGGGCTTCAGCCGCCTCCCAGCTGCGCCCCCTTTCTCAAGCCACCCCGTCCTCACCTGCGCAGGGCGGGGGAGGCAACGGACTGAATGCAGATGACCCTGAGCAGTCGCTGCTGCTGGACGAAGGGGATGGCAACGATAACGAGCTCCTGCTCAGCTGCCCCCACTTCCGAAATGAGACAGGGGGAGAAGAGCAGGTGGGTCTGGGTCAATCCCAGGGGAGGCAAGGACTCTGGTCGAGCCTGCGAACCCCCAACGATGCAGTGTCGGTCCTGGAAGAGCCCAGAGAGAGTCACGTCCAACAGCAGGGCAAGAGCAACTACTTTATAGAGCATGCAGATCTGGGAGCCCATTACTACCGCAAATATTTCTACATGAAAGGTATGTGTACATGTTCAGACATTTTCCGGTTGATCACCTTATCATTTAGGTACTGTGCAAAAATCAGTAGGGAGGAGGGGGAGGTAAGAAAAAGGGGTAGGGTTATGTACTTGTTCACCATAAATATATTGTTTTGATATATTAGGGGCCGGGGGGAGGGTATGGCAGTTAAGGGAAGGATTCAAAGGGTCTTGCTTGTCAGCCCCACTCTCCACCCTAAGAATTTTCGCACATTTCTGTACGAACATCATATTCATCCTATTTTAACCCAGACACTTTCGCAGTTGCATTGACGTGTATTGTCATCACAGAACACCAGAATTTCTTTGGCATGGACGATCGCCTCGGTCCAGTGGCCATCAGTTTCCGTCGAGATGAGAAAGAAGGATCCAGCGGAGCTCAGTACAATTACAGAATCATCTTTCGCACCACAGAGGTTAACCGTCACTTTTAGCTCCTCAAAGCTCTTCTCCAGTTCAGTGTGTGTAAAATTGATTTGACTGGAAGTGATTAATGTGAATCGTCTCCTCAGATGAAGACACTGCGAGGTTCCATCTTGGAAGAGTCTGTGCCTTCTGCTGCTCGTCACACAACCCCTCGAGGTTTGTCTCCCAAGAGGTTGCTGGAGTTCATCATGCCTGAACTGAACCTGCACTGCCTTCGCTTGGCCTCAAACTCCCCCAAGGTCCGGGACACCCTGCTGAAGCTGGATGAACAGGGGGTGAGTAACACTACGTCTGCTGACACCAAAGACTGCTGCATGTGTCAGACAGAAAGCTTTTCAGGATATCGGATAGTGACAAATAGCAGCAACAATCTCTTTTTCAAAGTTCGCAAACATTTGTTGTTGAAAAGTATACACCTCCACAATGATCAATCAGGTGGGTTTAGGTGTGAAAGTGCAGTTATCTATAATTAATATCTGTTCATTCTTATCTCAACTACCTCTGCCACCATGATGACTGATCACTCACCATGCTGTTTAGTTTATTTGAGAAGGGACGGTACAAATTAAGAACTACACATGGTATAAATGTTTTCATCCTATTTTCATTGTATTTTCTATCTGTAGTCCCTGACCAAGTTGTTACAAAAGGCTTCCTAAAATACAGCAAAGCAAAAACAGGGCATACAGTTTGAAGATTGGAAAAGGACACACATTTGTTAAAAGCAGTAGGGACATATATAAATATATAACATACACTGTAGATAGCAGTGAAAAGAAAGTTTAGTGCCGACGCGTATGGAATAATCATCCAATAAACATCTATTGTTTGACCAGGCTGACTGGCTAAAGGCACTTATCTGCAACAGAATAGTGCAATCTCCTCTTTTAGACCACCTTGTGACACGATACGTATGGGTTGTGCACTATAAAAAAGGCAACAACATGCTGTCACTTTATCTTTATCTTTTCAGTCTATATGACATGTCTGCATTGTGGTCTACTGTGCCATTTTCAGTTGTGTGTTTTTTGTTTTTCTTTTCTCATATTTCCTAAAATAAACATTCACAGAAAATTATTTTAAGTTCAATTTTATTTTATTTTTCATTAATGATTGATCTGTACATAAATATTTCAATTTGTAATTCAAAATGTTCAGCATAATAAAAAAAAATTCACAAGTTCTCAGAGCCCAAAGTCATGTCCTCAAGTATCTTACTTTGACAAACATGAATTAATGAAAAAGTGAAACGAAACTAATGAAATGAGGAAAAGAAAATCTTCAAATTCAAGAAGCTGCAGCCACAATTATCATAGATTATTGATGATTGCATAATCAATTAAGCCCTATCATATAAATAGAAACATTATTTTTATAACCCTGTACATTTTATTGCAGAAGCTGCTGAACATTTAAACCCAGATAGCCACTAGCTTCACCTTTAAGGTGAACTATTTCAGAAAGGGAATGAACAACTTTGACAAAAAGACTCCCTGTTTTAAGCATTGTGCAGCCTGAACTCTGGCATAAAAACTAAAGGGGATTGATAGGTTGAATAGTGTAATGTGTGCTGCCCAGGTGTGTATTTTACAACAAAAAATCTTTTAGACAAGCTTTTTGATCTGTGAAGTAAGATGTCAAACGATCAGAATGCCCTATTAGATGAAAGGTCTTGGCAGCAAGCTAATTATAAACTCTGTGCTTCTTTGTCTTCTAATGTAGCTGAATTTCCAGCGAAAGGTTGGGGTGATGTACTGTCGGGCCGGGCAGAGCTCAGAGGAAGACATGTACAACAATGAGAGCTCCGGCCCGGCCTTTGAGGAGTTCCTGGATCTGCTCGGGGGGCGCGTGCGGCTGAAGGGCTGGGAGAAATACCGAGCTCAGCTGGACAACAAGAGTGAGCTGAAAAAAAACTGCACCACACCCGTATCTATTGGCTGTATCTCACCTTGTCGCAGGACCATTATCCGAAGGTCATCAGTGCACCACTGAAAGCCAAAGATAACTCCTATCTAGCCACATGTAATCTGAGTGATGCCTGCAAAATAGCATAGTCACTGCTGATTATCTCAGAGCTGTTTTCCCCTCAGTGAGCGGCGGAGAACAGCAAATGGGACAGATTTCATCCTGACTGTGACAGTTTAGGTTTAGTCTTTCATTCAGGGAAGTTGACTGATTTTGCTAAATCCCTATCTGTCTGTCTCTTTGTGTGATGTGTTTGTGTGTGTGTGTGTGTGTGTGTGTGTGTTTCTGTGTGTCTTTTGCTTGTGTAGCCGACTCAACTGGAACACACTCCCTCTATACGCGCTACCAGGACTATGAGATTATGTTTCATGTGTCTACTATGCTGCCCTACACAGCCAACAACACACAACAGGTAATATTTCAACAGAGATATGACATACAATTTCCTTCCCTGGTCTTTTGTGTTGCAAAAGGATTTTTCGATACCAAGTTCATCTTTTGGAATTCACAGAATGACACTTTTTTCCCCAGATGTTTCACCTCTATGCGTAAAAAGAAATTGCATCAGTCTTGGTACAACCATCATTACCCATCTCTGTTCAGACTGTCATGCTTTTGGGAAATGCTTTAGAAAAAGGCTCTGTACTCCGCAACAAGCATGACATAAAAATCCTGCCCCCCAGTGTTCACTCCCACCATGAAGGTATCCACTGTCGCCTTTCAGACAGGCTTCCTGTTCAGATGACTGTCACTTCTTTATGTACAGTCTACGGTTTAAGCCTGTTTGTTGTCACTTACAAAAAGACTGGCCATGACAAACTAACATTAAGATTAAAGGTTTAAATAAAACAAAACATCGTAATGACAAAGCCCTGAGATTTCTCTTTAAACTGTCTGGTTTTTGGCGACAACCGATTGGTATGTATTTATATCTTACTGAAGTGTGTGTGTGTGTGTGTGTGTGTGTGTGTGTGTGTGTGGGGGGGGGGGATTATGAAGTTTCCTAATTCATAATCAGTGAACTTTAAGTTGTAAAATTCTGTATTTAGTTTTGGTAACAACAATAGCAACAGCATGGTCATGGACATGCAAGCTTATTTTAGAGAATACTTACAGCTGCTTATAATTTATTTATTTCATTTTAGTTATCTTTTTGACTGCTCTTTTCACAAGTTAGCCTTTATTTAAATTAGCAGCATTGATTTTTCTAATTTTGTTTTTTTGGATGCAAATTAAGGTTGCCTTGGCAACTACTCACCCTGGGGTCTGCTTTTAAAGACAATACATATAATCAACAAATGTTTACTCTTAGACTACATACAGTAAATAATAGCTACAACATAACCATTATAACAATATAATTACATCCATTAAAAATGGAACCATGTAAATAGGTTGATAAGTAAAGCATAATCATAATCTCAATTTATTTGACGCCCCTTCTTCAAGAAATTAGAGAAAACTTATTTTAATTTATTAAGAGTAATCTCTTTAAATGCTTCTTACAACCTTTCTTGTAGATTCTTGAGACATAAAACAAGGCAAACTCTTCCACTGAGATGTGGCTCGTCCTTAGTTTACTATAAATACTCTGGCCTAAATCTCTCTGTGTCTCTGTTTTTCCTCTTCAGTTGCTGAGGAAGCGACACATCGGTAACGACATCGTGACGATCGTGTTCCAGGAGCCAGGCGCCCTACCCTTCACTCCAAAGGCAATCCGCTCCCATTTCCAACATGTCTTCATCATCGTTCAGGTTCATGAGCAATGCTCTGACCACACCTATTACAGGTCTGACTTAATCCTATCTCTTACTCTCTGTTCAAAATAAATACTCATAATTTTTCACCTCCCAAAAAGACCTCACCTTCCTTTTACAGACTGAAATCTCTTGAGACAATATATTCATAGTCAGCCAGTGGGCCCTATATGTCGTAAGCAGTAGAGATAAGTAATGAAAAGATCTGGGCTTTCAGGAAAAGAAACAAAAATTGTTCACAATTTCACTTCCCATGTCATTCATGATATGCGTGTTAAGACGGGTGTTACTACATGCACTCTTACACGTGTCTCATACATCATAGTAGTTGTGGTGCAGCTCATATGAAAAAACAAATGTGTGCTCCACTGCAGCAGATTCTGTTTGTAATTCTGTAGAGCACTACACAACAGTCAAGCACTGAAAAACAAGACATAGATTGAATGTTGCTGCTGCACCCTCTCTCTCTCACTGTGTCATTCCTGTTTTTCTCTCTTCCTCTCAGGGTGGCTGTGACACGCTCTAAAGACATGCCATTGTTTGGCCCGCTGTTCCCTAAGGGCGCCCGATTCCCTCGCTCGTCTGCCTTCAGAGACTTCCTCCTGGCGAAGGTAGTGAATGCTGAAAATGCTGCGGAGAAGTCCGAAAAGTTCCGCTCCATGGCCACCCGCACACGGCAGGAATACCTTAAGGACCTAGCCGAAAACTATGTGACCACCACGCCCATCGACTCCTCCACCAAGTTCCCCCTGCTCTCCCTGGGAGGCAAGCGCAAAGACAAGCTGAAGGGTGCCAAAGGGGCAGAGCTGCACAGTGCCGGGGCACTGGTGTGGGCTGTGATGGTCAACAGCGGCGATGAAGTGGAGGCGGGGGAGCACAGGCTTCCTTGTCTGCTCGGGGTGTCGGCTGAGTCGGTGGTGCTCATTGAGAGGTGGACACGAAAGGTGGTGTTTAACTGCTCCTGTCGAGATGTTATTGGCTGGAAGGCAGTGACAGAGGCTAAGGAGGGGGGGCCCTGCTTGGATATCTTCTATGAGCGTGGAGAGTCAGTGTCAATCAGTGTGATGGAGAGCCAGGCGGAGGATATACGAGAGGTGGTGCAGAGGCTAGAGGTGGGTGATTGTGTCCAGATGTAATATTTTGCAGTGGTTGGTTTATGTTTAGTGGTGTATGGTTTATTATAGGGGTGGCTGTGTGGCTCAGGAGGTAGAGCAGGTCACCCTTTAACCACAAGGTTGGCGGTTCGGCTTCCCCCTTCCGCATGCCCAAGTGTCCTTGAGCAAGACACTGAAGCCAAAGTTGCCAGTGTATGTCGGTGTATGAGTGTGTTTGTGAATGGGTAAATGAGAGGCAAATTGTAAAGCGCTTTGTTCGATAAAGTAGAATAGCTCTATATAAATATAATATATTTCATCTATTTCTGCTCCTCTGCAGCTGGTGACACGGGGCTGTGAGGCTCTCGAGGTTACCCCCCTGCGTGACGGAGTCGGGCAGCCCGGCTTCCTGATGAACGAGGAGGGCTTTGTGACAGAGCTGCAGCGCTTCTGTTACGCTGAGAGCGGAGGCCTGCAGCTGTGGGCTCGCGTGGTGCGGCTGTGTGGACACTCGCTGGTTCACCTGAGCCCCGAGGAGAGGACCAGGCTGCTCCGTACTGCGCACAAGATCCACATCACTGTCATTCCACCGGACGAGAACGGCAAGCCTCGCAGGTGGGTGGGGCTGCAGATATGAGGAGGAGAGAGAGAGAGAGAGAGAGAGAGAGAGAGAGAGAACCCTAACAAGGAGAAAGGGCTCATGGGTATAAAGTGTGCTCCAGAAAGTGGAGAGTGGATCCAGTGAGGGGGTGAGAGAGAGGTTGATAGCAAATAAGGAGGAGGGGGTTAGTGGGGCAAGTCAGTTCAGGAAAACAAGAGAGGTGCCACTCTGGGGTCACAGCTCACTCTACTGCTAATGACGGCCTGCAGTCAGTGTCACACCAGCCGGTTAACAACCAATCAATCCCTCTAATGATCTTTAATCACGCTGGCACAGGCTGTCCCACTGCTAACAGCACTCTTTCAACTCAGCTGAAGTCAGAGAGGGGGCATAAACAGCTGTGGACAGAATTGAAATAAAACCATTATTAAAGTGGACACGTCTGCAGCTCTTATCTCTGCTTCGAGTGTCCTCAGAGAATCCCAGTGGTTTATGTATATTTCAGTCCTGAGATGCTTGTACTGTGACAGCAAAGCAAAATGGAACAAAGATGTCATAATTCTTGATAGAAAGTGGGGCTTTTGTTTTTGGCTTCTAGATTCATGTATGACTCAACAGTGGGATGAGAAGCCTGGCGGATAAGAGAGGCGTGATGGCTTTGTTCTTAGTATGTTTCATGTTTTGCAGAAGTTTCTCCGAGCTGTACCAGAAAGCCATCAAGGATGCGGAGTGTAAACCCGGTGAGGCTCAGTCTGGAGTGGCCTGGGTACTCGACGAGAGGGAAGAAGAGGAGGATGAGGAGGAAAAGAAGGAGGAGGAGGAGGAGGAGGAGAGGAAGGAGGAAGAAGCGAAGGAAGACGAGCTGAAGGCGAGTGGGGTCAATGAAGCGGACATGACGGAGGTGCAGGTGGAAGCCGAAGAGGGCGAAGGACAGTTGTGTGATGAAGGGCAAATTGAGAGTAGCCATGGCTCGCTCCTCACGCCACCCAGCTTACCTTTGTTACGGGCCACTTCTCTGCAGGACCAACCAGCCAATCAGAGCCAGGAGGACAGCGGCTCGCAGCTCACACGCAGCTGCTCTTTGGAGAAACAGCTGTTCTTCAGGGATACATGTGATGGGTGAGTGTTACTAAAGCTCATGTTATTGTTCATAAAAGCTGTCATGGCCTGACATATGAGTGTTATGGTGGCATTATAGAGAGAGAGAGAGATAATGTGAATAAGAAATGCTGCATTGCAAGATCTTTCTAGTTACATCTGCAAACTAGGAGACCATCAGGTAAAAGGACTGTTAAATCATCCAACATGGCTGAAAATATCCTCAAACTGAAGCTGACTCATCACAATTTAATCTCAGAGTCAGTGCGTCACCGAGTGAGGACACCAAGCAATGTGTCACTCTGCTTTACTGAACTCTATTAACTTAATGCAAACGTTTTAAAATTATGTTTCGCATAAAAAAAATCACTTAAATGTTCCTTTTTCAAGATGTGTAACTATTTGGATGGCTGCACAGTAAAAAATTAAACATTTCCAGACCATTAAAGTTGACAGCAAGTCAAGTAAATTAAACAAAGAAAGCAAATTTGTTTCCTTTAAACAATCACAGATATTATGGTCTTCACTGTGCACTATTTCCTCATCCTCTTGACTATCAATGTTGTTCTCTGACAGTCACAACAGAGTTTACGAAGTATTAAGCTCCAAGTACAGAGAAAACCACCTATGTAAAAGCAGCAGAACATATGTATCTGCCTGACAAATACATTTGAGCACATCGGAGGATTTTACTGTGAAAACTCCAAAAAGCCACAGCAGCTTCAAGAGGAAATTGTGCATGAAGAAACTATACATGTTAATATTAAACTGTGCTGCTCCCAAAATGTATTAGACTGTTTTTTTATTGTCACACAAAGCAGAACTGAATAATCTGAGGGAAACCACATCAGATATGATATTTTTGATAGATGATTTTGTGAGAGCAGGATAGCAAACATGAATCAGGCCTACATCTAAGCCATCCTGGAGATTACTTGTCTAAACGCTCCAGTTTCTGTTTTGACCTCTGGATTGGATTAAAAAAAAAAAAAAAAATGTCACAAAGCATCAACAGCAAATTTGCTTTGTCCCCCCCCACCCCGCAACCCCTCTCTCCCTCCCCGCCCACCTCCACATCTCTCCCTCCCTGCACGGTGGACAGACACGTGTACGACAACGTGGGGCTGAAGGGGGAACGCCACATCTATGAGAACGTCGGCGAGCTGAGAGACGCCACACCTGATCTGATCCTGGCCGTCAAACCCAAGGTTCCCCTAGAGGACGAACAGGTGACAGACTGAGACGAGAGGACGTCTGAGTGGTTTCTCTTCTACCACTCCATCCCCTCTCTGACAGTGTCGCTTCCCCTCTTTCTCTATCTCTTGTCTTCAGTTCATGGGCGCTGAGTTTGGTGATGACAAAGCTTCGGTGAGTGACTCGTCTTCCCGGTTGTCATGTTTAGACCGAGCTGAAAGAAATTCACGAGCCCTAAGTCTTCATAACTCCATCACCAAGAGTAAGTACTTGCCTATTCCTGCTGATTTTTTTAAAAAGATTTCCTTTACAAATAAATATATATAATTTTAATATTTATAATATATTTATAATCCCTTTGGCAAAAGCAAAGGCGACATATTAAATAAAAAAAATAAATGTGTGTAAATGATTTGGGAGACAAAGACCACAAAGAGATAGGATGATGACGCTGATCAAACAAAGCTCAATTCTCAGACACGAGCTGACACGACTGCTCAAATGATGCCAAAATGGAACATTTACACATGTTTGAAAATAATCTCTGCCTGATTTGAGCCTCAAAGTCCTTTTTTCCTTATTTTTTCTGCCTTAAACCACTCTCTTCATTATCCTCCCTCTCCTCCCCACTGTATTCCCTTTGTCCCTCCGCTTTCATCCACAGTGCCCCCTATCCCGCTAATCTAATATCACCCCGGCTCTGCTGCCACCCCCTGCCAGGGCTGGGATAAAAGGGGGACAGATGGGAGGTGGGAGGGGTGGAGTTTTAGGCAGCCCCAAATCAAGGAGCCCCTCTCACACCATCTGCTCTGCCTCCGCTTAGACTATGAGACTCATCATTTAATCGCCATAAGAGCATACTTGCTCATCCTCTCATCTGATTCTTCCGATTTTTGTGTGTCTGTGTGTGTGTGTGTGTGTGTGTGTGTGTGTGTGTGTGTGTGTGTGGGGGGGGGGTCAGCCTCTGAAGCCCTTGATTGTTTACATCACGTTCTTTCACAAAAAGTGCATCCCAACTTTTAAACTAATTGATTAAATTCAAGGCCTCCTTAAAAAGGAACAATTGTACATTTTTAAATGTATGTGTTTAAAGTTTTTATTAATTTGGTTATTTTATTCTAAATATTATTTGATATTATATTTAGGTCGCCGTTTTACTTTTATCTATTGTATTTTAGTATGCTGCCTCAAATTCCATCTTGACTGAAAGAAATCCTTCATAAATCATAACATTTCCTCCTTGTCCCTGATATTCTGCCCCTGAATCTGACCAGCATTAACACAGCAGCATCCCCCAGTGGTGGCTTTTTGTTACTGTAGAACGGCTGCTCAAAAGGCTGCAGTCCCACTGTTCTGCGGTATTGTCCCATAAGAAAGCGTGATCAATCTCAACTTTTTTGTCTCAGTTCTCTCAGAGACGACAGATTCAACTGAGGAGGAGTGGCAGTCCATCGCTGACCTGGCCACAGCCTGCCGCAGCATCTTGGAGGCTTTGTCACGAGAGGGTGAGGAACTATTTATATATGCACACCTCACTTACTGTAAAATAATACAATAAGCTGTTAGTGTTTAGCACATGTCTAATACCACAATTTTTAAGATTCACGTAAGATAAACTTGTGTTTTTTTGTATAAAAGTGACTGTAATGTTTGCCCTTTGATGGACTGGCCAATAATTAATTGCATTTACAATATACTGTATGACCAAAAGTATGTTGACACCCCTGGCTGTATACTATTGTTTTTTTGTATGTTGGCCCTGAGAGCTCAACGCACTGCAAATTAAGAAAGCACATGCATATAGACAAGGGCTGGGTATCTTTTAAAAATTTACAATAGTACCCTTAAAGCGATACCAATACCAATTGAGTATTTCATTTGATACCTTTTTTCTGTACTTCATTTGATAACCATCATGTGAATGGAAGCATCTCTGCACACTGAACTGCCAACTCCGTTAAATACACCACACCACGTGGCCAATATATCTCAGTTGGTTGAGCGGGCGCACATATGCAGACGTTCATACATCGACGCACAAGGTCCAGGGTTGGAGTCCGACCTGGGACGGTTTCCTGCATGTCTTCCCCCTCTCTCTCCCTCTTTCACAACTTTCCTATCGATTCCAGGTGGAAATGCCCAAAAAATAATCTTAAAAAAAAAAAAGAAAAACACCACGCCACAGGGTTTATATGGGTTGTAGCTGCTGCGGTGCCTAGATCTGTGTACAAAAAGCATTGCATGCAGGTATGGTTTCACTGGAGAAGTTATGATACTACTCCATACTGGGTTATTTTGGTTGATACCTTAAAGGTATCAAGTACCGATGCCCAGCCCTAAAATGTCAAATGACACAGCACAAGCAAATGAAGAAAACATCTTCACCAACTCAACATTGGGGGCAAAAAACACCAAACACCAATGATGTACATATGTTGTCAAACTGGTGAAGATGTTTTGTTCATTTGCAGGGTGTTGAACTCTCAGGTCCACTGTAGTTTTTTATGGTTTGGGCCCCTTCATTCCAAATAAGTGAAAGCTTAATGATCGGCATACACTGATAATTTAAACAAAGGTGTGCTTCCAGCTCTGTGGCAACAGAGTGAGAAGGGCCTTACCTGTTTCAAACTGACAATGTGCCTGTGCACTAAGTTAGGTCCATACAGAAATGTGTTTTCTGAGTTTGGTGTGGAAGAAGTTGACTGGCTAGCACAGAGACCTGACCTCAACCCCACCCAACACTTTTGGGATCAACTGGAACCCCGAAAGCAAAGTAAATTTCTGCAGCCTGGTTCCAACATCTTGTGGAAAGCCTTCCCAGCTTATTAGTTTTGGAGTGAGAGGTTTAGCAATCACATGGGTGTAATAGGGTTAGGGCTAGTCCACATACTTTTGGCCATATGAGAAAAAAACTAGTGGATCTGCACTCTATATAGTTGCTTTAGGTAGTGTATGAATGACAGCTTGTTCTATACTAAGAGAAAGTCTGCCATAGTTGTCTCCCTCATATTTTCTATTTATGGCTATTTTAAATGATAATAATGTGGATAATGTTCTTTACCACAGACCGTAAAGCCGGAGACCCCTCGCAAGCAGGAGCTGACCAGACAGACGGCAAGCTGAAAGACTCAAAGGAAAAGTGGGTTGCTATACAGTACACACAGGGTGAAGCAGACAGTTCAATATCTCTGTAGTTAGTCTCTTGGTTTTTGTTTTCTCTGAATCATTGCACACATCCCTTTTCTCAGCTTTACTTCTTCATTCTCTCAATTATTTAGACTTTATTGGCCACAATGTGATGGTCTCTCTCCCCCATAAAGAGAGCCCTCTTGCTCACTCAGTGATGCACTTGCAGTATGCGCATGCAGACACATGCATACACTGTCATTGTCATCTTTCTGATCCATATTATTTTAGTTTTACACTTTTTATAGCTCCTTGGTCGCCTTATTTTTCTTCGCCATACAGTGTCTAAACATACAAAATCCGCAGAACTGTAGGCCAAAAGCAAATCAGAAAATGAGTAAATAAAAAAATAACCAAACACCAACGTGACACTTTTACATATCACACATATAGCACATATCAGCTTTAAACCAACCAAAAGGATAAAATATACAGCCATGTAATTAATCATTAAAGGTAAAAAAATACACCACTAGGCCCAAAACATCTGTTGACAATGCCATGTTCTTTCCTTTAAAAGCGTTATCACGCTGTTTACACCACCAGGAGCCGTGTTATGTATAACTGCACTCCAAACAAAATGCATCATGGGATGATCAGTGATGACTCACTGAAAATAAGTCTGCTAGTCAGCCTTAGCAATTACTTTAAATTGATCTTTGAGTACTACAGGTTTCATTTAAGGCAGCAGGGACAATGTCTTGAGCTCTGAGGCTGCTACAGTGACGGACGGCTCCACGACCAATCAATCAAATTGAAAAGTTCACTCTGTATGAGATGAAGTGTTATAACAGGAGAAGAGAACTTTTTTTTTTTTATAAAAGAAAAAAACCTTTCTATAATATGCAGCAGTGAAGACATTCATCTTGTTGAGTTGTTCCTAAACCATTAATGCATTACAAACCGTGAGATTCTGTAATTGCTTTTGATGAAGTGTCACTGCCTCTCTTTGTTGCAGTGACTCTCCAGGCCACCTAGAAGAGAAGGTGTCGCAGCTGGAGTCCATGCTGAAGAGGCTGCAGGATGACCTGCAAAAGGTGCTTTGACTTCTGTGACTGTTTTTCTCTGTAATACTATTTTCAGTGAGCTCCACGGGAGAGTGAGCAGGTAGGAAAAAGTATTTGAATTGTTTAGCTTCCGTCGCTGGAGCGAGATAATTTGTAGTTCTGATGCAGGCTTTTGTTTTCTTGTACAAATCCTCCACTCCATTCAGCCATTTCAAGTCACAGCGGGCTCACTGTAGATGCATTCAATACAAAAACACTCAAAAAGCATTTATTTATTCATGATGTTGTTGTAAATTTGTACAGTAACATTTCAGATGTTTTTAAATATTCCCATATAGTTAAAAAAAAATGTATGTACAACAACTCCTTTAATGCTGTTATCAATATTTTGTAGTACATTTCTACTAATGTATGTATGTAGATGTCAAAGAATACTGTATGTGATGAACTCCTTATTTTTATTCTCGACCTCGGAAACAGAAAACAAAAAACTATTCTCAGCACAAAGTCCACTTGTGTTTCCGGAGCTTTCAACCACATCTCATTGCCTTCCTCAGTGGATGGAGTGAGATTGTCAGGAGTAGTGGACCTTGTGTGGAGAATCTTTGGTCAGTTGTGTATGTGTCTCTGTGTGTACACATATTATATAAACATATTATTCCTCCCAATTATATGGAATGTTTTCTATTTATTTTTAACTGCTATTTCCTTTATTGATCTAATGATTATTTTTCTAATCAACCAATCCTTTAGTCTATGAACTCTCAAGAATAATGATAAAATAGTGCAGAAACAATAATTGATTAGTTGATCAACAGAACATTAACCTTATTAATATAATAAATTAATCGTATGTCATTTATGAAGCAAACATTAAATATTCTCTGTTTCCAGCTGTAATGATTTGCTGCTTTTCTCTGTTTTATATAAACGGTGAATGGGTTTTGGACTCTTGGTTGGACAGAACCAGCAATTTAAAGCTGTCACTTTGGGCTCTGGGCAATTGTGATGGCCATTTTTTCACTATTTTCCATTTTTTTAATTACATTTTATAGTTCAAACAATCATGGAAAGATGATCGTCAGATTATTCAATAATGAAATTAATAGCAGCCCTATACCGATTAAAGGTGATTAGTTGCTTACTCAGTCTGACCAGCAGCCTAAGACCACAAAGCACTGAGACTACTGTCATTAAGAGTCTGAACTATTTTCTGTCAAAGAAATCATCAGTTCAATGACTGATTGGTTCAGCACTGTTTTGGATTGTACGTTTTTTTTTCTCACTGCAGCGTGATGTGCTTCTCGACACTGTTTGTGTTGTTTTTATTTCAAGCTCTGTGTTTATGTGTGCCCACTAGTTTCCTTAAAGCCACCGCTGTACCTGTCGCTCCCCTCCCGTTCCTGCCACAGCGATCTGAGCGACGGCTTTTGTTTTGTTGTGTGCCGATGTCTTTCAGGAGAAGGAGGACAAGGCGGTGCTGCAGGCCGAGGTGCAGAGCCTCAGGCAGAACAACCAGCGGCTGCAGGAGGAGTCGCAGAGCACAGTGGCTCGCCTCATCAAAGTCACAGAGCTGCTGTGCAACGTCAACAAGCCCTGTTAGCTTCACTACTGCACGGGCAAAACACACACATCGGCAGAAAGATGCTAATCATACAACGTGCTTATACGCGCAGTACACTTATTTTGCCTGTAGGCTACATATTTGCAAAGGCAGACACACACACACACGCATCCCCTTCAATCTGTGTATCACCACAGTCTCCATCCTGAATCCTGGACCGGCCTGTTGGTGAGGCAGTATGCAAATAACCCATACAAAAGAAAGAAATGACATTTCCAACATCCCATGACCTTCATAGACTGACCAGTATGCAGCTTTCAGGCTGCTGCATTTGTGTTCTATGCCAGAGTGCTTCTCTCGGTGTGTATGATACAGTATGTGCGGGGATGTGTGCCGCATGTGTGCGTGCGTGCATCTTACTTTACTTTGCTTCAAATACTTGACAAGCTGAGCTGAATAGCACATGCATAAAAAGTGGCAATTAAGACTGAGAGACACTGTATAGCATGTTTGGTGGTGTCTTATCTGAAATGACCAAAAGTGTGTGTGGTGTATGTGTATATATATGTATATATATACATATATATATATATATATATATATATATATATATATATATATATATATATATATATATATATATATATATATATATATATATATATATATATGTGTGTGTGTGTGTGTATATATATATATGTGTGTGTGTGTGTGTGTGTGTGTATATATATATATATATATATATATATATATATATATATATATATATATATATATATATATATATGTGTGTGTGTGAACACATAGTATTGCTATCCTCTCTGCCAGGCGTGTAGTTGCAATGTCTGAGTGTGGTTCTGCCCCGGCGCTGGTAGTGTGGAAGGCCTTGAAACAAAACAACAAGAAAAAAAGGGGAACATGACAATGACAAGCCTGTAGGCAACCTTCTACTTCAGTAGATGTAATGATGCTGAATGACTTGCCTCAGAGCAAGGCCTGTTACATAAGGAAATCATTATCTGCCCTCATTACTCTCAGTAGTACTATATTTAAGAAACTGAAGTTTTTAGAGAGACAATTTAAAAAATCCATACATAAAAAAGACCTAAACTGGAAATGTCAAAAAAAAAAAGGACTGAGCATGCTTGTTCCTCCTGGAAGTATGAAAACAGTATTAAAGGGATACTGAAAAGGGTTATACCTCTCCTGAAGATGCAGACAATGGCAGGAAAAGAACTGCTTTGGCTTCCTTCCATGATTGCCTGTAGCTGATTTCTTCTAACCTCACTATTGTAGCAGCCATACTGTAGAAGATCTCCTCCTGCTGGCCTGAACAGCGAAATGCCAAAAGGCGGCTTTTTCTTTCAGCTGGCAAAATAGCTTTAGGTGTCAGAATAATACACCTTGAAATAATAGTGAAATACAGAATATTGTATTTAAATATGTTTTGTGTTCGGCTGATGTCTACAGTGACTATTTTGGGTAATTGTTTAGTATGGCTTATGAGTGGTACCTGTAAGGACAATAGGTGAAATCTTACCATTCCACCCTGATGTGAGTTTGTGTGTGTTTTCTGTGTCATTCTTGCACCTTTTTGTTTTTGTAAAATCAGCACTGGACAGGGCACATACTGTACTTTATTTAGCCCAGGTTATGTCTTGATCAACATAAGAAGGTGGATGCGATCTCATCCCCCCTGACACCACCTTTACCTCACCTTTTTGTGTCCGCTGCTGATGGCGCCAATAACAAACGTATATTCAGAGGGGTCAGACTGCTTCTCCTCAGTGCCAACGAAAAAGCCCAGGCAGCTTTCCTGAATCCCACCGAAATCAAACAGAACTGACCACAAACTGAACTTCAAACTCTAAACTCAAAAAAAAAGGATGCCAAACGTTCACCAGTCACTCAGACTCTCTTGTTTCTTGTACAAACTTCCTCTTGTAATTTTATTTTAGAGTCACTGTGAATACCTGGTACCAGCATATTAAGATACAGTATATACAGATTAAATTATGAATCTAAACTTTATCAGTATGTGAAGATACTGTATGTACAGCTGAACTGTTCCATGTTACTTAGTGCATTGGGTTGTGTATGCCCTCCTTTTGCAGGATTATTATGCAGAGAAGTGGTAATTGTGGCCATGCAGGGTGCTTTCATCTCCTGTACATGCCTTGTGACTGAACAGGGAGACGGTGGTGTGAGAAGACCTGTTTTACTGTGTCTCGTAAAAGTTATTTAGATTGTAGGAGGTTGGTCAAGCATGAGAATGTGCCAAGCAACTTCCAAGCTCCCCTCTGTATGTGTGTATGTATAAAAATGTAACTTATTAATCATGCAAATGTGGATTTTCTTGTAGCTGTTTAAACTGGATGGAAGTCTTGAGGAAAAATGTGGAAATAGGACAAAAAGGAAAGGTGGGCTTGGTTATACATTTTAGTTTCTTTTGTAGAAAAACAACAATGACATGATATGACAAAATCTATCTGCAAATCTTGCTAAATGTGACTATGGTTCTTATTATCATTCTAGTATTGAGCTATTTCAGCTATAGCTCATATTTATTAAGGTCTTACTCTTAAAACACCATTAGGTACGCCTTAATGAGTGAAACTCTTCTTTCAGAATGGATGGTCAAACTGGTCATACTGGTGTTATGTGAAGTCTTATTTCTCTGACTGTGTGCCTACCAGAAAATGTAATGTATGCTAAGCCATCTTAGTGACCTCATTTCTTTGTCTTTGGTTGCACTTACCGAGGTTTTTTTGTGGCAGATGAAGGATTTTCTAAGAGACCGTCACAACATCTGGTCTTTTATCCGCTGTGCGAGGAAAAGTCATTGAGTCAAACATGATCCGAAAGAACAGATGATGAAAATGATAATAATAATAATAATGATAATAATAATAGATGTGTGTTGTTGGTCTGAAGAATCACTGAAGCCCAATAGCCCACCGACAAATATGTGATTTTTAAAAGGGAATTAAAAGGAAGAAGGTGCTGAAAATGACTGATGATGCATTATAATCAAGTTTAAGTTGATGTGAATGTGTTCAATGGAGTATGCTTCCTCTAAAGGATGATTATTTTGATATTTAAATATTTAAAAATAAGAAAATCTACTGGAGTATTTGAAAAAAAAAAAAAATCTGATTTTGGCTCGATGAACTAAAAGTGTCAAAAGAGGTAAAAACCAAACAAAAAACAGCTATATTTTGGGCCTCACGTACTGCATTTTCTTGACCTAATCTGGAAAAGGAGTTGACACAGATGTTTTGTCAACACAGTGATGAATCACCCAAAGGCAGATAATGTTTGAGATATTTGTGTAGCTGCCTTTTAGATTTGATGGTGGAAGGTGTTTGTCATTCTGTTTTGGTTTGTGGAAGATAAACAACTCCAAAAAAAGCAAATGGCTGGAGTGACAGTATAGAGTTTTTAAAATATTTTGTTTTCTCACCAACATAGAGAAAGATCACTATTAAAAAAAAAAAAAGTTTTATTGTTTGAATTGGTGTTTGGAGGAAAAACAGATGTAAACGTCCCTTAAGTACGAGTTTTAGTAATCAATTGCTCACTCTACACCTCAACTTACTCTTCATTTAACAAAAAACAATTAAAGAAAAAATAGAGTTATCAGTATTATTTTATGTCTTTATTGATTTGCATGATTGAAATCAGGAGCAGGGATAGAAAGAGTGTATATATATATATATATATATATATATATATATACATGATTAGTCTCAGACAGATGTTATGGCCCAATCAGATTGACTGAAAAGAAAAGAATCAGACCATGTTGAAAGAATGCAAAAGTTGACAAAGTGGGATTAGGCGAAAATATGAGTCTTCGGCTGTACTTGAAGTAGCAAAAGGATGATTAGTATACAAAAATATTCAGTCCAGGTTTTTAGTTTAGATTTGCATTTACACTGTGAATAACACCTTCAAACAAGAATCCAGCATTAGCATCAAATAGCTCACCTAATATGAATTTGGCAAAAGGTTATGGTAAACCTTAGCCTACTACAGCATTTATTCCATATCAGTGGTTCTCTACAATACTGCTGAATACTGCTGGGTTTCAGTCCAACCAGCTGGTTATTTGCAGTGATGTTCCAGGTGTACATCAATCCCACAGCTGAGAGGAAACCCAGCAGCTCTGAGTAGAAGTATTAAAAACCACTCATTCTGCACAATCAAACTGCTTCATGTTCTAAATTGGATTTTTGTGGTCATTGCAACATTTGAATTGTTTGAAATGTGTTTGCAGCTTAACACTAGCCTGGATGCCATCCGAATTTACCCCCGCCCACAACATTCGAGGTCGGGAAGTTCTGACTAGAATCTGAGTATGACCATGTCAGGCTAGCTTAACACTGCTCATTAGCCGATAATATGATCTAATATGAAGGACTTCAACTGATTTGAATAAGAGATGACTTTAACTGTTCAGAATCTTTGAAAAGCTTTGATTTAATCTCGCCCCTTTAACAAGAATTATGGAATGAAAATAAATGTGTTGACGCTCAGCAGAGATGGAAGCTCTGTGACCATCACACTCGACCACCTTTTAACAGATCCAAGAAGCAGTTTAACTTCCTGTCTATCACTTAAGATCAGCTGAACAAGCATGGTGCGGCACCAAGATCTGTCCCTGACGCTCAAAAACTCCACCAGAATAGCTTTTCAAGTCATGTCACAACATTGTTTGTCAAGATATTCGCTGTTATTTAACATCCTACAAGGAACTGAAAAATGCTGACAGAGTAAATTATAGACTTACTATCATTAGACCGTGACCACACATTCTTACACCATAGGCCTACACCAGGCTATAACGCTTAACTTTAATAATACAATATTCATTCACTTTCATTTAAATACAACAGCTTTGATTGAGATTCAGTACTAAGATATAAAATAAAACCAGACTGTATCACATAAACACATACAGTTTTAAAACAGTTTGAAATCCTGATTGGATGCACATTCCCATCTCCCTGAATTGATACAGCATGAGGTAAGATAAATACACTTTCCAAAGCTTGTTCCATGATCATAATAGCACGACAACATCATACAAACATTTTCCAGGACTCTGTCCTCTGGAAGGCTTTCCTAAACACAGCCGCAGAAAACGCTTTCTCTTCCCTGCCTTGACAGCAGGAGGAGAACTGATGACAACAATGCGCAGGCCTATGTCTTTATTTGGGGTTGGAGCGCAGGACAGAGTCTTCATTGGGGGATATGTGTCACACACAGCCTAAGGGCTTAATGTCTGTTTGACTTCTCCGTGTTCTGTAAATACAGAGGGTGTGTGTGTGTGTGTGTGTGTGTGTGTTTAGACTCCTGGTATGCAGGGTGTATATCATATTTTAAATGGCCAGGCCACTGTTGCCCCATACAACAAGTAGATTAGGCCTAATGTTAGTCTGCCTGCAGCATCACTGCTGTGTTGCCATAAATGAGACTTAACATTGCTGATATGAATCAGATTTAAAAGCTTTAATCAATACTACATCTACAGATACAAACAACTGACAACTATTTTATCCAATAGATCCTCTAATGTTTTGAAATACACACAGTTTATAAATCCAGTCTAACATGGACTTAAATGAACAATTAAAGAAATTCCATAAACTTAACTTAAACAATTCTAAAGACAAAACTTTAAAAAAGTGCTGTCCTTGAAATTGTTGTACTCCAATGCAACAAAGTAATATGCAGGTTTAACATGTTTCTGTGAAGAAACAAAGTTGTAAGCATGCAACCTGTTAAGTGATGGACCTCATATGACAAGCCATGTACGTCAATGATAAACTAACCACAGAGCTCTGCCCTCTTGTCATAAACTCAGTTAAACATTAAAGAATGAAAAACACCCAGGACACTGCAGGCTTACTGATGTTGTATGAGCCTACTTTTACTGTTTTAGGTCATACCAAAGTGAAGGTCTTTTTAAAGGCTTTAATTTTTAATAGGAGACATTAACCAGACTACTTCTACTGTACAGTACATGCACTTTTACACAAAAGGGCTTGTTCTGGGAAACTGGCAGGATGGATTATTAGCAGACAGCGCTACAGCAGTGTTTCTTAATTCTCACCCGGTTTCTGGAAGGTCTCTGCGTGACAAGTAGTCTTTGTTTCCCTATACAGACAGCGGGGCAGTCCCCTAACTTTTAATATTTTTATTTAGTAATAATTCAAAGGATGGAGATGAAAAAAGAAGACAGAAAAGGGGAAAACACTAAGAGAAATCACTTGTATTGTTGAGTATTAGTGGCAAAACATTTTCCTTTTTTCTGACATCTAAGTCAGTCCAACCAAAACAATGTTACCAATAGTAGCCTACTTGATGGCACTGCATCATACTGTATTATACGTTTTATCACTCTCTCACTGCCTTATATCAGGGTGCTGTAGAGAATGTCCTGGCCAGCTGTAATAGTATCTGGTGGTGGCGTTGTAATGTAACAAAGTACAAATACTTCATTGCTGTACTTAAGTAGAATTTTCACTTATCTGTACTTTACTTCGTTATTTATATTTCTGGAAACTTTCACTTTTACTCCACTACATATCCTAAATAAAATGTATACTTTTACTCCACTACATTTCCCCTAAGCATCTTCGTTACTCGTTACTTGCAAGTAGTGGTGGAAGAAGTATTCAGATCCTTTACTTAAGTAAAAGTACTAATACCACACTGCTAAAAATACTCTGTTACAAGTAGAAGTCCTGCATTGAAAATGTTACTTAAATAAAAGTATGCAGGTATCATGAGGAAAATGTACTTAAAGTATTAAAAGTAAAAGTAATCAATGCAGAGAAATCCTCACGTTTTGGAAACTGGAAACAATCAAAACTAGTTCTAGTCAACCAACTGTTTAATCGGCTATATTTTAGTACCACTTTAAGGACTTTATGCATGTGAAACGGATTATTCGTTTGAAATAATGTAGGCCTAGTCTCGCATTGCCAGACCTATCTCGTAATGCCTTTAAAGTTGCCCGCTCTGAGCTTCAGTCCACCTTTCCCTGCTCCACTCATACCTAATTAGCGGAGTCAGGTGTGTTCAGCCAATCAAGAGCTGCTCAGGTGCGGGCGGAGTAGGAAGAGATGAAGACTGGCGCTTTGGACCAGTAGTTGGCACCATAGGCTACAGGCTGCTTTTTAGTGTGTATGTTAGTATTTAATGCTTGGTTGTGAAGTGAATAAACGGTAAGCATCTCAACAGGTAAGCTAAAAAAACAAAACAAGGCGCGTATTTTAAAAAGGCCGAGGTGTCGCAAACATATCTGTTTGAACAAGGAGTCTTGAGTTTGTCGCCGCCTGCTGGTCACACAGGAGAGAGAGAGAGAGAGAGAGAGAGAGAGAGAGAGAGAGAGAGAGAGAGAGAGAGAGAGAGAGAGAGAGAGAGAGAGAGAGAGAGAGCATGTCGCCTCCTGTTGCTGCGCCTCACTGTGGGATCTGCTGTCGACCTTTCAGACTGTACACATGAACGCAGAAAGCTTTTTTACGCTTTTTACTCGATATGGGCGACCCGGAGGTTTGGCGGAGTAAACTAGCAAAGCGTCTGCTCTGAGTCTAGAGGGGGAAACTAGGCTTGTCATTGCTGGGATTTTTTTGACACAAGTTGGCTGAGAAGTCGTTTGCTGGTGCTGCTTGAGCTGTTTGTTTGCAGAGAAAGTGTGAAACAAGTGTAAGAAAAAAAAGCAACAGATGTTTTTGGTGGATATGCGGATAACTGAGGAATGAGAGCAGCAGCGAGGCACCGGCGGCCCTTCCAGCGGTTATGCTGCTGTGGAGTCGGGCTGGTCGCCGTCATTTGGCTCGCACAGGTCATCCAGGCACCAGGTGAGACATACAGGCTGCGCGTGCGTTTACGATGATTATAATCCTATGGACATTATTTATACACAGTGGAAATTATTATTGCATCAATATATGAAAACCCAGTCTAACACATGCTGCACTTATTGATGACTGATGAGTAAACACAGTGGAAATATTAATCACTGTTGAATTTTATATGAATTTGATTCATTTGTTTGCCCTGAAGAGAGATGATGCAGCCATCAGTAGCCTATATTTTAGATCAGTTCCTTATATTAGAATAAAAACAAAGGATCCAATCAAAAGGAAAGGAAATTGTAAAATATATTCTACACATTATAAAACATCCATATAAAATTATTATTTTCTCAACGAAGGGCTGCATTCGTTAAACTAGTAGAACATGCTGCATAATCCATGTACTCGGAGCTCAACATGTATTGCTTTGTCTTCATTATGAGCAAAGATAAATGTACTTCCCCTTCCTCTTATCCATGGATCTAAAAGTCTCCTTATATATGGATCAAAATATGAAGATATATATTTATATGCAGTCTCTGTTGTAGAAGTGTGACTGTAGACAGGTGCTGCGTTCTTCATCCAAATGTATTTCAAGCAGAGTTAAAATAGACATAACATATAATTGTCTAAATAAGAAAGAATGCTGGTACAATAGTTCACAGTACAATTCTAATTACTGTCCAGCGTTGTCCAGGCAAAATGTTGTCTTCATACTAACAAACAATGACACATGTCAGACAGCTGAATCACTGTTCGGAATATTTAAATCTTATTTCAGTAGTTTGTAACATGACTGCTAACAGTCTCCCAGCTTCTGTCCCTCTGGCCCTGAAGTACTGCGCTCACACTGCACGAAGGTGACAGTTTGTTGATTACATAAAGCAGACAGAAATCATGGCATGTATAAATCCAATCATTGGGGATAAGTTCAGTTATAGTTTACTGCAGATTAGGGCTGGGCGATAGGGAGAAAATCAGATATCACGATATACTTGACCAAATACCTCAATTTCGATATTGCGACGAGGGTTGATAATTGGTGCTTTAACAAAATATCTTCACACTTAGATTTTAGATAAATAATCATCAGTAATGTGGACATACTGTAATAGGCAAGTAATAGAACAGCTAGAACAGTCTGGTAAGTTCAGAAAAGTACATCACTTTACTGTAATGCAGCCTTTAAAACCAGTAAAAGACAACACATGTCATATCACGATATTACGATATCCAAAATCTAAGAAGATATCTAGTCTCATATCACGATATTGATATAATATCGATATATTGCCCAGCCCTACTGCAGATTGACCATGAATCATCTCAGAAGAAATACCCGTGTATGACTGGGCATGTTAAGGTTTTGTTTTTAGTGCCTGCCCTTTTAATTTCTGCCTTTTCCCATGTTATCACTGTAGCTAAGAATGTGTTTTTCTTTGCCTAAATAGATTGTTGTTTAATGTTGATAAATAATTGATCAATTTTATTTGTCTTATATTGTTTACAGTAACTGCCATTTCATTCTATTTATACCACAATAAAAGAAAACATCTGATTGACACCCACCTCTTTCACTACACTTCTTTTCCTTAAAATCATCAACCTCAATAACATTGTGCACCGTTTCAGTCGCATCAGTAATCCAGTAATGGTTAGAATGAGGTTATTTTTTTCTACATTAGATGTTATGTGTCATTTTGCATCAGTGCACCTTAAAGCATCTCCACCTAGCTCATTATCTTCCCATCACCTTTGCTGATGTTGTCGCACACTGTCACACACCCTCATCAGTGGCTTCAGCACAGACAGCGTCGTTCTCTGAAATCCTGTGTGCATTATAATGATATGAATGTGTTGTGGTGGTGTGCCCTTTGTTCTATCTGTTTGATTTACATTTAGGTTTCACCCTAGTATCCTGCATGGAAGAGTGTCCCGGTGAATGAGCCGTATCATTAATATTTATACTTCACCTTTAAATTATGAGTGTGCTATTAACCAGAAAAGGGTTTTTGAATCGAGATCAAGGCCACTCAACTCAAACCATATAAAAGCACAGGGCAAGGCGTGTGTTCTGCTGTTTGTAATGGCGACAGGCAGGTTATTCTCACAATGCTTGGAAAATATTACACATACTGTAACATGCTGACTACCACTGCTTGTAGAACCATTTATGGATATGCTGATCAATACTATCAACATCTGTCTGATTCTGGCAAAAACCATTAGATTGGATATCGGAAAAATATATTACAATAACTCCACCAGCTTGATGAAAAATGTGTTTATTTTGCTGGAGTTGTAAAGGCAACATCATTCTCCAATTAGAAAAAAACACATTTCTATGCTGAAAATGACCAACCATTCCCATGTTTGCAAACCTTGGGTTTTGATCCTTACAAGACAGACACAAAGCAACATTAGCATCCTTTGAAGTTGTGTTTTTGTGCTCCTGATGAAAGTTTAATATTCACTCTCCTTTTAGCTCTGTTTTGGTCTCTACCAAATTCTGAGGGAAAATATCTGGATATTTAGCTGCTAAATGCCCAACTATGTTTACCAGCTAGTCACTAACGTGTCTGCCCATACATTAAGTATACCGTCAGTTTATCAGCTGTAGTTGCTGCCTGTTAAGACAGGAAACAGGGTGGATGAGAGTGGCGAGACTAATCTACTGAAAAACTAAATTAGGGGTCTGCAACCTTTTTACGTACACATTGCATACGTGATACATTGCATCAATTTGACTCATTTTTCTACACACATGTATTTCTAATGCCATCAGAATTATTGGTAATGGAAAAGTTGAATCAAGCCATAGTAGCTGTTCCCAAAAATGGAAATTGTTACAGTTAAATTAAGAACTGTCCAAAGTAAGAAGAGATGACCAATTGTGTGTAGCCACTTTTGTTGACTTAAAGCATCAGGGGTCTCATTTATAGAACTGTGCGTAGGATCCTTACTAAAAGTGTACGTACGTCCAAAAGCCAAAAATGGCGTATGAAAAAAAAAATTATTTATAAAACTGTGCGTCTGTAAGCAATGTTCCCTTTATAAATCACAGATTACCCACAAGTGTGCGTACGTGAATCAGCCTCTTATCCTGCCCTGTACACGCCCTTTTTAACTATAAATAGTCAATGCAAAGCACTTCATGAATGCTGATCAGTATGTTAATGACCCTGGCAGTTCTTTACGCAGAATCATGACAACTGGCGGGCGGGGAAAAAGCAAAAAAAACTTCTCAGACGTTCAGGAATTGCTGCAAATTGAATTATAATTTCGGCCTGTTCTCACAGTGTAGGGAAACCTGATCTGTATACTACCTATATTAATAATACTGTCCAAAACAGCAGGCATTTCGGCACTCGAAGACAGCTTCGATATACCAGACCTAGATTTAACAGAACTATATATTATATACAAACAAGCCTTACTGATAAAGGTGAAGATTATATATAATATTTATATAAAAAAAACATTGGCTGTCTGCCATTTCCCTCTGGAATCAGCCAGTTGCCCCCAGAGTGGCGAGGACCTGTATTTGGACCGGGATGGCACGGTTCCGGCGCATTGCCCTTTCTACTGGACCCAATTCAGTAGGCTACATAGATCCAAGAGTGCAGCTTTAGGGAATTTAAATCGGCATATTAGCCAGTCATCGTCGTGGTCCCTGAAGCCTCTTTCTCTCCTGATTCTTCTATTGGCGTAATCCTCCTGCAGGGCTAGCAGTGCCATCATGCAGCATTACGCACGGGGGCCACCGCATTATATGTTTACAACAATTTGTGATTGTTAACACCTTGCCAAAATCACAGCATCAACTAGTGGTATCCCCCACCCCGAGATACAATTTAAAGACGAAAGTGTAATAGGCAAACACACTTTTCTTCATGCAGGTTTTGTCACGAAGTATTAAAGTTCGGACCGATAACAAGGACGTTAAGTGTAACGATTGCGCGAAAGCTTAACGGCTGTATTTCCAGACTTTGACATTTGATGATATATGCACAGTATTAAAGACAGATATTTGGTTGTTTACTCACCATCTGCGTCGCCAATTCCCATTGTCTCCAAAATGTGCATACGCACGGGTCAGAGTTTGCGTGCCGTCAAGTTTGTTTTTTATAAATCACAACCTTTGTGTGGGAAGTGGCATACACATATTTTCAGCCCTGTTTTGTGCGTACGCCACGTTTATAAATGAGACCCCAGAACTGTACATAGGGTTATTGCAATCAAACTGCAGTCGATATCAACAGTTTCATGAGTCTTCATCTTTTTATGGGAGAAAACTTTCACTTGACAGAATCCTTATTTGAGCTTTGCTCCACACTGGGGCTTTTGAACTTGTCTATGCTTAGACATTTATATAACTGTGGTTTAGCTCCCATGATCAAATCAAACGTTAATCTGCTCTGCAACATGACACTTACTCAATGTTCAGTCTGAATGTCAGTGGAGATATGGACGATTGCACTGTTATCTACGTGGACGAGTGTTGGACTGAAATGTAAATATTGTTTTATAAAAAGTAATATCCAAAGACTTCGGCTTCAGTGGCAGCCATATTTAGCACATTGCTACTGTTTAGGATTTCACAGTCAGACATTTTCTGTGGAGGCAGTAAACCTGTTTGGGGAAAGACCTGAGGAAGCCGGTCTTTCCGGTTGATGTGTGATTGACGGGATCAAATGTCTTGTTTCTGCTGAAGAAGGGAACAATTATCTGTTTCCTGAAGGGAAAAGACTATAGTGTATGGCTTTGGAGTTTCATGTTTTAAAGGAGGACTTCGTCTTCCAGGTCTTGTAAAAATCAAATAGGTGCTGTTTAAATATTTGCAGCAGTGTTCAGCATGTTTTGCAACAAGATTAATTCATGTGATTTTGACTTCTTTACGGCCTTAAGAAAAAAATAAAATCATGAATACTGGCTTAAGACAAAATAAAATCATGAATAAATGTCACAACATAAGCATTTGGCTTGGAGGTTCCCCACAGTCTGCACTATTATATTGATGTGTAAAGAGAGGAAACATGAATTACGGTATTTACATTTAACTTTTTGCACTCAACCAGCATGTTTATGTTGAGGCATGCGGTAGCAGGATTAGGATATTTCCATACAAACACATTTTATGTTCCTTCAGCTTTCATCACTGATCCTTCTGTAACCTCTTTCCTTTTATATTTATATTTTAGGCCTTTAGCAGACAGTTATCAAGAGGAACAATCACTGTAACAGTAAAGTTTAAACACTATGGATCACCAAAATTATAAGCAACTGCAGTACAAAGCTCAGGGTCAGAGTGAAGACAGGTCAGAGATACAGGTCTTTATGTCCAATTTAAAGACATTTTTGTAGCTGTAAGCAGGTCTATTTTTTATTTTATTTTTACAGCAGAGGTGGGCCACCTTAATGCACTTTTATGGAATTCAATTCTCAGGGAAAAGGGCAAACTGGCTATTTGATACAGCAAATGCAATATTTCAAAAGTGTGGTTGTTGTTCAGGGCGGCTGTCATCTAACGTTGTTGATCACAAGACTAAAGGCGCCAAGATCTGGGTGGTTTACCACCTCAGCTAAACAATTTCCTGAGGGAAACGCTGTGTAGCATTAGCATCACCAGAACCCTCAAACCTACTGGAAGATACAGTATAAAGGCTTGGAAAGGAATCAGAGAGTCTAACTTTTATAATGAAAACTGTCTGGTACACAAGTATCTCATGCAGATTGAATTTACGAACGCAAGAATAAAGTATAAGGATTTAAAAGTATTTTTAAGCAGTCTATTTTCAGATTAAGTAATTAGTAAGATGTCAATTAAGTGGCTTGAAGAATGTTTTACCTTTTGTGTAAGTCCTTATGCATGTTGCACTTTATTCCTGCTGACAGCCAATGCTTTTCCACAATTAGGGCTTGCATAAATTGAATCTGTTAATTTCTTAGATTAATATATTAAAAAAATCTGACACAAGTTCCCAGGACCCAATGTGATGTCTTCAATTTGCTTGTTTTGTCCACAAACATTCCAAAACTTACTTATGAGAACTTGGAACCGGAGTATTTTTGGATTCATTTTCTGTTAATTGCCTAATTAATTAATCAACTGACCATTTAAGCACTAATCAGTGTTGTAATTAATATGTTGTTTATATGTGCTAAGATTGTTGAGTTAATACAATCTGAATCTGGAAAAGAAATATAATTATCATCCCATTTTTATCTCTCCTTTTTCAAATGAGACAAGATGTGGTTTAGTTGTTAGAGACTTGGTGTTATACTGTAAGTGTGAAAATGGTGCAGAGCCATCTGTGGCAGAAACCCATTTGAATTTCATACGAGTCAAGCTCCTCTTGATGCCTCAACATGAAAGCTTTCACGTCTCCTCTCAGCCACGACTCGTGAAATGGGCTCATTGAGCTGTAAGGTACAAAGAGACACTACAGCGCCCGGCAATCACCAAATGCATCAGGCAGACAACAAGCTGCCTCGTAAATAAAAGGACAGTGTAGTACAAACATAATGATAACGGCCTTACTATCTTCTCTGCAAAAGTGGAAAAATCTCTGTGGTGGGGCAAGTCTGTATTTCTTTCCCCCATAGGAGAGATGATGAGGCAGATGTATCTGTGGGGAATTCTTCACCTGTCGCTGTAGTAAAGTCATAAAAACTCAAAGCCACACAGAGATTAGCTATCGAGGAATGAAATACAGAGCTGTAATACTCAGCATAAAAATGTCAGTGCTAATAGCTCAGGACAGCTGACGGCAGCATCATTGAATTACTGAACGTGCAGCTTTCTCCCAGAGCCAGAAACATGAAACTACAGTCTGTTGAGTTGTCACGTAATAGAAGAATAACTGGAGACAATTACTCCATGGAAAAAGAAAGCGGCAGCAACAATACTTTGGACAAGTAATAATAATAAGAAAAAAAGATTATTTGGTTATTATAGTTAAGTTGGAGGTTCTTCGAAAAAAAACAAAGTAGAGCTGATTTTTTTTTATGAAATCGTTTTAAGTAATTTATTAAACAAAAAGGCCAATGAAATCGCTGGTTCCATTTTCTCACATTTGAGGACTTTCTGCTTTTGGGGTTTTACATGGTTGGTTGGACAAAGCAGTTGTAAGACAACCATGGGCTCTTGGAAACTGTGATAGACTTTTTCATTTTTTATTGGGACTGCAACCTATTTTCTTAAATAATTGATTAATCATTTGGAAAATAGTGAAACAATCACAATTTACTAAAGCCCAATCTGACATCTTCAAATGCCTAGTTGTTAGAAAAACAGAAGAACCGAAGATTTACTTTCATATAGTCAAAGAAAAGTAGCTAATCCTCCCATCTTTTCTTGAATAATGACTAAAAACCATCTTCAAAATAGTTGCATTATTTTCTGTTTTATCGACGAATTGTTTCAGCTCTACATTTCATCGACTAAACAATCAAACTGAAGAATTATTCATATATTAACCAGTAATGAAAACCATAGTTAGTCCATCCCTAAATCACAGCACATAGGTTTAGTTCTTGGAGTGTGTGAGGTCTTTCAAGTGTATAAAATGACTCTGGTGTTGTTTTGTAACAGAGACAGAGTCTTCTGGGTTTCGGCCAGGTGTGGACGGTGGGGAGCTGCGATGGACTCGCCGGCTGATGCAGGAGAAGTCAGACAACCAGAGCATAGATCAGCCCCGAGCAGGTGAGTCATTCTTCTTTACCTGGATGGATGTCGTCTGTTCCTCTAGGTCAGACCGGCAAACTCTCCCAGACTGTCTGCAACACTTCCTTATTGTTCAGTGTAGGGGTGGGTGATATGGATAACATCTTCTATCACAGTGTATGTATCCAGGGGTTAAATTGGGATTTGCTATGTGGGGGGCTCTGTGGTTTCAGGGTTAGATTAGGGGCAACCTGCCGCAAACTACCTTAGGTTAACGTTATAGTATGATTTTGTAAAAGCAAAACATTGTTTGAGCAGAATATCAAAGCAATTTGCATTCAGTTTTTAAACCTGTCAGTTTCTGACCTATTTTTCTCCCTATCTTGCCATCCACCTCTCACTTGCTGCCATCTGTGCTGTCTGACTGACTGACAAGTGCCCTAAGGTTGCTTTATGGTGGTTGGAAACCAGCCATTAAGGTGCATTATAGACTGATCCGCTTGGTAGCTTTTGAGGAAACCCATTGACAGAAAAAAAGGAAAATCCTGTGAAAGTTCTGATGTTCACCTAATTTAGGACTATGTTCTCTACAGCTATGAAGAAAACGTGTTTGATTCATTGTTTGAATTATTAAGACCGAGAAAACATTGTTAAAGATGGGCTTCATGTTTTGAAAATGTAGGGAGTTCAAAGTGGTTTAGTGATGTTTATACGTGCGTGTGTGTGTGTGTGTGGGGGGGTGTGTGTGTGTGTGTGTGTGGGTGGTGTATGCAGGTAAAGGCAGAGTGTACCCGAGATTTCTGCCTCTCCCCTGCAGGGGAACTAAAAGGTCATGCGGCATTGTGTCAGTTGTCAGGAGTGTGTAGTCAGTGTCAAGCTTGCGCACCGACGGACTCAAGGAGACAGACGGAGCACACAAGAGGAAGCTGCCAGAGTGAGAGTCAGTTTAGATTTTCTAAGGTATTCTGTTTTTAGCAGGCACCAAGTTGCCTTCCATTGCTTCCTGAGTTTGGCTGCACCCTAAATAGTTTTGGACAGATTCAAACTGCTCCTTATTATCACTGAGACTTATCGACAGCAATGATTACACTTTTCTCGTCGTTTCTCTGGTTCCCAGGCTGATTAGATGGCTGGCTGACATGAGCCGCATTCATCACAGCTGACAGTTTTATGATAAAAATTCAGATCGAAGAGGAAATCTATTTAGAGAATAGCACAGAGTAGATAAAATAACACTGCCGCACAATGAAAAATCTTTTACCTTACTGAAAGAATACAATTCTGTATCTTCACATAATTTGCATTTACTCTCTGGCGGTGCTAATAATAGGCTGTCAGTCACAAAATATGTATTGTGTGCAAACTGCATGATTATTGTAATCTCACAGAAATTTATGCAAATCAAGTTATGCTAATAATATAGCATGCAAATGGCCTTTTCAGACCACACTTCAAAATACCACCTTAAATGTACTCTGCCTACTGAGGGGGTGCATCCTAAAAATAAACCTGCACACAATGAATAATTTTAACCTTTTAAAAAAAAAATTGATTTGAGTGAAACACACTTTCATGACATCTCCTGCATGCAAGGATGTGTCTTAGAGATTTCCCAGAACTTATCAAATCAAATTTATTTTGGTAGTCACAGCAGTTGGGAACAATTATCATGTCCGGGCATCCTAAATTATTTGCAAAATAATTTATGTACATCTGACGCTGGCTATTCTTCTGTATGAAAGGTTTGACTTAAAAATGATTTGACTAAATAGCGCATTTATTTTCAAGCAACATTTTATCACCAAACCTCTAAGCCATTTTTAATCCTAAATAGGTATATGGCGGTTCTAGCTCCTGATAATCTTATCTGGAAGAATAATTCCACAGCTCCGTGATGTTACAAGTAATTTATTGGTTATATATTTTGAGAACTTACATTTGAGAGGTGCACAAACACAGACTCATCAGGGACAATAGATCTGGCACTTCAAGTAAATTCACATATTACAAGCACCTCACTGTCCCTGCACGTCTCCTTCTGTGACATTACATTAGAGGTGTTTTTTGTCCACCCTTGAGAGAGAAAATGAGACTCAGTGTCTCTCTCTACCAGTGCTCCATTTGCTCTATTCAGCAATTTGTGTTTTGCTACCCGATAACACACTTAACCTTTATTGAGTTCCTGGCTGCAAACAGATCTCCCTCATTATCTCTTACAAAGACACAAGTGAACTGCGGGCAGATACTTCACTGTGGTAATACGCTGGAGACGAGCAGGCAAACAAAGGGCTGGACAAGTAGTATAAGACACACCAGTGAGTACGGCTCCAGGCTCAGGTTGCCGCCCTCTTCCTCGGCCGTCTGACAGTGATTGCATAATCTGTAGTGTGATTAAAAAGCCTGCCCTGGACCTCGGGGGATATTATCTTGGGGATTGCACAGTAACGTCAAGCCCCGGACTCTTTCTCTCTTTTCATCCCTCCGCTGCTTAACAAGATGGAGACGGTGTGACCCGCCTTCAGCTGACAAGCCTCTGAGACTGTTGTTGCTAGGCAACTGAATGCTACATTTTGAAACCCAGACAATTCTGTCTTTCAAGCACTGGAAGTCCTAAAGAACTAAAAATAGACCATGAGGAGAGGGGGTGGTGGTGAATCTAAATGATGTAAATGGCTCATACTGTTTGTCGTTGAGGATTGTCATGTTGTTTATTTTGGCAAGCTTGTTATGTTGCTATTTGGCTGAGAATAGTATTTTTCCACAGCCATATTTGAGGTTTTTTTAGGAAGGAGTTGAGAAAGAGAAGCTGGCAGATACACTAACAGAAATTGTCTTCAAATGGTCTTGGACTTTTATCAGGGCAGTCAGATTATGGGTACCACACAAAGCAAACAGCAGTTAATGCAACCATTATTTGTAGCCAAGTGAAGTTTTGGAAATTTTGAAGCTGAATACTGTAGGATCATTTTGTTCATTCTTTTTTACTTTCTGTCCACAAAAAAATGACTCAACATTTAAGGAATAAAGGGAAGAGGTTAAGGCTGATCATAAGTCTTGATTGTCATTAAAGAGAGGAGATTTTGCCGTTTCCTTTGACTTTATCTTTTACTTCCTCACCCACAAGGCTGATAGCTATGATAATGGACGGTGTTGTATGAGCACTTTTGTCACACATAATTTTTAGTGTTTTTATCGGTTGGTGCGGTTTGAAACCCTTCTGTCGTTTCATCAGCGTCCTATTTAAACTGCCTCAAAGGAAAGCAAATCAAAGAACAAATTCATAATTGAATTTACATTAAAGACCTGGATGATTTTTTTTTTTTTGATTCCTCATTAGAAATGCAGGCTTGTTGCAGAGAAGTGTTGTGTGTGTGTGTGTGTGTGTGTGTGTGTGTGTGTCTGTGTGTGTGTGTGTGTGTGTGTCTCTGTGTGCGTGCGTGCGTGCATGCTCGATACTCTAATGCCAGTTTGGTTGATCCATGATACATCAATACCTTAGCTTATCTCCAGAACGCCCTGCAGACTCTCAGATCGATAACATTACTCTGCACCACCCACTGCCCCTTCATTCAGCTACACTGAAGCCCCATGCAGCGGGGTGACTCAGAGAGAGCTCTGCTCCTCACATCAGCACTGCTTTCACTTCTTGTGCCTTCTGAAGAATTTCTTGGCATTGAATTTATACTTGAAGATCTAATCTGCTGCACAGGCTTTATTGATTTGGACTCGAATAAAATACACATATAAAAAATAAACTGTCATCTGTACTCAGCAACCATAACAGTGCAACATAACCAGATTTCAGTTTAAAAAAGACAGAACCCTTTTGGATTTAGCAAAAACACACTGCATTTGCTAAAGTTTGCGGACATTAATATGTGATCAAAATGAAAAGGGTATGTATGGACTTATCTAACTCTGGGGGATACGGTGAATAAGACAAAGTCCCAATAAGTTGGAGTGTTCCTTTTATGTTAGCATTAAGAAATGACCTCCAAAAAGTTTGTTTAAAGTTCTTTCATTAACTTACAGCAGTCGTCAACACAATCTAGTGCAACTGTAGACTACAGCCAGTGAGTAGAGTGCCTATGTTGAAGAACATTCTTGTAAAACAACTATACCATGGTAAACAATGAAAAAAGATTGATTTCAGGATTTTATTAATCAATATCGGCTCACTCAATCAAAGATCAGTTATTTTAACCCAGCTCTACATACATTGCCGTAGCATAAAATAGGCCACAGTGTTTTATTACTGTTGAAAATGTTGTAGTGGATTCAACTAAGAAGTTATACACTTTAATATGGCAGACACTAAGTGCCGATGCATTAGGGGTAAATCTACGCTTTGCTTCTTGACAGTGTCTAATTTTACCATATGCCTCCTGAATTTTATAATGCTGTGAAGTTATTATATAAGATTGTTGTTCACTGTTATTTATAATTTATCACTGTCTTTTCATTACTTTACAGCATAATCTACCATATCTGTTTAGCCAGCATGATGTCTTAGATATCACAACAGAATTATGAGTAAATTAATGACGCACAAGAGAAACAAAGTGAAAAACAAATAACAATTCCTTACCCAGCCCTACCCTAGACCCAGACTGTTAATTCTATTACATTCATTGTTCTTCCAGACTAAGAATAACAAGAATAAAATACAGTTGTCTTTGCCAAACATCTAGCAATGTCCTGGTTGGTTTGGTTAACTGTTGGGCAGCATATTAAGTAAATTACATTCAACTGTAATCCACTTTGCATTAAACACATCTAACGCACCATTAATACTATGTGCAAGTTCAAGTTTAATTCTTAAAATGGCTTTCAAGATATTCTAATATCACTTTTTTAGTTAACAGGGATAGAATAGATAGATGGTGGTCATACCTAATATACACAATTCAGGACATAAGGAAACTTAAAAGTTTTCTGTAATTCTTAGAAAGGACTCTCCCCAGAATGTTCTGATGCCACTACACTCCTACAGCATACTGTATGCATCAATGTGCCTTTTTGAGTTTTGCATTTCATGCACATCTTAGTGTATTTCATGTTTGCGGGGGTAAAGGAAAGTCTTTTTAATACTTTGTATTGCTAATGGACCTAAAACGCTTCCTAGCGTTTTTCCAAATGATAAATTCAGATCTTCATCTTTTAAGAGTAGATCAGTGATCCAGCAATCTGCACATATACGTTTTTGATTGTGGCGTTTATTGTATTTGTAATTGATAACATAGATCAGTGTTTTAACCAGTTTATTAAAACTTCACATTTGCCCTCCATCTGTTATGTCCTTCATGTTTTATAACATCGGTTTATGTGCATTAAATGTGAGGAGGTTGAGGAAATGTACAGAGCTATTTACACTCGTGGATTTTTTTTTTTTTTTAATAGCCCTTCAGCTTGTGTAGGAATGAAACAAAGAGCTGCTGGGAAGACTGTGACACAACTGGATCAGAGGTGAAAGAGTTACAGTATGGAAGCATTTCATGATTCTGGCATTAAAAAGACACCGCACAGAGAGAAGTGATGTTAGAGGTCTGAGTGCACTTGTACTTTCAGAAGAACAGCACATCAACATCGCAGCTCGACCTCTGATTACAAAATGACTGACTTGATCAAGATGAAGGCACATCTGGCTTAAATCCCTGATTTGGGAAGTTGCAGACGGCGATTATCTTGAACCTATGTGTTTCAGTTTGTGGTGTTGTGAAATCAGAACATAAAGAGTCTCGGCAAAGCACATTCCTGTCCAGTAGCCTTCAGTTAACTAGTATGCTGAAATACGCTGTGTATCTCTATGCCGTTCTCCCCCCTTGCTCTCTCAAACCTCTCCTGAGGGTTTGTAAGGAAAAATAAATATTTTTAGACATTACGGTCCAAAGCTGCTGTCACTTCTCTTTTTTTCATTTTTCATAAACCCTAACCATGGGAAACACATATTCACCTCCCCCTTTCTCACTGTTCAGGCAATCGCCTTGCCTTTGGCTTTCTACTGCCACCCATCAAAAAAAAAAAAAAGCTGCCCCCAGGGAGAGTGTCGGCATAGCAACTGCCTTCACCAGAGCAACTCCTCAAAGCATCCATCTGAGGTACATGCTGCAGGCCTCGGTTTTCACCGACAGAATAACCTGAGAGTTTACGTTTTGGGGCAGAAAGGAGACTGGAAGGCTTCCAGGGCTGTTAGACGATACGCAGAGAGCAAAGAAGAAGGTGAAAGAAATAAAGCCACAGAGAGAGAGCACAGATGTCCAACAGCTGATCAACTTGAGAGGCCGCTGGAGAAGATGCATACAGCGCAGCTTCAGATTTAGGCTGCTGCTTTCGTGCGATAAGATGACAGAAAGTTTACATGCTAAGCCTTGAAGATTTAGTGGATGAGCCCTGCCCTGCAATAACAGCTGGCACACAGAAAAGTAGTTCTTTTCACCTAAGAGAGCAGAAAACAGAAACACTACCAACCTTCAGAAACTCACTTCAACTCTGGGCCTTCAAAATTATGCACTTAAAGAAGTTTATGGCACCATAAGCATCCAGGCAGGCGGTGTTGCACACTGGCACAGACACAAATGTGTTTAAACATTACTGCACTAACATTTACATTTTCTAACTGAACATAGCCAAATTACTGTCCCCTCCTTGGGACCATATGGTCTGTTCCTCTCACTCTCTGACACTGCAGTGTTGAAGATCAAATCTCATATCCCCGATCACAAGGGACCCTCTTAATCCATGCAGTCTGTTGTTCAGTTTCCATGCAGGCGCGCTGCATCATGACTGCTGCACTGTGCTTATTGTGAGCTTGTCGGCCCACTGTTGTCTCACACAGCAGAAGAGCTATTAATAGCTCCATGCTCCCCGGTAGTTTAAATTCATCCAGCTCGGCGCCGAGTTGCAAATTGGAGCTGCACCACACTCTTGAGGCTCTCTTTTGTAACGTCAAGGGAACAGAGGGAAGCTAGGCTGTCATTAACAGTTTATTTTTTTTCTTTTACACTCGAGGAAGGACAGGAAGCAGCTGCCAGTTTCACTTTCACCTCACTTCCTGTCTCACTATTCAGCGCAAGACAGATGATGTTGTGGGTTTTTGTGTGGTGTCTTAAAAAAAAGACACACAGGCTGATTACACAGTTTAAATGATGACTTCTCTTTTTCATATCTGAGTTTATTTTGGAATGCAATTAAAAATGGTAATGCTTAAAAAGTGAAGCTTTATAAGTGTACATCAGAAATCAGAAGAAAGCATAGCACATCATTTCATTTGGTAAAATACTATATATAAGCAATAGTGTAATAAGTAAATTATGTCATTTGAATGTCCAATATGAACGAATGCCTCATGTATCTATTTGTACCTAATGTATTTTTTCTTTTTCTTTCAGTAAATTGATGTCAAATAGCATTAGCCTGTTTTCATTTTGTTTGCAGATTGCAGAATATGGCTGTTTTTGATTGAGGAAAAATAAATTAATGTAGGTATAATATCATATCTGTCATCATGTCTATCCCCCCGCAGCCATCCATGAGTTTCCACAGGACATCTTTACCAAGGAGCAGAGGAAGAAGGGGGCTGTGTGTCTGCATGCGCTCTGTGTGAGTATTTCACATATCACCTGGAATCTGCAGAAGCCAACATTGCAAACCAAGACCTACATAACTAATTTATTTTATACAAAGGCAGGGTGTTCATGTGTCCCTCCACTCTCTTTTATGTGCTCACCTGTACTATCCAGGCCATCTACATGTTCTATGCTCTGGCCATCGTCTGTGACGACTACTTTGTCCCCTCCCTTGAGAAAATATCTGAGGTGAGTAGACTGCACCAACCTGCCTTCATAATTTTCTTAGTTTAACAGATACAAATCTGATTATTCTCATTTTATTCCAAGCTGGGTTTTTTACATATAATTTTCAGAACCTGCAGCTCAGTGAAGATGTGGCCGGGGCGACATTTATGGCTGCAGGAAGTTCTGCTCCAGAGCTTTTCACCTCTCTCATTGGTTAGTAGCTCAGCCAATCACGACCAAGTAACAGCTGTGGCAGTTTATGAGAAAGCATGCCAAAATTAGATTTCACTTATTCGCAACATTTTAGCAGAGAAATGCTGGGATAGCCTTCACAGCCTCGGCAGTGCTACAATTATCCAGCAGATGTCAGCAGAGTCAAATGTTAAACCTCAAAAGGGATTTTCCATATTTTTAGGTGTTTTCATGGAGATTAGTGACTAGTGAACTCCAAATACAAAGCTGGATGGTGTGTGTTTCTCTCTGTAAATTGTTGAAATAAGAATCCACGGAAACCGATCTTAGATTTCATCTTATCTGAAACCAAACTAAGTCAAATACCAAATGCACACATTTGACTTCCTCTCCTCCCCTCTGTCACCCACCCTCAGGTGTTTTCATCACCAAAGGAGACGTTGGAGTTGGCACGATTGTCGGCTCTGCCGTCTTCAACATCCTGGTCATCATTGGCCTGAGTGGGATCTTTGCGGGCCAGGTGGGAACAACTTTAACTAAAATCTTGCATGCAGTTGTTCTTGAGTGAACGAACACCGACCTTTTATAACTTTTCTCCACAGACAGTGGTTCTGACGTGGTGGCCCCTTTTTCGAGATTCTTCCTACTACATCCTTGCTGTACTGACTCTCATCATGGTGAGATGTGTTTTTTGTCAAAATAATCAATGATTGTTTGTTAAACTTTTACGCCTCCACATTGGGTTTTGAAGAATCTATTTTATCCCCTCTTTAGGTTATCTATGATGCGACAGTTGTCTGGTGAGTCCACCTACCTTGAGTTCTATTTTGACTTTTCATATGATCACATTTCCATAGAAGCACTCCCACAGTAGTATCTGTGTTTATACCTACACAGATCTGCAACTTCATCTCTGTCCCCTCACGCTCTGACTGGTGTCAACACCATCTCCCTCAAATGACTTTTATTACAATCGGGAAGATGAGGGTGTCCAGTTCAACATCAGGGATTTTGCAACATGTTAAATTGATTTGATTTGTACTCAACAATAACAAAACATCTAAATATGTATTTCCAGTCGGCTCATTTCAGAGTCAGTAGAGGTGATGAGGAACAAGCACCATTTAAAATCTGTGCTCTAATTACTTTTAATTGTTTAATATGGCTGGAGAACATGTCTGTCGTCACATACATGATCATTGATTTGGAGCTTAGCTGTTAAATTGATTTCTTTTGTGTAGCTTTTCCTTCTTAACAGGCTCCTTTTAGTGCTCTTGATAGCTTCTTAGCTGCCTGTCCTGGATGTTTTCTGTTCTATCCACCTGAGGCCTTTTGTAAAAACTAATGGCTCTCCATTGTTGTATGCGTCACTGGTTTTAATGAAAGTAGATTTATTCATGAATTTAATGTGTGTTGTAGCTGTGGATTTATCAGTGATATATGGCAGGCTGTTTATTGAATCGTAGTGTGCCAAGCCAAGGCTATCCCGCTGTATTTCACCTCCCCACTGTTCTTTTGAATACACTTTGTCAGATTTGTGTCTCAGCTCACTTTGCCAAATCCTCTAGTCTATCCAGGCTTAGTGGAACAGCTGTTTGCACAAGTTCAGTTTGCGTGTATGTGGGTGAGGTTGATGAAGTTTTTTTTGGAGTAAACAACAGTGTTATTCACTAGTGCTGTTATATTTTACAGTGCACTTAGTGCTGTATTTGTATATTATGGGGATAAATACTGTATGATCCAACTCTCTTAAAGAAAGTATATAAACGGGACTCCAGCTTAAAGCCTCTTAAAACATGGTTTCAGCTCTTTATAACATTTCATTTTCTTGACTAAATTAGCAAAAATCTTTAAGTTAAAGTTCAGAAGAAAACGTTCTTAGTCATTTCTCATAAAAGTTACACATTCAACAACTCGACTGATCTGCTTAAATTCTGTTTGTTGCACTATTATTCCCAACTTTTAAAAATCTATATGTATAGAAATGGAGAGATGCTGTATCAATTTTAACAATGCATTAAAGGTTCCATGGCATGAAAATATCACTTTATGTGGTTTTATAACATTAATATGTGTTCCCCCAGCCTGCCTATGGTCCCCCAGTGGCTAGAAATGGCGATAGGTGTAAACCGAGCCCTGGGTATCCTGCTCTGCCTTTGAGAAAATGAAAGCTCAGATGGGCTGATCTGGAATCTTCTCCTTATGAGGTCATAAGGAGCAAGGTTACCTCCCCTTTCTCTGCTTTTCCCGCCCAGAGAGTTGGTCAAGGCCACACCCCACCCTCCACCTATAAGGAAAGCTCATTGTGGGACTGGCTCTAGTGGCTGTAATTCTGCACCAAGGCTGAATTTTGGGAAAGAGACTTCAGATACAGTATTAGGGGACCACTAAGGTCTATATAAAAGCATCCAAAGAGCACCATGTCATGGGACCTTTAAGGTATCTATGATATAGATGCTCTATAAATCATAAATATTTATTTTTATTTATATTATTTTTATTTATATTGTTAGGCATTACAAACACCACCGCCATTGGAGTATGATTAAAATTGTTCTAATCAAATAAACTTACAACCAACCAACCAAAATAAGACTGAAGATTAAGTTGTTATATTTAATGTGACATTTTTAAAAGAGGTTCACTACTATAAAAAAGATGCTCTATAAATCATAAATATTTACAAATAAATTGTATTTAACACATTTATATTGTCGTAAGGCATTACAGACACCACTGCCATTGGAGTATGATTAAAATAAGACTGAAGATTAAGTTGTTATATTTAATGTCACATTTTGAAAAGAGGTTCACTTACACTGCACACACCAACTGTGTAACTTTGAGGTATTTGAGACCGGACTAACACAAATGTATTACTTGCTGTACAGGTGGGAGTCCCTGCTCCTCATGACCATGTATGGAATCTACATTATAATCATGAAGTAAGTTTACCAGAAGACCAAACACATATCATTCCTCTATACCATATGGATGTAAGCAAACAGTATCGGTTTGTTTGCAGGTTCAACTCCCAGCTTCTGGCGTTTGTGACGCGTCGGCTCAGGAGCTCCGGGCCGTGCTGCCTCGGATCAGAGAATGACAAGATGGGAGAGGATGCCTCTGCTTGCAACACCTCCCTGGTGCTTCTCAATAAAGGTCATAAGATGTTTGAATAATGAATAATCTTCTCTTCTTTGCTGCTGTGTGTCTGTTCTCTCAAAATCTGTTGTATATAAATAAAAGGAATGTTATTTGTCATGTTTAATCTACAACCTTTTCACAGGCCAAGTCCATCATCAGGAGGCTTCTCCAGTCATCATGGTGGATGAGCTTCTCATCCTCAACCCTCACAAACTGTCCTTCTCTGATGCTGGCCTGCGTATTATGATCACCCCCCACTTCTCCCCCCGCACCAGGCTCTCCATGGCAGGACGCATGCTCATCAGTGAGGTATTTGACACACAAGGAACGCACATTATAACACAATCTTCTCTAAGCTCTATAACAAAAAATGTCCCGCTGTCCTCTCACAGAGACAGAGGCTGATTCAGAGTTCGAAGGACCAGCAGGACGGCCAGGCTGGCCCCGGGTCACGAAGGGGATCAACCAGCAACAGCCTGAAGAGGATGGGGTCCTGCAGTCTGGAGAACGGAGGCAGGACACCCGGGATAGGAGACACAGAGTCAGGAGACAAGCCAGGGGTCGGAGTGTGCCAGACAGAGGAGGAGGATGACGATGGGATTTTCAATCCCGTGCGCATACCAGGTGAGGAAGATCAGCTGTAAAGTGCGAGTAAAATTTAACCTGCAATGATATTTGTGTGTGTGTGTGTGTGTGTGTGTGTGTCCTTGAAATACTTGATTGTCTTGACTACCATGTGCCCTTCTGACCGGCTTCCCGCTCCTCACAGGTAGCTGCTGTGCGCGGGTGAAGTGGCTGATCAAGTGGCCTCTGGGCCTCCTGCTCTACTGCACTGTGCCTAACTGTATTCAGCCACGATGGCACCGCTGGTTCATGGTCACCTTTGTGGCCTCCACCCTGTGGATCGCCATCTTCTCCTACCTCATGGTGTGGATGGTAAGGAGGCACGACTTAATGCAGTGAAGACAGACCGTGAGCTTCAATTCTGAAACAATAAAAATGACAAAAAACTGATCACAGATGCTTCAGGTTGCTGTTGGTCTAATACAAACTGTATTGTTATACAGTTATAATCTACAGCATCCCTTGTACTCTTTACAGCTACTAAATGTAGATGTAATGTACATCCATACATTGGTATGCATAGATAAACAGAGACCAGTTGAAAGCTTTAAAGGTCCAGTGTGTAACGCGTTTAGTTTTTTAGTTTAGTGTTTTCCTCGTTCACAAACTTCAATATTTACCACCACCATCAATTCCAAGTATTCCTTTTGGCTTGAAATTTTACATTTGCATTCGCATGAACTAGAGTAGACGCTCCATATTCATGCGCCATCTTGAAATACGTTAAATGGTAAGGGACATACAGGATATACAGTACTGCACCGCCTTTCACGTTTTCGCTGTCACATGATAAACTCACAGGTGCTGCTAATGCTGCTAATGGGTATCGTAGCTTCCCGACCCCGGCAAGTTTGAAGAAGGAAACATGGAGGACCACACGTATTCAAAATCCAAATTTCAGGAACAGGAGTCTTCTTCTTCGCCCACAAAAAGAAAAAGGATATTGAAAAGAGCAAGAGACAGACTTTTTGTTGTTATTTGAGGATGTACCACCTTAAAATGCTCCCTCTGTGCATTCTTGACACTGATGTGTCCTAATGTTTCTGTCAGGTCACCATCATCAGCTTCACACTAGCCATCCCAGACTACATTATGGGCATAACCTTCCTGGCAGCAGGGACCAGTGTGCCGGACTGCATGGCAAGTCTGATTGTAGCTCGACAAGGTAAAAAGCGCAAACCTCATTCTGAATTTCCAAGTCTTTTTGTCTATTTTCTCTTTGTGGTGCAAGGGCTTCAATTTAGCATTTCTCTGTCACTTTTCCTGTCTCTTTTCAGGCATGGGGGACATGGCAGTGTCTAACTCCATAGGCAGCAATATCTTTGACATCCTTCTGGGTTTGGGTTTCCCCTGGGCTTTGCGTACCCTTGTGGTGGACTACGGATCATCAGTATGCATACACTTTATCTCCCTATAATACCAATCTTCTTTTCCTTCCGTCTGTGATTTACTGATGTCTGCATGTGTGTGAGAGGCCTATCGAAACTGATATTTTAAGTTCTCACTTCTATTAGATGTTCATAAAATTGTGACACCTGCTTTTCCACCCCATAGGTCTCCATAAATAATAAAGGACTGGTGTATTCTGTCATCCTTCTGTTGGCATCTGTTTTTCTGACGGTAAGGAAACAAGTTTTAATATCTGTTGTCAGTATGCAAAATAACTAAAAATAGATTTTAATTCAGTTCAAGACATCGTGAACATGGGGGGGGGATGTCACTGTCCTGCAGCGAGAATTTACCTTCAATAAACACTTCATATTGACCTGCATGCAATGTGAAAAGGCAACAACAGAAACAGTTTCTAATATAATTTGTCTAAAAAACAAATTTTGATTGTTGCGGGCAAGTTAATTAAAAAATGCAATGGAATATGCGGGATATTTATGCAATTTTATGCGATGAAATTGCAGGAACTTGCAAAAACTACAGTTTGATGAAAAAGAGAAAAAAAAGTGATTCCCCAACACCCTGCTTTTTGATGATGTTCACGTCGCGTAATTTTGTCACTTCATAACGTTCTCATGGCAACAGGGGAAAATGGCTGCTCTTGTGTGAAGTAAACACAACATTTTTCAACTTTCTACTAATATGTGACTTTTTTGCAACGAAAATGCGGGGATTATGAAATCATGCAAACCCCGTATATTTTGTGCGGAAATCGGCAATTTATGCAGCAATTTATGTGGCGAAAGTGTGGCGTATTAGAAAAAATGTGGCCCCTGCATAAATATGCAGACTTTGGCTGATTATGCATTGAATTATGCGATCACATAATCAAGTTTTTCTGGAGGGACTGTTTAATGAAATAAAAAATCATTTGAATCCTGTTTTTAGAGGTTTAATAATTTCACTGTGCAGTTGTACTGTGTTGTACTATTGTACATGCTGAGCTGTTTACAGATTGTCGCACAAGCAGGTGGCCAAAAAATTAATTAATGCATGTATTGCAATGCATTTTTGAACACTCAATATTGACATTGGCCTCAAAAATCCAGTATCAGTCCAGCTCTATTACATTCACTCTTAGATTTATCCAAAAACTGTATTACACGTGAATCTTTTTGGCTCTTGCTCACCACTGTCTATGTTTTCAGGTAACGAGTGTTCATCTGAACCACTGGAAGCTAGATCGCCGGCTGGGTCTGGGCCTGTTGTTTCTCTATGCCATCTTCCTGCTCTTCTCCATCCTCTTTGGGCAGATGTAAGGTCAACCCTGTCAGACAACTTGAGTACCTACCTTTCTACTACACGTCCTCTTACCTGAAGCCAAAAAAGAGTGACAGTGTTGGTTGTGTTCCTTGTGAGAGTTTCTGTGCACCTTGTGTTGGATTCGCTAGGGTGAAACTGTACAAATGCAACTACACAAACACATACTGAAGTCTTTTATCGAAAGTACCATTTTTTCTCCTTTCTGAACAGTGCAGTGTATGAAAACAGTATTTCAATTATCACATTGGCTGACTTAGCAAAATAATTAATAACATGGCAAATGGAAGCAACAGGCTAGTTGGGCCTTACATTGTCTCGCATTTCCAAACCTTACTCCAGGTCTGGCTCCTCCACACACATATTCCAGGATAGGATAAATAATCGCTCTGAGTTGTTTGCATTTCTTTGAACCAATCACAGTCGTCTTGGGTGGCGCTAAGCTCAGGTCGGAGAGACGGTGGCTCTGCAAAGTGGTCTCGGGAAGGAACTTGGTGAAACATTTGCACCCTTACAAAAGAAAATGCCACATACAATATTAAATGAAGTTAACTGTTCACACAATACAGTAACATGAGCTATTTAAATTAGCTGGATACATGGTTAAACATAATTTGCTCTCCTTCTCACTTCTACTTCAAGCAAGCTTGCCCTGTTGTACAATCCAAATTTGTCAAACTTGTCATTTTCAATCTGTAGCTTGCTATCTCGACGTTTGTTGTTGTTTCCCGAAGAGAACGAAGTTAGACATATACTGGAAATGAACTGTCGTTGATCCACACTAGGCCTTACATTACAATATAAAACACATCATATATATAAAAGACATCACCTAAAAAAATGTAATGCTCAATAGTATTTTCAAGATAACTAGATACCATAGCTAAAATTTCAGTTTGCACCCCATAACAACTATTACATGTTATTCCTGTTTTATATTTGAATATACAACAGTTAATATCATGGCCTGTTCAACTAAGATTCTTTGCCAAAAGCTTCAGTTGTGAGAGAGATCATTCCTGCTAAAACTCAGCCAAGTTAGCCTACCAGCCAACAAGCTAACACATTAAAAACCTAAACTGCTTCTGCTTGGTAATACATTTTTTTAATAAATGATGTAATCACTATTTCATTAAATCAATAAGCCATTAAAAGTTTAGTTTTACAGTAATTTGAATAAGACTGCTTCCTACCACTGCAGCTTTTTTCATCATTCTTTATTTATATTTTGATGTCCGTGTTCTGAAAGCTGCAGCCCAGCAAATTAATCACAGAATCATTAGTTAGTTAATTTCATCAACACCACAGCAATCACAGGTTATTTATAATAGAGATTATATCCACACATTGTCTCCCCATCATTTTCTGTTGGTGAGGAATATTCAATAGTCTATGTCTCTGACAACACTAATCATACAGTTTGAGTCAGATGTACACAAGTAGCAGTCAGCTGCAGTTGGGATTTACGGGAAATGAGACTACCCAAATAAGATCCTTCTGGGCTATAGTACAGAATAAACTATCTTTAGAATAAGTCAGGGACCAGGATGTGAGACAAGATTGTGAAATCCATAGTTTGCTGTGTGAAAATGGATATTCTGTTCATTGAAGAAACTAAAAGTTACCTGAAAGATTAAGGAATTTATATATATGACATGGTTTAAGTGGCTAGTTCAACTATGTAAACAGCTTTAGGTTAAAAGGTTGAATCATATTTTCTCTGCAGATTTCACAGATGTTAACAAATGGTACTTTAATTTGCCATGTCATGCTTGGACCTATTGTTCAAGATAAAAAAACTCTTACCAGATTAATATAGTCTTTTGACCTTAAGTTGGAACATCGTTGTATGTTTTGAATGTACAACCTAGCTGACTTTACTATTAGTATGGATATATTTACATGCTTTCAAATGTAGCAGGTGACACTGAATTACAGCAAAACCTCTGAACAGACAGTGACGTACTTTAGTCCTGCGATAAAGGACACCATGTATGTGTCAGTAGACTTTTAGAATATAAACATCGATATGAAAATGCACATAATTGTGACAATATTTTAACGATTTTGTCTAACTTCTTATAAGCAAGTATTGGTACAGCTTAATGTACGTAAAGAGATTAACCTAGTGTTACAGTATTTTTAGAGGTATTATTACTATGAAATTTAATATATAATGTACTTTGAGTGTCACAAACTCTGATGACTTTGAGTGCAGGTTAGTTGGAATACTTCACGTTTAGGTACGACAATTGATGTTTGTATCGTTTCTTGTACATTTTATGAGATTATTTCCTTTTGGTGGAACATTTTCACTTAGATCAGGAATTAAGCAGCACATTATATACTCACACAAACTGTATTTGGTGGTATGGCAAACGATGCTGCATATTCTATATTCGTATTAACCTTCTTCTCCTCTGTCCTTTTATATTAAAAAATAAGGAAAACAACAATTTGGACACATTCAGATAATACGACAAATTCAAGACTAAATGTTCCACCAAAGGGATTTGGGCAATTCTTTTGTCTTTTTTTTTCTCCAAATGGCTGTATAATTATTATTATTGTCTACTTGACAATACTTTTTACTGTTTGTAAATGTTAAATAATTGACATAGTTTTACAATAATGAATGTCTGAAAGAGACTAGTTTTGTGGTGTTTTTGATATTTAAAATAAATGCATAATGTAAGCCTACTTATGAATTATTGTAACAGGATGAATGCATATTTTGTCAGTTTGTTCAATGGAATATTAAGGCTGTAATGTCAGACTAGCACTCTGCTTGTTATGAATTCAATTGCAGTCGTGTCTTAAAATCTTTTCACCACTAATATTTTCTTTCAGTATTCATTCATCGACACACACAACCTTATTTCATGCAAGGAAACATACAGAAAATGAAATCCCCGTTTACAGGTTTAAATTCAATTGAATGGTTAGAATAGAAAATACCACTTTATTTAATAAGGATTCATCCCTTTTTCCTGCAAAATTGTCTTAAAACTATTTTTTTCATCTTTTATTTATACTTTCTCTTTTAGCCATGGTTTAAAAGTGTAGTTACATATTTTATAATATTCAAAAGTCATGCCAGGAGTTTTTGTACCAGATCCCATAGATGCAGGGTGAGGGATGTGCTGTTAAAAAGTAAGTTTAAACAGAAAATGTGATGAATATGCTATAAATGCCCATGTCCTAAACATAAAAGCTACACTTTAACACGTATAGGTAACTTGTTACAATGTCTACTGTCCAGAAAAAATGGTGCTGAAACAATTAGTTCATTAATCATTTAGTTGATCAAAAGAAAATGTATCAACTCTTCTGTTATCAATTAATTGTTTGAATCTTTGATCATGCAAAAATGTCAAACACTAGTCGCAGCTTCTCAAATGTGAGGATTTGCTGCTTTTCTCTTTGGGGCAGCTGACTGATGAATCAATTGGAAAAGTAATCAACAGATGAATCGATGATGAAAATAATGAATTCAGTATCTTTTGTGTTTATTGCATTCTCTGATGTATGTCTGTGCATGCATATCCTCACTATCTTCATCCTTGTTAAACATCCTTAACCATCAGTAACCAACTGTGTTTTGCCAGAATATGATATAAAGCAGTTTCTGATGCTAATGTGTTAATACTTTCATTCAGCTGTTGGAGTCTCCTCTGTAAACTCTTGTATTCAAATCTAGTAATAATCTCAATACGCTCGTCGTGGCTACTGAGAGACACAACAGCACCAAAGCAAACTGTTGACCTCTAGTACTTATTGTGTTTTCACAGCACTCAAAGAATGTTCTCTTTATTCTGCTGTGATGTTGGAGGTAGAGGATGTTTCTTAGAGGTTGTATTGGATCATAGAAAACTTGTATCTTGAGACCAATAAAAAGTGTGCAATAACAATCCATGTCTATAATATGTTGAAAAAAGTGATTAAAAAGTAATGTCGAAAAAAAGTGATTAAAAAAAGTCATAGTATAGTATGCCGAAAAAATTGATAAAGTCATAGTATAGTATGTCGGAAAAAAATGATTAAAAAAAGTCATGGTATAGTATGTCGAAAAAAGTTATAAAAATTCATAGTATAGTATTTCAAAAATAGAAATAGTAGAAAAGCCATACTATAGTATATCGGAAAAAAAGTCATAGTATAATATGTCGAAGAAAGTGATAAAAAGTCATAGTATAGCATGTCGAAAAAAAGTGATAAAACATTCATAGTATATAGCATGTGAAAATAAGTGAAAATGGCTATAGTATAGTATGTTGAAAAAAGCATGGTATAGTATGTCAAACAGTGGAAAAAGTGTTGTCTTTTCCTGGTTTTAAAGGCTGCATTACAGTAAAGTTATGTAATTTTCTGAACTTACCAGACTGTTGTAACTGTTCTATTATTTGCCTTTACCCACTTAGTCATTATATCCACATTACAGATGATTATTTATCAAAAATCTCATAGTGTACATATTTTGTGAAAGTCAACACTACAATATCGTTGCGGTATCGATATCGAGGTATTTGATTTTCTCCATATCGCCCAGCCCTATACTATAGTATGTTAAAAAAAACATTAACAGTCAGAGTATAGTATGTCGAAAAACGTCATGGTATAGTATGTCGGAAAAAGTCATAGTATAGTATGTTGAAAAAAAGTCATGTTAGTATAGTCTGTTAAAATACATCTTAAAACTTCATAGTATAGTAGGAGGAAAAAGTCATAGTATAGAATGTTGAAAAAAGTGATAAAAAGTCATAGTATAGAATGTCAAAAAAGTCATAGTATAGTATGTCGAAAAAAGTCATAGTATAGTTTGCCGAAAATAGTGACAAAAAAGGCAAAGTATACTATTTCCAAAAGAAAGTCATAAAAAAAGTCGTAAAGCATGTCAGAAAAGGTAATGGTATAGTATGTCTAAAAAAGTCATAACAAGTCATAGTATAGTATGTCAAAAAAGTCATGAAAGAGTGATAGTATAGTAAAATACGTCTTAAAACTTCATAGTATAGTAGGAGGAAAAAAGTATAGTATGTCGAAAAAAAATCATAAAAAAGTCATATGTGAAATGTGTCGAAAGAATTTATAAAAAGACATAAGGCAAGGCAATTATATTTACATAGCACATCTTAGCAGCAGTGCAATTCAAAGTGCTACACATAAAACATTAAAAAGCAGTTAAAAATGTATACAAAATTAAAAACAGAATACAGGAATATAATTCATAGAGCAGTACAATGAATTTAAAAAGGCAACGTCAAAAAGACAGGTCTTCAGCCTTGATTTAAAGGAGCTGAGAGTTGGTGACAGTATAGTATGTCGAAAAATGTCATAGTATAGTATATATATATATATATATATATATATATATATATATATATATATATATATAAAGGCATAAAAAAGTCATGGTAAAGTATGTTGAAAAAGTCATGATATAATATGTTTAAAAAAGTGATAAAAAAGTCATGGTAAAGTATGTCGAAAAAAGTGATGAAAAAGTCATGGTAAAGTATGTTGAAAAAGTCATAATATAATATGTCAAAAAAAAGTGATGAAAAAGGCATAGCATAGCATGTCGACAAAAACATCATAGTATAGTATGTCAAATAAAGTCATAAAAAGTCATAGTAAAGTATGTTGAAAAAGGCATAGTATTATATGTCGAAAAAGTCATAGTATAGTATGTCTAAAAAAGTCTTAAGAAGTCATAGTATAGTATGTTGAAAAAAGTCCTAGTATAGTACGTCAAAAAAGTCATAGCATAGCATGTCGACAAAAACATCATAGTATAGTATGTTGAATAAAGTCATAAAAAGTCATAGTAAAGTATGTTGAAAAAGGCATAGTATTATATGTCGAAAAAGTCATAGTATAGTATGGCTAAAAAAGTCTTAAGAAGTCATAGTATAGTATGTCGAAAAAAGTCATAGTATAGTACGTCAAAAAAGTGATAAAAAAGTAATAGTATAGTTTGTCAAAAAAATTCATGAAATTCACAGTATATTATATAAAAAAAAATCATAAATACGTCATAGTATAATATGTTGAGAAAAGTCATAGCATATTATGTCGAAAAAAGTCATAAAAAAGTCATAATATAGTATGTCGAAAAAGTCATTAAAAAGTCATAGCATAAGTATGTCGATAATATTTTAAAAAAGCCATTAACAGTCAGAGTATAGTAAATCAAAAAAGTAATAAAAGTCATAGTATAGTATGTTGAAAAAAGTCATTAAAAAGTCGGTATAGTATGTCGAAAAGTGATAGATACAGTATGTCGAAAAAAGTCATAGTATAGTATGTCGTAAAAAGTGATATAAAAGACAGTATAGTATGTTGAAAAAAGTGATATAAAAGACATAGTATAGTATGTTGAAAAAAGTGATCAAAAAGTCCTAATATAGTATGTCAAAAAAAGTCATAGTATAGTATGTGGAATAAAGGCATAAAAAAAAGTCATGGTAAAGTATGTCGAAAAGATTCATAGTATAGTATGTCGAAAAAATCATAAAAAAGTCATAATATGTGAAAAAAGTCATAGTATAGTATGTCGAAAAAAGTGATAAAAAAGACATAAGTCAAGGCAATTTTATTTACATAGCACATCTTAGCAACAGTGCAATTCAAAGTGCTACACATAAAACATTAAAAAGCAGTTACAAATATATACAAAATTAAAAACAGAATACAGGAATATAATTCATAGAGCAGTACAATGAATAAAAAAAAAAGCAACGTCAAAAAGACAGGTCTTCAGCCTTGATTTAAAGGAGCTGAGAGTTGGTGATAGTATAGTATGTCGAAAAATGTCATAGTATAGTATGTTGAAAAAGTCATAATATAATATGTCTAAAAGAGTGATGAAAAGTCATGGTAAAGTATGTTGAAAAAGTCATAATATAATATGTCTAAAAAAGTGATGAAAAAGTGATGGTAAAGTATGTCAAAAAGGTCATAGTATAGTATGTCGAAAAAAGCAATAAAAAAGTCATAGTATAGTATGTCGAAAAAAAGTGATGAAAAAGTCATAGTATAGTATTTCAACAAAAGTCATAAAGAGTTATAATATAGTTTGTCAAAATAATTCATGAAATTCACAGTATATTATATAAAAAAAGATCATAAATACGTCATAGTATAATATGTTGAGAAAAGTCATAAAAAAGTCATGATATAGTATGTCGAAAAAGTCATTAAAAAGTCATAGCATAAGTATGTCGATAATATTTAAAAAAAGCCATTAACAGTCAGAGTATAGTAAATCAAAAAAGTAATAAAAGTCATAGTATAGTATGTTGAAAAAAGTCATTAAAAAGTCATAGTATAGTATGTCGAAAAGTGATAGATATGTCGAAAAAAGTCATAGTATAGGATGTCGTAAAAAGTCATATAAAAGACAGTATAGTATGTCGAAAAAAGTGATCAAAAAGTCATAATATAGTATGTTAACAAAAATTCATAGTATAGTATGTGGAATAAAGGCATAAAAACTCATAATATGTTAAAAACAGAATACAGGAATATAATTCATAGAGCAGTACAATGAATAAAAAAAAAGGCAACGTCAAAAGACAGGTCTTCAGCCTTGATTTAAAGGAGCTGAGAGTTGGTGATAATATAGTATGTCGAAAAATGTCATAGTATAGTATGTTGAATAAAGGCATAAAAAAGTCATGTCGAAAAGATTCATAGTATAGTGTGTCGAAAAAAGTAATAGTATAGTATGTCAAAAAAAGTAATTGTATAATATGTCTGTAATTAATTAGATAATTTTTTTTAATCGAGTCCCGGCCCTAAATATAATGTGTCTAAAAAAGTGATGAAAAAGTCATGGTAAAGTATGTCGAAAAAGACATAGTATAGTATGTCAACAAAAACATCATAGTATAGTATGTCGAAAAAAGTCATAAAAAAGACATAGTATAGTATATAAAAAAAAGTGATAAAGTCATAGTATAGTATGTCGAATAAAGGCATAAAAAAGTCATGTCGAAAAGATTCATAGTATAGTGTGTCGAAAAAAGTAATAGTATAGTATGTCAAAAAAAGTAATTGTATAATATGTCAAAAAAAATGATGAAAAAGTCAAAGTATAGTATGTCGTAAAAAGTCAAAAAAGACAGTATAGTATTTCGAAAAAAGTATTAAAAAAAGATATAGTATGTCGAAAAAAATTTCTTAGTATAGTATGTCGAAAAAAGTCATAAAAACGTCATAGTATAGTACGTCAAAAAAGTCATAGTATAGTCTGTTGAAAAAGTCCTAGCATAGTATGTTGAAAAAAGGGATGAAAAAGACAGTATAGTATGTCGAAAAAAATATCATAGTATAGTATGTTGTATAAAGTCATAAAAAGTAATAGTATGTCGAAAAAGGTATAGTATTATACTGTATGTCAAAAAAGTCATAGTATAGTATGCCTATAAAAAGTGATGAAAAAGTCATAATAATATGCCAAAAAAAGTCATGGTAAGGAATGTCAAATAGTCATAGTATAGTATGTTGAATAAAGTGATGAAAATGTCATTGTATAGTATGTCGAAAAAAGTCATAAATAAGTCAATCAGAATCAGAAAAGGTTTTATTGCTACAATAAGTACACTTATGTGGAATTTGCCTTGGTGAAAGGTGCATACATAAACAAACAAAACACATATTAAACATTGTTAAGAGTGAGTGTGAGTGGGAGGTGGGGGGGGGTCCGGAGCCTTGTTGGTAAGGCTTACAGCTGAGGGGAAAAAAACTTTTTTCATGGCGGTCCTTGTAGACCACAGCCACCTGCTAGAGGGAAGGGGTTCACACTGTTTCTGTCCGAGGTGAGAGAGATCAGCTACAGTCTTGCCCGCATCAACGTCCTGGAGGCGTACAGGTCCTGGAGAGATGGCAGACTGCAGCCAACAACCTTGTCAGCAGAGCGGATGATAAGCTGCAGTCTGCCTTTGTCCTCAGCAGTGGCAGCAGGGTACCACATGGTGATGATGATGGACTCAATGATGGTGTAGAAGTGCACTATCATTCTCTGAGTATGGTATGTAGAAAAAAGTCATAGTATATAGTATGTCAAAAAGAGTCATATTATAGTATGTCAAAAAAAGTAATAAAAAAAGTCATGATATATAGTATGTCAAAAAGTCATAGTATAGTATGTTGAAAAGTCATAAAAGTCAAAGTAAAGTATGTCGAAAAAAGTCATTGTATAGTATTCCGAAAAAAGTCATAAAAGGTCCAAGTACATGAGAGCCATGAGAAAGTCATAGTATAGTATGTTGAAAAAAGTCATAGTATAGTGTATAAAATAAAATTCATGTTAAAGTATATCGAAAAAAGTGATAAAGTCATGGTATAGCATGTCAAAAAAAGTCATTAAACAGTAATAGTAAATAAAAAAAAAATAATAAAAAAGTCATAGTATACCATGTCAAAAAAAGTGATAAAAGTCATAGTATAGTATGTTGAAAAAAATGATAAGAAAGACATAGTTTTCTCTGATTTGTCTAGGTCAGCGGATGACGTAATGAGACGCCATATGACCACACCTGGAGGTTTGCACTCAAGTATCCAGGCTCATCTTCCCTTCGTCCTCTTCTGACGGCCATTCATATTTTAACTCAAATGTTATTTGTGGAAAGATGCTCATCTTTGCGGTGCAAGATTTGTTAAAATCGAAGATAGATTGTGACTTATTGGAACACTTGTAAAGCAGATCGATCCATGTGGTTTGAAAGTCCCAGTGATGTTATACCCTCGACCAGCACTCATGGAATGCCTCTTGTCCAATCAAATTACCTGGTTGAAAAATGTAGGTCCATTTCTCCCAACTAGTGACTGACTGTCATCGCTTGAAGAAAATTAAAAGTACCTCATACCCCATTCCAAAAATATCCCTTTAATTTCTATTTAATTTTCTTAAATGCTCATTGGGGAAGACAGAAAAAAAATATCTGCAGTTATAGTGCCTAGTATTTTATTTCCTGAAGACAAAGTTCGTACAGTAAAACATTCCATCACAATCCAAATGAAAGTCCACCCTAAGAGAATTCACCTACTATGTAAATATACGGTCTACTGTGATCTTGGTTTAAACATTGTCATGAACAATTCTCTCTCAAAGCTTGAGACCAGAAAACCATAATTATAAAAAAAAAAAAAGAATATTTAATTATAATATAACAACAGTTGGGCTTCCTTCTTGTTTATGGCTTTCCTCTGAGTGCAGCCTAGAAGGTAAATACTGGGTCCATCATTACTTAACCGTTCAGAGTTAAAAATGCAGCTCCAGAATTTGTCTCTTAATCACATTATGGACTTGGCTTCTTGTTTGGAGCTTTGAAGGAGAGCGGCTGAGTTAAGACCTGGATCACAGGATTAACTAGAAAGCAACATCCACTTAAGTCCCAAAATGTCCCACACATCAGGTATGCAAACATCATCCATGAATACAAAAACAACCAGCAAAATAGTCTAGTAGCCACTGTCTCTAAGTAACTAAGTTTAAATGTGATGAGAAAATAAACCAAGTTATACTTGTGTAATGCTTTAGTAATTGTTAGTTGGCAATTGAAAACACATGATAGCATGGTTAATTTATATTACTTCCCAACACCTTTGCAGAACTAATGCTGAGGCGACTATGTAGCATATGAGAGTGCAGATGATTACTGAGCATGCACTTGTTTACCTGTAGAATATGCAGTTATTGAAGCAGACACTGCAGCTGTCATTACTATGTATCCCTCTGCCTTTGTCCCATCTATCAACAGCATGTTTCAACCCTTTAAATACTGTTTGAGGTAAAGTAACCAGACCTTTTCTTTGAGCCTTGCCGCAAAAGGATTTGCATAATAAAACCATGAAAGAAGTAACAAAATGAGCAATTTCTCCATAGGACTAAACATATACACATTATAATCTTTTTTTTTACAGAATGGAGCCATCCTTATTTGCTGCCACAGTCCACTATCTGTAATAGCATTTTCTGAGAAAGTAAATTTACAGTATCATATATTATCTGCCAACAGAGCCTAAAGTGACTCTGCCCTGAGTCCCTGTCATCCCAGCATCCTACAGGAGCTCTTATATTGCTTTAACATTGTCAGCAAGTGGCCATCTACAAGGTTGCGTAGTCCTCTATTACATTAAAATAATCTAGTGGTGTCACAACATCAACAGATATTGGATATGGTGCATGATGAGCAAACTGCTAAAACACAGTGACACAGGCTTTTTTTTTTTTCCTTTACCTGGCTGATTATTATCACATCTGTCAACAAGGGCCAGGTGTGCAGATCAAAGACAGAAAAATATCAGACAACCAACAGTTTTGTCAAAAAGGCTCCAAAGCCTCAATAAAACATGCACATTATGTCATCATGCATCCTCTCAAGCTCTGTGCGGCTTGTGCAGCCTCTAGCGCACGAGAGTCAACAACCAGACTAAAGTCTAACCTGCCATGCCTGAGGTCCCCCAGCCTTTGGAGCCACTTTGAAGGGCACGTCAGGGTTTCTATTTATAGTTCCTGATTTGTTTGAAGTTTCTGTGTGGCCAGCGGAAGTAGATGGGATGGAAAGTCATTTACGGTCTCAGAAGATCCCTTTGACTCTATCAAGAGAATCACCAAATATTAGCAGTGCCTGAAAGAACGTTGAATGTTGTTGTGAATATTTCCATAATGATGAGATGAGCACTAATAAAAAGACCATTACATGACCATTCTTTTTTCTCTCCAATTTGTACATACTTAACACTATTATATACCATAGAAATATATAAATATTATAAAATCTTTTTTTTTTTTTAACCACGAGCAAGCACTGGCATGCTACTTGATTCCAACAAGCTCTATTTCTGCTCTAGTCATAAAATCATCACATTGCAGGATAGAGATGGTTTTTAGCAACTTTGTGTAGGTGTATGTGTAAAAAAAGTCAGATTTTGGCTATTTATACTGTGTATCTTGTTGAAATTCAGTATTGGCTATGTGACAAAGAGGTGAAAATCAAAATTGATTGGGCTGAATCTGAGCTTAGAACTGTGTAACAGTCATATCTGAAGCTAAGTAAGGCCGGTTTTTCACAATTTATTGTCTGTTCTGAACACACTCCCTCCGAGGTCAGCTCATCAGGGGAGTTTTTCATCGATCTTGAAGGGTAAACCATACTGCTGCGGGACGGTTGAGTGATGATTGTGTGAAGGGGGGAGGCAGCCATCACGATGGTGGGGCGTTCTGGTTCTGGTATATTGATGCCTTGTCTTTCAAAAGGTCCAGACATAGATGACAACTCCAGCTCCCTGAGTGCCAAAATAACAGAGAAACTATTAATGCCAGAGACATTTGAAGCTGTAGGTGCATGCAGGCCTCTTACTGATTAGAGAAGGACAGCCATCCTACACGTAAGGCTGGATATCGAACCACAATACTTTTTTGGTACTGAATGAAAACACCGAGCATCAAAGACGTAGAAAAGTTGGCATCAAATGACTAGTCACATTTGTAATCTTGTTTAGTTATTCTTTGATCAAATACGGTAATAAACGATTTATAATTAGATTTTTATTTTAGTTTGTGTTTAATTTATACATAAAAAAAAATAAATAAATAAAAAAATGTATTGATCCCCAGTGGGGAAAAATACGTGCGATATGCGATAACATTGTTGAATATCACAATAACAATATTACTTGCTACAAATAAACAGATATTAAAGTGCACTCATTTCTGCATTTCTGGTGCTTTCAGTATTCTGCTTAAATACAACATATGCTTTTTGAATTTAAAACAAATGTAAGGAAATCATTTCTAACAATCTTTAATTGGACATTGAATGAACATTAAATTGAATATAAAAAGGCGCCACTGAAAAATGACAGTTGCATTTTAAAGTGCCGTTTTCTGTGTATCTCACGATATGTCGCATCCTTTCGCGATGTGTGTATTGCGCCAGTTAATATTGCAATGGCAATAAAAAAAAAAAACAATATATTGTGCAGCCCTAACCTATATCGAAACATTTTGAAAGATACCCAGCCCAAGTTTTGACTTTGGTTTTTACACATGGTGAACTTACCCTCTGGAGGTTCAGCCATGGGTGGGTTGAGACAATACATGTGATAGCCTCTATCGCAGTCGTCACAGAACAGAAGCTGATCCTGAAAGAAATGGGACAACAAGAACACTTTGCACGTCAGACTACAGCACTCCGCAACACCTACAACATCTGAATGTAGGTGAACTCACGTCATTCTCTGAGGTGCCGCATATGTTGCAGCACTTGCACTCTATGCACTGCCAGCGGTACGTCTTCACAGCGGCCATCATCACAGGAGTGAACTGCAGGCAGGAGGGGTGGCCTGCGTGTGCAATCATGTTTATCACTTTGCTGCAAAGATTCCTACTTTCAGCTGCATAAATTAACATTGTTTTCCTGTTGCTAGTCTGTTCCAGCAGCCAGTTGTGTCTAACATACCTGAGCGTCCGCAGTCGGAGCAGGACACCAGCTCTTCTGACTGGCCTGTCTTGTGATTGGTTTTAGAGTCTCCCAGGCAGAAATCACAGTAATTATTGGGCAACGCGAGACCATCTGGGCCTTTCTTGGGAGCTGAAAAACAAGATGAAAACACCCACAGAGCATCAGTGTTCAGTCTCTCAAAAGTCCAGCTCTACATTGAACCCAGCATTCTAACGGTGAACTCTCTGAGGACAGTTAATGGTCTCTTACTTTTAGGCTCATCGGGCAGTGGCAGGGCGGGCTCATTGTTCTCCATCTCTTCTTTCTCCTCACCCTCCTCCTCAGCCAGGTGGGCGTGGGCGTAGTGGTAGCTCAGGCCGGGACGGTTCTTGTAACGCTTCCCACAGACTGCCACCAAAATCAGAAAATACAACATGTATAAAAAAAGAATACATGAGTAAAGTCCATGTGATATAAAGTCAGTGGTGAAAGGAACTTATTTCTTTTTTTTACTTCTGACCAAAAGGTATTAATAGTACAGCTGAGAGTAACAGAAATACTTTCTATCATTGTATCATTTCTATTGTACAGATTGCTGTATTTATTGGGTCTTTGGGGGCATTTTCAGTCCAATGGTAACTGTACATGGTCTATTCGCAGCAGCGACCATGATGTCCATAACCATAATCTAAAATAATTTATCTCCAGATTGTTAAAAAGCCCATAAAGGCAAGGATAATTGACTTTATATGTTCAGATAATTAGATCTGTGCAATATCTATTCTGTATTCTCTTAAAGGGAAGCTCCACCAGTTTTACACATCAACACACATTACATTTGAGTGTATATGACCTCAGGAGGTTGACATTAAAAATGATTTTCAAAATAGCTCCATATTTCTCTCAATGTTTCTTGTGTAAGGAGTAGAGGTCGACCGATTCATCGGTTTTGCCGATTAATCGGCACCGATAGTTGATTGGTGGAACTATCGTTATCGGCAAAAATCCATGCCGATAGTTTTTTCTGGTTGCGTCCGTTGCTGGAGCGGCTGAGAAGCGCATGCTGTCATTCATTACACAGTACACAGAGCTGAGAAGGGTCTGCTCGCATCATGCATTACAATAGCGGCCTCTAGAGGCAAAATAAAAATGAACGCAAGTCCGACCCAAATCGTCCACGATCCGTCTAGTGGCTGCCGCTGGAGAATTGAGATGTGTAGAATCGACAGCGCATTCATTTTAAAATCCTCAGCGGAGGAGCATCAACAACTGCCAGAAAGCACGGTACTAGCGTCGAGATAGAGAGAGACTGGAGAGAGAGAGCGTTATATGGTGGAGAGACATAGAGAGACTGGAGAGAGAGATCGTTATATGGTGGAGAGACATAGAGAGCGACTGGAGAGAGAGAGCGTTATATGGTGGAGAGACATAGAGAGACTGGAGAGAGAGAGCGTTATATGGTGGAGAGACAGAGAGCGACTGGAGAGAGCGAGCGTTATATGGTGGAGAGACATAGAGAGACTGGAGGGAGAGAGCGTTATATGGTGGAGAGACAGAGAGAGCGACTGAAGAGAGCGAGCGTTATATGGTGGAGAGACATAGAGAGACTGGAGGGAGAGAGCGTTATATGGTGGAGAGACATAGAGAGCGACTGGAGAGAGCGAGCGTTATATGGTGGAGAGACATAGAGAGACTGGAGAGAGAGCGTTATATGGTGGAGAGACATAGAGAGCGACTGGAGAGAGCGAGCGTTATATGGTGGAGAGACATAGAGAGCGACTGGAGAGAGAGAGCGTTATATGGTGGAGAGACAGAGAGAGACTGAAGAGAGGGAGCGCCGGCGCTAGAACAAAGCAGTGAATCAGAGATATAAAACGTGTTTTCGCAGATTCATCTCTAGAAATGCGACTGTAGCGAGCATGTCACTATCACTAACGTTATCCACATTTATATTTACACGCAACAAATGATATATCCAGCTTCAAAAAAGTCTAAAAGTCGGAAGTTAGAATGAATGCATTGTGCAAAGAGTGGTTGCTATGGAGACGATACACAGTGTTGAGTTCCGTTGCTCTGATTGGTTGTAGGTCTATCCAATGAATGTAGAGGCATTTTTTTTCCTGGTTCTGTTGGAACACGCCCCATAATCACAGCCCAATGGAGCAGTTTCAGACTCACATTCTGACTAGAATCTGAGTAGGACCACATCAGACTAGGTCAGAGAAGAATGGCGTCACTGTTTTGAGATTTGGCATACATTTGGGCCTTTTTTGAAGAAATGTAAATAGTTTGTCATTTATATGAATTATAATGCTCATTATGTTTATTTTTGCACTGGATGACTCCAAATATGTAGGAGAACTGTTTTAGACAACACACATGCTTGTGTAGCATTGCTGTGGCAATAAATGACATTATTATTTTGATTATTGGCAAAAGCGTCTGGACTTTTTTTGAAAAAATTTATGTATTTTTGTCCACTGTTTTATCCAGTATCAATTCTAAATACTATCGGTCAATTAATCGGTTATCGGCAAATACGGCCCAACCTAACTATCGGTAAAATCCACTATCGGTCGACCTCTAGTAAGGAGGATTTACTAACTTTAGGAAGGACAAAGATGCCACTGTGTGCAGCTGTCGTCACAAGGGGTGTGTCAGGTTTGTCATAAGATAACACCCAAAGACAAACTTTCACTTCCAACTTTCTCTCATTTTCATTTCCTCAAAGGCTAATGTCATGTAATTTCTCCAACTGTCATCTGAAGGAGTGATTAGTCTGTTTCACCAGAGCATCTTAGCAAAGTTGCTAAAGACACAGCTAGTCACATGCCAAGTGATTGTGTGCAGTGGCAGAAAGATTTGAAGAAAGAAAAAAAAGAAAACACTCCCCAAAATCAAACAGGCATCCAACTGACTGAAAACAGAAGCAGCAGTTCACTTTAAAACATGGTACGTGAAATGAGACTTTACAGGGTGCAAATGTGGTGGAGAGGGGGAAAAAGCAAGGGAAAAAAAACTGTAATGCAGTCAAATTGCACACACCAAGATGCGAGACAAAAGACAAAGCACAGAGAGAAAAAACAGCAGCAGGATCCAGTTTCTAGCTTATCTAAAACTGTGGGATGTTCAGGACCAGATTGAGGCAGAAAAAATGACTTCCATGGGCCATAGCTAATCTTTAGTAAGATGATATGGCTCCTATTTTTGGCCGATTACAACCTACAATTTAACTGGGGAGTAAAATAACCGTCTTGACCTTTTTCTAAATCTAGTTAATCACATTTAAGTTAATTGTACTAGAACAAAACATTTACCCTATGAACTGAACTACACAGATAGCAAATCTACTTGGTAACATGGACAGAAAATAAAAACAGACAGTAAAGACAAAAGACAAGGCAGACAGGAGTAAAAAGGAATGAGAGAAATATACCTCTTTCAGAAGGTTTTGAAATATGCTTTTGTTTGATAGTGTCTGAAAGAGAGAAGAGAAGAAGAGAGAGCACAGACAGAGACTCAGAGGAATAGGCTCATAGACCGACAGAGGATCAGTCAGTCGCTACTGAGAACTGCAGCTGAAAGTGAAAATGCTTCACAAAAAGAAAAAAAAAAAAAAAAAACACATCAAGCAGTACAGATACATAGTCTGACGACATCAAAAAAGTGGAAAAAACATGTTCCCTCTGCCCGTCAAAAATATCTGAAATGCAAGTTAAAGAAATGTATGATATTATAATGACAAACAAAAAGAAATTCAGCTGAGCCTGGCCTGGCTTTATAAATATAAGATGAAACAAAGAGCAGAAAGAAGACAGAGGAGAACATGAAGATAAAAGGGAAGAGGATGAAAATGGAGGCAATAAAGAATGAGCAAAGTCTTGCTTGATAAGATTACAAACATTACAGCTATTAACATTTGCAGTGACCCTCCGCTTTGCCCAGAGTTCACATGCTCTACTCTCCCCCATCAGGACTCACTGTCACAGGCGTACGGCTTGTCTCGGTCATCCAGGGCTGCTGTATCCAGCTTCTTCCTATTACTGCCCGCTCCTCGGCCCTGGGGACATACGTTATTACAGTTGACTTACAGGCTGTGGCACACACAAAGAGTTGAGACGAACTTTTAAGAAAGTGTGTTCATGCACACACGGCAGTTTTTTTTTTTACCTTCCCCTTTCCCTTGCCTCTTCTTTTAGGCGTGTCTTCCTCATAGTCTTCATCATCCAGGTCATCCAGGAAGTCATCTGGCTCGAGGACTCTCTATGTTGAGGCAATAAGAAAATGAGAAAGTCAAATCATTTTTAAATCCAAACACATCTTATGTGCCTTACGTTGAAAACAAGAACCTTTCTAATCCGAGCAGCAGCGTTCAGGCCTCCGGTGTAGTCACTCTGGTTGGAATCGTCCTCAGAGCCTCGGAGCTCTGTGGTCATCCGTTTTTCCACGGACTCCCCCTTTAGCAGGGCCTCCAGGCTACTGCCATCCGCTGATAACAGAGCATCCTTCTTCAGTCCTAAATCTACCTCTATGAATAAAACACAAGTGAGTAAAGACATGAGCACAAAGCAAAACACTTACAAGTATTTTTTAACTGAAAGAAAGAAAATATAGTGGTGCTTCTCATTTCTGACTGAGGCACATCCTGATGCATACAATAGCCCTAAATAAAATTCTATTAAGTCAAATTGAATTTGATTTAAAAAAAAAGCAAAACCTCTCTTTAATAAATCACAGAAGACAATAAAACATATGTTCATTCTTTTTTTGTTACAGCAGTGTCGGTTTTTTTTAACATCTAGAAAGCATAGCTTGTTGTTTTTTGATGTGGTACCTGACTTGACAGGAGGGATGATAAGCCGGGGGTCCTCCTGAGGATGAGATAGCCGTTTCTTCCTCCACCTCCTGGATGGGTAGGTGTAGAGCTGCCCTGGAGCCATGCCTATGGGACATCAGAAAAGAGCCATCTAGAATAACACTGAACTTATTTTAATGCAGAACTTGGCGGCTTTTGTGGAAAAACTGACAGAGCTTGTTAGCATAATTAGCATTCCAATTTAAAACCAAGCGGGCACATTTAGCTGCAAGCTTGATTCAATTACACTTGGTTTATTTAAAAACAAGGCAATTTTCCTTCCTACTGTTTTTAGCTATTTCAAAGGGTTTAACAAAAAAGCTGAAAGATAGAGAGGAGGGTGACAAAAAGATGCTAACAAACCATGTTCATCTAAAGTCAAGCTAAAACACACCACCTTTTGCAATTTTGTACCGATCGCTTCCCTTTCATCCATTGAGTAAATCGTTAAAAAGCACTTTAAAATCTGATAGTTTTCTAATGTAAAACAGATGTTCCTGAACTAGTCATTCACCCATGATATTATAACAGAATCCAATTGAATAAACTAAAATCCTCTAGGGAGACGTATAGTGCATTTTGTGGCACACTACATGTTGTGGGTCTCACCTGGTCCCCTGTGTCTCTTTTCCATCCAAATGTAGCAGTTGCTTTGAGCCACACCGGTCTGAGAGTCAAGGAATGGCATCCGGACACTCCTCTCAGCACAGAGCCTGGCATTGTAGTTGTGACATTGTTCCATGGCATCTCTGTAGTACTGCTCTCCCAACCTGACCACACAAACCAGAGCCAGGTGCTCATTATGTGGTCTGTTATGGTTAAAACACAAAGACCGGCAGGCGTCGAAACCAGTGAAGTCTTACTTCAAACTTTTAAACCTCTCTGTCAGTTTGGTTGTCTGTTGTCATTCTCCGTTGTGCTGCACACTCACTAGACAATCTTTGTACTTGAGACTAAATCATTAGTGAGAGTGCAACAGCAGGTGCTCTTTGGTCGGTACATCAACAACAGAGCTCAGTACTCAGCACAGTCTTAAGTGTGCTGTGTTTTAAACATAAATATAGTCACATAGTGCTGTGAGCTTATTCCCTTAGAAAAGCAAAGGGCTGCTTCTCTTCCAAGTGAGACAAACAGGCTCATGTCAAACTTTAATGATGGTAAAATTTCAGCGTAATGTTGTAAATCTGTTGCCTATCTGCAATTCTATCAAGAATAAACCAGAGGCATTTTACATGGAAAACAGCTCCAAACAGTGACTGTTTCTAACTAATAAAACTATTATAATAATACAAAATAAAAATAAACTGACATGTATGTGAATATTTCTCATTTTGACACCATGAATATTATTGTGTGTCTACATATGTTAGGATCATACTACTTGTCAACCTACTTGTGTTATCAGGAATATCACTAGAATTTAATTAGTATAGCTAATGAGTTGGAACACAGCCTTATAAATAACAATTGGAGTTAAAAAAGTAAAGTTTAAAAGCAAAGTTCAGAAGAAACTTATTAGGCGTCAGTTAAGTTTCATGTTTTCATGCGTTGCCATGGTTACCAAGGACTTAGCCAAAAAGCTTGTAATTACGGTAAATCGTCTAAAATCAACCACCTGTGCACCTACGCAAAGTTAACGGAAATGGAAGTACGTTTAGTACAACTGGGTGCGGGACGGGTCACTGAACACTTTAACGTAGCTACATCTCCAAAGACATACTATGCGTGAATTATAAATGTGTATCAATAACCCCTTTGTCCTCAAGATGAAATGACTGATCTTAAAAGGCTTTATTCCTTCTAAAGTACTTTGTCCAGCCGCCACAGTAGCACCTCAGCCTGCGCTAACAACGTTGGCTACAGCTTGTTAGCGTGAGAGCCACCTAACGTTAGCTGCTGTACTTCACTGACATTAGCACCGCGGTAGCGGTTTGGCTAGAAAGACACAACAAGTAACCATACTATTTCTATAAATACATTCATGATCAAATTGACGCATGTTCTATTACACAGACTCCTCATCTGCGTCTGCTAACTTAACGTTCCACTTCCATTCCAGGATATGAACATACACGACGGTCCGCCAGCGCTGGCTAACCTTATCAAGTCAGTAGAAATGTTGCTAAGCTAGCTAGCGAGACGGTCAGTGACTGTATGAATATACAGACGTTCTGATATGACCGCGGCATGTGTCAACGAGCCAAGTGTAAGGTGTGTAGAAAAGTCCAACACTTACAGTTTGACAACATTCTCAACAACAGCTGCCATCTTGCTTTGATACACGGGGAAAGTGGCAGTGGGTAATATGTGCCCTCCGTCCGGACTTGTAGGCAGACGGCAGGAACGTGACACACAGAGGCGCCCCCTATTGTTGGCGTTGTGGTATTTGATTTATTCATATTAAATGTTATTGTCAGCAGCTCATATACATGGAGGATAAATTATCCCATAACGTTATACTCTTAATAAAAGTGCACTTTAGTTCTATAATAATACGTTTATTTAACATAGCACCTTTTACAGAAAAAAAACAGTGCTTCACGAGTAAAATTGTTAAAAAAATAAGACAAAAAAAACACAGTAAAAATAACAAGCAATAAAATAAAAACACACAAAACGACAAGAATGAGTAAAAAAGGCCAGTTTAAATAGATAAGTCTTCAGCTGCCTTTAAAAAATGTCAACAGAGACCACAGTATGACATTAGGAAGGACGTTTCACAGTATATATATATATATATATATATATATCACCTTTAATACACAAAATGTAGCTCAAAATGCTTTACCACAACAACCAAAAAGAAAAGAAAAAAAGTAGACAATTACAGTCCCTAAACACCAACACACAGTTGATTTCACTTATATGCTAACTGATTAGACCTCTTCTCCGGACTATGCGGGTACATTATTGACATCTCCCTTGCCCTTGTGTTTGTTTTGTTGCTCCTGTTAGGGCAGGACAACCTAAACCATGGACATTTTTCATTCAAGACATTTTAACATGTCACAGTGTGAAAATCACAGGTGTAAATAATAAAATAAGTGATGGCTGTTTCAGTTTCAGGGTCCTGCATTCTGGTTCACAGTCACAGTTAACTGGGACACTTGAATAAAACAGAGTAGTTGTTAATGTTTTTAACAAAACTCAAACTGTTACCAAATTACACCTACAAATTATAATCGATCTGAACATGAAAAGGCTGCACATTATAGAGACTTTGTGTTCATTTGTCTATGTTGTTTTTAAATGCCACCAAATTCCTAGTCATGGTTTTTGAACAATTGGATTTACCGGTTGTGGCATCACATTCACGATTCACAAATTCAATTCTTTGTTATTTACACCTAATTACTTCTGATTTGTTGACTTTTCTCGTCTCGTTATCACTTGGCTTATGAATTTAAGTTGAAGGAAACCAAGGTTAACTGCTTCAAATATGTGGAGGAGACGGTCCCTCAGTCCCTACACCCCTTTCTTAATATAAACATTTAGATTATTCTATCTTGCTGGCTTATTTTCTGAGGTATTTGACCACCATCCTCATCCTCTCCCATTTTTCAACGTCCAGTACAGAGATTACAACCACTGTGATAAAACTAAGGCTCAGGTTTCACTGAAGGTTTGCTCTGCTCTTTAGATGAGGACATACTTCACAGCATCCACCGATTCATCATAAACCTACTCTCTTAGTCATTACTCAATCATCCTTAACCTCATTTGGTGCAGTTGCATCTGCAATTAATTCTTAATGACAGCCTTGCAGCAACTATCCACATCCACTGCACTCTTACAGAAAGAACTATATTTCACATGTAGGCTAAAAATGTGAACACAGAACTGAATAATACTTTTTACTTTTTTCTTGTACTGTAGCGGACATAAATAGTTTTATGAATTTACTTGCACCAACAGATGTATGGGTGACAAATTAAAAGAATTCTCATTTAAGGGTTTTCTTTAACTTGTCATCTTTCTGTACATTATTTCTTTATTGTTTTAATGAGTAATGCCATAGGAGTAGTAGAGTACAGTTACTTAATCTAGAATGGTACATTTTCATGATGTTACATTAGGTCATTGTTTTTTTATGTGGAACAACTATAGTTTTATATAAATTATTTTTGGAAGTTAAAACCTTTGTTTATTATTCTGTTTGGTCTAAAAATAACTACCTGATGATATTCATTTTGCTTTTTTGGTCTTGACTTGCTTGCATTTTTGAAGGGGATATCCACCAGTTTTACACGGTCTTATGTGGCTCATACTTTGGGAAGCTTCCAATGTATGAAAAAAATAACCCTGATGATGCCATGCCAAGTGGCAAGAGTCCAATGAAAGATGCTATTGAGCATTGTTGCAGTATGTGAAATGTGCGATCCATTGTTTTTGGATCTTGACCCACACTAGGGACTAAAAATCAGGATTTCTCTGACCGTTATTTGAATCTAGCTCTCACAAGTCCCCCAACTTTATGGAAGCCCAATACTAAATTGCTGCAGTGCCTCAGCATAATTTCAGTATGGCATGCAACCCCAAAATGAGTAGACCCTATAGATACCACAGACAAGGTTTTCTGTAAGAAGAAAACAAAACTCTTTACTGTGAAATCCCAATAGCTAATGTTTTTGACTACATGTAATTGATGTATATCACATAGATAAACAGTTTAAGTAATTTGTTAACTGACAATAATTTAAATATCCAATTTGTTCTCTCTTGTGCACCTACAGTAATATAATAAAAGCTGAAGCAATGGGTAATGTTTTTTTAATCATAAAAAACCCCCAAACAATATCATGATTTTGATTAAACCATGTTTTATTATTCCTAATATTAGATGTAGATACACAAGTCAACAAACATTATTTTCGATTTGTAATGAAAATGCTCCACAGCACACTGACATCGTGTGGAAGGGTCTGGTATTACAGACACATACCTGAAAATGGACAGCAGTTATAACTTTTGCAATAAGTTGCATTAGTAACAGCAGTAGTAATAGTAACAACAGTAGCAATAATGATAATAATAGCAATTAATAATAGTAGTGGTATTAACAACTCTGAATTACAGAGGAAGGAACAGACATTCGTCAAAAGTAATGATAAATGAAGGTAGGAGGACAGGCTTATCAAATGCTGCAAGACAGACCACTGGATGAAAAAATACAAGCTCCCACTAGACAGCAAATATCCTGCCTTCTTCTAAAAAATTAAAAAAAGGAAGCTTGAATTGCCACCAGTCTGTTTTCAACCATATCTAATACTTAACAAGTAAAAGTTGTTGTTTTTCTTCATTAAGTACTCCATTATTACAAGTACTCTCATAACCAAAAACCCATATCTTTGACATCAATAATACATTACTTCCCATGTTCTGGTCAAAGCTCACCAGTAGCACTATACTATATTTCAAAAGATGCCATATGCAACATCGAATCACAGCCAGCTGAGGACATTTCCACAAAACTGGATGGCCAGGGTCATTCTGCATTAAATATACAGTACAGCATTAATGTGTGAGCGTGTGTGAAAGAGAGAGCTTGTGTTCACTATGTCAAGTAGGAGAAATATTTTTGCTTCACATGACCAATTTGGCCAAACTAATTTTAGTCATTCACATTCAAATGAGCTGATAAGAAAATACACTGTGTAACCTTTAAACTTGAAGTCCCTAACATCAACTGGATGCTGTGTCTGATGTCCAGAGCAGAGAAAAGGTAGCAATAGTCACTAAAAACAGCTCATCCACTGGGGAAGAATGACTCCTCCATTCAAAATTGTGCACAATGTACGCCAACTGCGTTGGCTCATTTATGTATGCAATGACCTTATTGACTTGGTTCCCAGATCGTAGCTTAGTTTAAGACTACTTAAACTAGGAGCTGCGACACACACACACACACACACACACACACACACACACACACACACACACACACACACACACACACACACACACACACACACACACACACACACACACACACACACACACACACACACACACACACACACACACACACACACACACACACACACACACACACACACACACACACACACACACACACACACACACACACACACACACACACACACACACACACACACAACAAAATCCCACTGACAGAGACAAGGCAGTCTGTTTGATAAAGTTTGGACCAGGTACTGTCAACTGTTCAATAGTCTCAAAGTGGATGTTTAAATATTCCTCTTCTCTGGCTTGGAGGGTATTTGATTTGAGTGATAGATCACTGGTTCCACATTCATTTGAGACTGGAAAATAAGGCCAACCTGTTTAAACTGCTGCCAGTTTACTTCCAGCTGTTTATGTCACAACAGTTTGGTGTGACATTCCTGTGGACTAATCAGTCCCCTCCAAGGCATGGTATACACATCCAGGCAATTACCAGCTTCAAAGAGTTGCTTTCAAGGTGTAATAAATTACAAATAAGTGATTATTTGCAACCTATTTAAAATAATCCATGAAACTCTTAAATTCAGATGTGTTATCCAATAACTTCCTGTGGCATTTTGGCAGTTAGAAAAGGCAAATTAAAACTTGGACTGATTATAATAACAGTTAACAACCCATTTAAATACAATTGCACTACTGCCTACAGTCTCACAATTTCTGTAAATGCCCTTATCATTTCAAACATGTACCATATTTGAGAAAACCAATAACACTTTTTACATTAACTATATTTGATGGCCATTCTCTTGTATTGGATTACTGCAAATGCCAATTACATATAATTAGTTGCGCTCCAACCCTGATAATGAAGTGATATCATGTTTTTCATTCACAGTACATCAACACAGGAGAATAGATGGCGATGATGACACACATACAAGTATAAACCTACATGAATTCATGCCACATATGCAAGAGCACAAAGCTCATCTAAGAGAAAATTTAGCATTTTTCCCCTCTCTGCTACTGCTAGTGAGCAGAGCTTCCCATGGTAACTGTAATTCATATTGTACCTGCATATATAAATCCCCTGACATACATTAGATCATTGCCACAGGGCACATTTTAAACATTCTTATCTTTGTACTACGAAAGCTTCCTTTAAGACTGTTTGAATGGAGGGTGGGTTTGTAAAAAGGGATTCAGTGTATCTGTAGTGGATTCAAGTACAGTAAGGCTCAGTACACCTCTCTCTGTCAGGTAGCACATAAAGCGCATTCTTCACGGCCTATCCAATATCACTTCCACACCCCTCACTTCACCTAATGAGACCTGTCAGCTGTCCATCTGTCCTGCTCGCATCCCTGCGGTCTGCCACAGAAAATGTGCTAAAGCTTTTTATCTACAAACTGCCCCCATGCCTTCACATCAGTAGATAGAGATAACGGAAATAGATATTAGAAGACTAAAACAGAAATAATGGTAATGTAAGCTAACATATAGTAAAAATCAGAAGCAAAGAAAAGCTAATTTTACGAAATCATTCCAGTAATATTATTTTGTGTCGGTTTTTCATCTGCGTTTGCGGGTCAAAAAGCAGCATTCATTTGGCCACGTTTGATCAGGAATAACAAACGTGCAAAATCCACAGCAGCACCACAACACACACACACACACACACACACACACACACACACACACACACACACACACACACACACACACACACACACACACACACACACACACACACACACACACACACACACACACACACACACACACACACACACACACACACACACACACACACACACACACACACACTAGAAAACTAATCTCTGCTTTGTACAGAAAAAGTCAAATCAAGCAGAAAAGAACACTCAAAAATAATCAATACAGGCAAAAATTAGAGACAAAATAAAAAATAAAACCACTTATTAAATATATATATATAATTTTTCCAATGAAACTTGTGATCACTTACTGCACACTGCTAAAATTGAATGAGCTTTATTTTTTTTCTCAAAACACCTCAACAACTGTCATTCCTAAAAAAACAAAATAATACATACAAGGGCAAGCCCAACATTCTCCACTAGTTTAACCAAATTTGTTTCTCTCCACAACATGAATCAAGATCATCTACTGGCAAATTAATTAGTTTGTTTTCTCAAACCAGCGATAGCAAAAGATAAATAATAACAGCAATAATATCGGTCAGGTTAATAACATCAATACCAAGAACAGAAAGAGAGACTGATGTGATCCTTCCCAAAGAGAGAGCGCTTTAAAGTGGGGTGATAAAAGTAATGTGCACAACAGTGGAAAGCCACCATCCATTGCTTTATTAGTGGTACGGCATCAAAACGGCTCAGCTAGTCAAGACTTACTGAAGAGAAAATATTCATGCTGAGGGACGGCCGTTTTGGTGGCTTGGAACTGAACTGGGTCTGAATCCCTGCTAATGCCAACCATACCTGTTAGTGATGAATAAGCTCAGCCAGTTGGCTGAAATTGGATGAGGGCTTTCATTGTTGGATGCAACCAAATGTGAAATATGAATTGGGTGAAAAGCAAATGACAGAAAACTGGTGAGGGAGAGAATCAGATAAAAAAGAAAAAAGTTCTGTTAGCCACATACAGTAGCTGTCCACAAATGCCTTGGGGCCTGCACTGAGAGCAGTGTGTTTGTGTGACCTGTTTGTACTTTGCTTTCAGCCTGCTTCAGGTTGTTGAAATTTTGACAAATAGTAGTTTTCTTCAATTTTACAATTGTTCTATTTTTTCTTGCCAAAGAAGCTAAACCTCTTCTCACGATCCTTCTCTTTCCCATCTTTGTTGCGCATTGTTACACCTCCAGCATCACCTGAGCTGGGGGAGATGGGAGGCATCGTCATGGCACGGCTGAGGGCCCTTGGACCTACGGGCGAGTCCCCTGATCCTGTTGGAATGGAGCTGATGATGGAACGGATCCAGGAGCTCATCTCCGCCTTTAAACAAAAGTCAAAAACATTTATTATACTTAACCATCATCAAAAAGAGTCACAGCACACAAACACAATTTGTATTTAATTATTCATTACAGTAGAGTAATTCTGTTCTATACATCTCACCTCATCCTTTGCTTGGAACAGATACTCTTTTCCATCCCCTAGCCTGCAAACAGTGTGTTGAAGAGGTAAACCATCAGTCAGATATAAACTATAAAGTCCATACATCTCCTTATTTCGCAATCCTATTGGCATTTTGTCACAACCTTTCATTTTATTTATAATATCGAAAAGGGTGAAAACTATATCAAGAATCCGTGTTCTGAAGTTTTTAGTTGCAAAAATCTATTCTCACCTGAGCTTGAATACAAATTTCCTCTTCTTATAGTCGTTCGCAACCTCACAAACAGCCTCTCCGAGGCTGATGGGTACCTCTCCGTGGTATGGAATGCCGTTGCTAGCGCTCTTGCCGTCTTTATAGAAACCGAGACTTCCTTTTCTTAGGACACAATATACGTTCTGCCAGGACCTACGGGGAGCAAAGAAATGGGATTAGGACATTTGGTACAATATGCCTTTGACTTTCTTAGAAAGGTAGAGACACTGCAAAACACATTTTTTAAAAGATATAACAGATTAAACAAAATCAGATGAAATTAAGTACATGAGTTCGAAATTACAGACTTCTACAGTTTATCTGACAGGCAGGCAGTTAAAAACACAGATTACAGATTAAGACACCATCAATTTAGTTTTCCGAAATGAACTTTCTCAATATTGTTTAACTGAAATCAAGTCTTCATTGTCTAGCCTCTCTGAAGTCTATTTTAATGCCCTTGACCAACTCCCCCAATAACAACACTCACCTGCTAGCTGACTTTTTGTTGTGGGACTCCATCTCCTGTTTTCGACAGAGCATCCCCTCCATGGTATCTGGCTCAGACTCCGCTCCACCCCTGCTCGGTAATGTGGCAGAAGGATCCAGGCGAGAGGATGCCAGCCCGCTGTCTCTACCTGGTCCGTTCACAGACTCAGTCTCTGAGCCCTGTGGTTCAAACCAGAACATGAATGGTTGTGAGGAGGTAGAAAAACACATGACTGGATGGAAGCAGCGAGCAGCAAAGCAGCCATACATGAAAAGCCATGATGATGCTTGCTTTTACGGCACTGTATGATTACCTGAGATAACAGCATAGCGCGGTTCCACATAATCACAGTACACTGATATTATTAAAGGACAATTACAGTCACTTGTGTGGGTAAGACATACAATTAAAATAACCACGCATGCATGCATGCTACCCTGAACATGGATAGTTCAAATGTGTAAAAAAAACAAAAAAACATTAAAAGTGTACTGAAGGAACCGGATATATTTTTGAAACAGAGGCAGATACAAATTTGCAATGCAAATATTACTGTTCTTAAGATAATCTTTGCCTCTTCAGTCAAGTCCCAGTAATGTATTGATCAACTTCAAATTAATAAATAATAACTCTTAACTGCAACACACAAACACAGACAAAAATATACATGAACATAAATCTTAATTACAGCGCAACTCTCTAAAGCTTAAAATCCTCCACATCTCTCTCATAAAGTACTCTGGATTTTATTTACCATATGAATCTTAAATCCAAAATCCACAGACAATAGGATGCCTTTTCATGTACTCAACTGTGACAGTAGTAGAAAATATTATCAGCTAAGGAGACATTTCTGTTCATCGTTGTAGATGTAGATGTTTAAATGAATATCAATCATCACAAGGAGTCCACACATATAGGAATAGACTAACAAGCTACATATAAATCGGCTTTGAACGGCTACAAATATCACCACATTTACAACTCTGGATTTCACATGTACAGTCACTCCTGTCCTGGTCAATATGAGCACATTTACAACAGCAGACTGATCCATGAGACAATTTGTTCATGAATCAGCATCATGCCTTTAAAACAACAATGGGACTCTCATTAATGAAATATGAATAAATAAAGCAATGGTTTGCATCTGTGACAGAGAGCGATGGCTTCTCAACAGAAGGAAAAAAGGCACTGCAGTTGACCAGGAGCTGAGCGGAGGCTGTGACGGGGGCGAGGGGAAGCTACACAGCTGACCACGGCTTGGTACTCACACGCTCCGGCTGCTTTGGCTTACACACACGTTTAGGCTCTGATTTCTTTCCCACTGACAACGATAGCGACAATAACTGCTGATAAAAACGCAATAAGACATTGTTAAGAAGTCTGTCTGTGGCAGAAACTTCAAAGTTAAAAACTGGGATGCACTTCGAGACTTTTTTTTTCAGAGACATCACCGTTATGATTGGCTTAAATAACATTTGTCAACAACTTTGTGGATTAACTGTAAAAACAATAACAGGTTCAATCAATACAGAAATGGCTCTTCAGTCACAGTCTTCTCTGTAGGGTCAGCTGCAAACCAAAACATTAGTTTACTTCTGCTTTCCACAAGGTGCTTATATTCATCTGCCAGTTAGGATCTTTCAGTAGGATCGTGTAACATGCATTAGTAGTTTACTGTATCCTACCAAGATCCCATCCTCCTCCTCACAGGCGCCCTGTGAAATTGAATCAGGGTTCCTGAGGTGGTGGGTGAGTTCCTTTCTCTGCAAACCCTGAGTGGCACTGATTCTTTTCAGAAAAAGTGCTTCCCACGTATTTGGCATCAACAATACCCATCAGCTAAACTTTGCTGCTGTATCCATATTATAAAAATATTGCTACATATATATTGTTTCTAGGTATTTTGCTTACATTAACATTTCATAAATTAGGCTTAATGGCCACTCTGGTAAAAAAAATAAAGAGGTTTCTTTCAATTGAATAATAGCAATTATTGCCATATGACAAGGGAATATGTATCTAAACAACACTGTTGCTAGTAGAACAGACAGAGACACACATTTACATGCAGTTACACCATGTGTTATATGTATGAGATACACACAAGTTTCTTTTACAACTCGTATATTTTCATGAAATTCTTGATTTGCAACAAAATCTTGCCATGTTTCTGTCATGTAATATTATTAGATGTGGACATCTCATGGCAACATTAAAAGACATTTCTCATAAACGTTTTAACACAGATTGAGTGATTATGATTCTTACAAATCCATGTCATAATGTAGTAGATGAGGTGTGGAACATAGAAAAAAAAAAAAAAAAAAAGACATTACAGGGCATCACATGTCAGAGGCCTAAGGTAAAAAATCCTGTAGCACTCAAAACATTTGGATCTACGAAACACTCACCTGTGATGTGTCGTTGTCGCTGTGAACTCCATTCACTGACACCGACTGATTGAGTGTGGTCTGGTCCAGACTGGTTCTGCGTTTGAGAGCGAGGGAAAGCATGTTAATAAAAAACTGTTCTGTCTGTAGATTCTAAACACCAACACCGTTCTGCTCTACCAGAACTCTCTGCAGTACTCTCGTTTGGTTTACCTGGCTGCAGAATCATGTGCATGACTTTCTGCTTCAGATTGTGCTACTTCTGCTGGGGGTGGTGTAGGGGGTCGCCGTGCTCTCTCTTCTTCCTCTCTCCTCCTTTGCAGCTCATGCTCCTCAAGCTGAAAAATAGAAAGTCAGTAGTGCTATCTAAACTAAAAATGTAATGAGTGAGGGAGAATCAATACCTACATTCATAGATGAGTGGTGGACATCCTGTATCTACCAGGCCACTCAGAACAAATCCAAACCATTCTCAAATACATGTACAATCTTTGCTATATGAATCTTTGGGATATATTTAGTTATCTCTCTACTTACTGTAGTGAGTTTCTCCAGCAGCACAAAGCGGTCTTCCCAGGCTGCAGCAAGTTTCTCAAAGGCCTCATGGCGCTTAATTAGGCTCTCTACCTCATCCACATTTGAGCCCAGCTCTGCTGCTCGCACCAGAGGTTCTTGCCCTGCCAACCAAGACTCTGCCACATAGGCATCGCGTCCGAACTGCAACACCTCCAGCACTGAGATGCAGAGATAAGGGGAGCAGAAAACAGAGAGAAAAAAAGAGAGTCAACTAATTATGAGAACTTAAAAAATGCAGTATAAACAGCATTAGTATTAGAACAGATACTCTTTTCCAACCCCTAGCCTGCAAACAGTGTTGAAGAGGTAAACCATCAGTCAGATATAAACTATAAAGTCCAATACATCTCCTTATTTCGCAATCCTATTGGCATTTCATCACAATCTTTCATTTTATTTATAATATCTAAAAGGGTGAAAACTGTATCAAGAATCGGTGTTCTGAGGTTTTTAGTTGCAAAAATCTATTCTCACTTGAGCTTGAATAAAAATGTCCTCTTCTTATAGTCGTTCGCAACCTCAAACATTTTAGTATTAGTAATGAGTCAGATACACATTTTGGCCCTTTCAGACCAAAAGCTCAATGGCTTAATGGCAAAAAACACAGGTTTCATCGCCGGTAGGTGCAGGCAGCACTGCCCAGGCAAAGAGGGCCACAAAATAAAAAATAAATGCAGACAAACCAAAAAAGGTTAGTCCTGGCTCTACTTTTGTCATAGTGCAATCAACACCATTCAAATAGGTGTAAGCTCACATGGCTTATAGAATAGCATGTAGTGTATACCTTGTAGCATTGTGCTGTTTACCTCACAAGTCTTGACAGGAAAAAATGATGGATGCCATGTCAACGTTCAAACTGAACATACATACCTGTTTGTATCTTGTCTGCTACTACACCAAAGTATCCCTCACATTTCTTTTGCCATGGAACTATTACATGTGCTTATACAGAGTCTAAAACATGTTCAGCATGCATACCAATTTGTAAATGGTCCATCTTGTCTTGCCACTTTTTGTTGATTTTCTCTCTCTTTTCCTGGAGTTGAGCCAGTTTCTCCCGGATCTGTGAATCAAAGAACATTCAGTAACGGGAGGACACATGAAAAGACTGACATTAAGTAATAACCCACAATGGGCCATCAGGTGTGTTCTTTTTACTTTCTTGTAAATATGCATTAATATAACTGTAGACAAAAGTGAAAGTGATCCACTACATAATACCTCATCAGCTGCATAGTGATTATTGTTGATAAGAGTATTTCCCATCTCAATACAGGCAGTAAAGCTGTCTGCTCTGGTCTCAATCTCTGACTTGATGTCCTGATGATTGGCAATGACCAGCCCTGCAGAAGACACATCCCTGGGACAATATAAAGAAGAATGAAGTGAGATTTAAATATATAACTTGTTACACTGTTTATACCAGCATTACAGTACAGCATAAAGTCATTAGAAAGTTAAGCATAAACATTCACCTGGGGCTGTCATGTGCATCTATCTGCAGGTTGACACCATCCATCCAGAGCATGAGGTCCCGCACCATGTTGAAGAAGCGGAACTTCTCCACAGTGTCCAGCAGGAGGAGCCTGCGGGCCTGACCGGCCTCAATCAAGCCCTCCCAGGCAGAAGTCACAGCATGTTCACTCCTGTTAATGTCATCAGCTTTCTCCCCAGCATAAGCCTTCTGCAGCCGTGCTGCGTCATCTTGCACCTGGTTCACCTATAAAAAAGGTCAAAGAGGGGTCAGTTTCCTATTCACATGGCTCGCTTGGAATTATTATTATTATTATTATTAACAACAGATAGCTGACCTGTCCACTAAGGGCCTGGATGTCATTTTCAAAAGTGTTGTGCTGTCTGTGTAGATGCTGAACAGTGTTAAGATCACGGCCAAGGTCAGAAGGCAGCCCCTCCCTCTTCTCCTTAACACGTCCAAGCACCTCCATGGCATCCTGATGGAAGCGGTGCAACTCATATGAAGCTGCTAACATTTGTGTGCGTGTGTCGATCAGCTCCAGCAGATCAGCCCAAGCCTCGTTTAACCCGTCCTTCCACTCAGCCACACTGGCGTTCTCAGGATGACCTGACTCAATCAGGTCATCTGCCAGCCCATTAACACCATCTACACGCTCTTGGCCAATGGTGCTGGTGTCACGAGCAAACTCCCGGAACTTGTCTCTCAGCATCTAGAAGAAGAAAAATCAGGGCAAAAGCGGGAAACATAATTAATTCAGCTAAATTTCCCTGAGCTTCAGTGTCTCCAATGTATGTGAGGGTGAAAAAATACTCACTGTGACATGTTCATAGTCCTGTCCTAGTTCATGGGAGCCAGCAACCACCTCTCTCTCAGCAATCCACTGTTCCAGGTCATCCACCTCCCGCTTCAGCTGGGTCAGCCGCAGTCTCTCCTGAAGCCGCCCACGACGCTCCTCAGCGAGGTCTTTCAACCCTGCATACAGTTTGTCAACTTGAGCTTGCCGTAAGGTGATTCTCTCGCTGTGTAAAAGACAAAGGGAGCAAGACAGATCAGTGGTTGTGGGTGTACAACTTTCTTCATAAGAAGGCTGGTCACAGTTGACACTTCAACATTCATATCTATTTGTGCTCTCTCACCTCTCTGGGTGTTCACTGGTGACCATGAGACGGCTGCTGTTGGCGAGTTGGTGAATGGTTTGGGCGTAGTCTTCAAGTGCCTGTTCCAGGGTCTGGTGCTTCTTGACCATCACTAGTGCACTTTGCTCATCCTGGGAGACAAATGAGAAATGGTCACATTTTCTCAAGACAGAAGATGGTAAAATGGGGGCACTACTACTATTATGATTTATTTTGTCTCGTCTAACCTTGGCTTTTTCCTCTGACATCATGTGTAATTCTTGTTCTCCCATCCACGCCTCTGCCTCCGCTGCATCAGTATAGAACTGCTGGGCGCGATTGGCCTCTATTAGGCGGGCATGGCGCTTGTCTGTCTCAGCTATCAGCTGGTCCCAGAGGTCCTGCAGCTCAACAAGGCGCTCCTCTAGGACGGACTGTCTCTCACCATCTACCTGGCTCTGAGTCTTGCCTCGTCTATGGATGTCATCAATGCGTGGCTGGTGGCCCTGGATCTCCTTCTGCAATGTCTGATTTAGAAACAGAGAAGGTGGGTTGGCATTTTCTTCACCTCACGGTTGCATTATGTGTATACTCAGTGAAGGTGTTCAACAGTGTAGAGATGCCAATGAGTCCAAGTCACCTTTATCTTCCTTTTAATTACCATGCATCGCAACATTTTATAAAAGTAATTGTTTTTAAAAATGTAAAAACAAATGTATGGTTGTACCTGGTTCTTCTTGATTAGCAGCTGTACGGTGGGCAGGTCTTTTCCATGGTCTGTGGAGTCCGCCAGGGGCATCCGCTCTTTCACCCATAGCTGAGAGAAAATCAGACAAATTAATAAAAGATGAGCATCGGGCACAACCGGATGCAATAGAAACACTTACTCCAAACTTCTATATCTAATTTCTGCTATCAGTCAGATAATCCGACTCACAATTTCATCCTCCAGATCTCTGTTGAATTGATGTGCTTCTTTAGAGGCGAGTAGTCGCTGTCTCCTCAGTTCGAGAGGATCCTGAAGGTTGGAGAAGTTATCAGTGACTCGCCTTTGCTGACCATCTACCTCAGCGAGTCCAGCGTCCTCCTGGGACAGGGCCAGAGCCTGAGACTGGAGGGACTGCACCTCCTTCTCTCGGACCTCCATCTGGTGCTCAAGCATCTATACAGGACAGTACAACGATGTTAGACAAGAAGATATGACATTTGGCCATCTCTACTTAACAGATTTGGCCAGTTTCACAACTTGAACTCAGCAAGTTCAAGATTTATATAAATACATTCTGTTGCTTTTTCAGCACATTTAAAATCAGACATGTTTTGTATAAAATTAACAGTATTTCTTAACAGCAACAATGGCATAGATTGTGCTTTGCTTGCACAGTGTGGAATACCTGGTGCTTTTTGAGCAGGATGTTGACACTAGTTAAATCTTTGCCATAATCGTCGCTATACAGCTGACCCTCAAGGTTTTTCAGCCAGACATCGAGAGCAGAGCAGCTCTGTGTAAAGAGCTCTGCCCGGTTAGCATCAAACAAGCACTGGGCCTTGGTGCGGGTGGTGCCCTCCAGCTCCTCCCACTGACGCTGTAGGTCCTCCAGGGTTTGCTGAACAACAGGTTTCAGCTCCGGCTTCTCGGCCACCAGTGCCTGACCCTCCTGTTGGAGACAGGAAACAAGGACAAGTTTGAATTTAGTTTAAATTTGCTTTGGTAATGTCAGTCCTAACAGATTGCCCCCAGAAAAAATATATACATAAAATGCTATCTAGCCTTACTGATCAGCCATTAACAATCCCATCGACAGGTGAATGGATGTTCAAGTACTGTTGAATAACATTACATTTGAAAAATGGCCACACCTTATCAATTTTGTCTAGCCAGTCTTTGTTGGAGGCCAGCTCTGCCATGAAGGCCTGATGTTTCTGCCACTTGCTGTGAAGATTTCTGGCCTCATCATAAGACATGTCCTGTGCTGTCAGCATCTTTTCATTGATCCACAATGTGAGCTACAGAAAAGAGAATAGCGTTATGGAAGAAGCATTATTTCTAATATATTCTAATATATAAAGAAATACAAGTGATTAACACACATTCTATAGTTTGTTTCTTATGATTAAAGAAGCCATTTCTATTCACAATACTAGGTAACTTTCACAAATGGATCCTTTAAGAATCTTTACTTATTTATTCATTACATTATTAAAACATTTTTTTTTACCTCCTGCCCATCTTGGAGGAAGTGCTGTAGTTCCCGGTTATCCTTAAGCTTTGTCAGCAATTCATTTGCTGCCTCCTTATTCTTAACATGCCTGGAGAAAATTAAGGAGAAAGCTAAATTAACTTGTATTTTTCAAACATCAAATATAAAAATAACATGCTTGCTCTAACCTTTCCTGGATGGAATCAACTTTTTCCTGGATCTTATCAGAGTTTGCATTACAGTCATTAATGAGGCGCCGTCCAGCCTCAACCACACCATTAATCTTCTCCTCACTGGCCTCTGTGGTGGTGAGAAAATCCTCATGCTTTTTAATGGCCTCCTCTGCTCCCTGAAGACTGGTGGGCATCTCTGTGTGGGACAGCACATACTCCTACACAGAGAGGAAAGGAATGGGATTTGTCTTGATTTTTTCAGCCTGTTGTTTACTGTAATTGATATATTGAGAGTAAAACATTTAAAACAATTACAAACTGGGGACAGACTGAATAATTCAAACTAGAATGAGCTACAAATATAATTTGGCTGCAGCTGTCTTCAAATCCATACTTTAGGTTGTTCCAGTCCTTACATGTTAATGAACTTTAATTTCCCCCGATTTCATTTTTTGTGCCACAAAATTACGTTAGCAGGTCTCTGGATTTTATGACATCAAAATAGACATACTGTAGTATAGCGGCCTACACCATACAAATCTAGGCCTATGACCCACTTACAGTACAGCTTACTTTTCTCATCCCAGTTGCTCTGATTTGAGAGCGCGTGAAAACACATAACTGGGCGCCAATGTAAACAAACCACAAACACCCACACAACCATAGTAAAGATTTAGATTTCTATCCAATTCCTAGTTACTTTAACCAATGCCCTGATTAAAGACTATGCAATATTTCTAGTTTTTCAGGTACACACAAGTATTTGGCTTTGATTTTGCCACTGACTGCTGGACTGTGCCAATAAGGCTGTATGTTGATGAATGTTTTTTTGTTTCAATGAGGCCATAGCTGTCTGGCAGTGTATTTTCCTAACCTGGCTGTTGAGGAAAGCCTCTGCCTGCTTTGCATCTCTCAAGAAAGTCTGGTAGTCAAAGGCTTGGGCCAAAAGACTGTGGCGGTTCTCCCACATGCGACGCAACTCATGCCAGCCAGTGTCAAGTGCCTGGAGCCTTTGGGCCAAGAACATGTGCTGGGCATCGGTCTGACCTTGGGTCACCTCCTCACCAACCGCCCGCATCTTCTCGTAGTCCTCCTTATAGTTATCCACCTCATTCTTGATACTCTCATGTTGGGCTAGCAAACTCTCAGCCTCTGGCAGAGAGGTGGGAATGTCCTCCGAGGCCACGGCTGTCTGGGTGCGGGACAGCCAGGACTGGAAGTCATCCAGATCCCTAAGGAAGCCCTGCAGCTTGCTGGCTTCGCCCAATGACTCCTCACGCCGCTTCATGGTGGCGTTCAACTCCTCCCACACCTCTTGAATCCCTGCCAGGTGTCCTTGGATCTCTCCAGCCTGATCTGGATGTTCCGTGGCCAGCTTTTCAGCCTCGTTTCTCAGGTCATCCAGTTTGCCCTGAAAGGATATGAAAAATTATTTTAATGCAAATATGATGACAAGATACCTCAACATAAAGCCCAAAATAACCCTGCTATTAATTCCCCTGGTTTTTACATTGTCTATTACACAGTCTGTTTCGGTTCCCATCCCTTAGCAATAAGTCTCTGCATGTGACCTCTCCATACCTGAATGGCCTCCAGGTCCCTCTCCATGCCAGTGAGTTTGCGTTGCAGAGCCATCACTCCAGCCAGGTCATTGCCCAGGCTCTGGGTGGATTCAATCACTTTGGTCTTTTCCTTCATCCAAGTTTGGATCTCATTACACTCCAAGTGGTAGTTCTGGATGTTAAGGGCCGACTCTAGAGCTACTTTCTTTTGGCCAGCCAGTTGTTCAAACTCCTTCCATCTAGGGACCACAACAAATGTAATATTTATGGTAAAAATGTTGAGTACAAATATTTTTTTGTGTAAAGTTTCATAGGGCTCATATGTTAGCTCTGACCTGTTGTGCAGTTGGTCTCGTGTCTGGTGGATTTGGGCTTTGCTACAGTTGTCGGAGCTCAGCAGCTGCTCGGCGACCTGGTTCACATCGTTGACACGAATGCCTAGGTTGTTCATCTCAGGTTCCAGTGTCTCGAATCTGCAGCCATAAATAATAGACCAACATCAGTTCACTCATTCTGAAAGGTCTCATGTAATTTAGACTGGATATTTCCATAGATAATTGAAGTATTTGTGAGAGAAGGCATTGACATTTTGTATACTTTTAAGAACAAGATTAGAGCTACAAAATAATGCATTGATGATTGTTGAATTTTCTTACAATTTTATTTCTCTGGGGTATTTCATCAACACTACCTCATGTGTTTGATTTTACAAATAAAATTATTTCAATGGATTCTTATTTATTATTCTTAGAAGTATTTAGCCACCATCATGTTTAAAATAACTCAAATCTTCTGTTTTAACATTCTCCCCTTCTCTAAAACGCCCAGACTAACCTCTGCTGCACCACCTCTAAGTCCTCTAGTTTGGTAGGGATCTCCATGCCATGTAACCACTGCTCCTTTTCCTCCACCCAGAGCTGGCAGGCACCAGCTTCACTGAACATGCGGTAGAGGGCCAGGGCACCTTCCAGAGCCTGGCGCCGAGCTGCTGACAGAGACTCCAGTTCTTCAAAGCGCTGCTCAATAGCAGGTAGGCGACCATCCACCTACAGTCAGCCATAAACAATAATTTAGTACTACAAATAGCACGTCATGACTGAAGAAGTATTAAAAACAAAGCACACATACCTCAGGGAAATGTATATAGGCCTGTGGCAGTGCTTGGACCTGCTCATGCAGTGAGTCGATGCCGGGGCGGTGACTCTGGATCTCCTCTTCTATCTCCCTCTGCTTGCGAGCGAGTGTTTGGGTGGAGAACTCATCGTGGCCCACCTCCTGACTGGACACCTGTCTAAGTGTCTCCATGATCCATGCCTCCATGTCATTGGCATCCGTTTGAAACTGGTGCAGGGCCACCGCTTCCTTAAGGCTCTGCTCTCTGAGCTTAGTTGTCTGGGGAGCATGGAGAACAAGAAAATGACAAATACAAAAAAAAACTATTTGGAAAAGTATTATACTGTACAAATACAAAATAGAAATAATCACAATCTGCACCCACCTCCTCCAGATGTGTCCACTGTGCACGGATGTCTTCAATCCTCTCGGTGACCTCTGGGGCTCCAAAGTGACCCTCCTGAACCAAAGCTTCTCCAGCAGCAATGCTGTTACTCAGGGGGCCATAACGGGCTGCCATCTCATCCCTGAAGGCCTCATGTTTACTGAGAAGGTGAAGGGCAGAAGTGAGGTCACGTCCACAGTCTCCACTGGCCAGGATCTGCTCCTGCTCCCTGATCCAGGCTGCCTCCTCTCCCACATCCCACAGAAACTGCCACAGGCGGTGCGAGTCCTCGAGGCGCAATCTGCGTTTCCCAGCAAGCTGACCAAGCTCCTCATAGGCTTGACCAAGCAGGTCAACCTTCTCACTTACTAGTCCCGGCTCACATGGTTTGTAGGCTGGCAATTAGAAAAGGCAAGAATACATGGCACTTAAGATATTGTGCACAAATAGGTGAGACTAAAGCTGCATGGTCTGTACAGAGAATATGTAAGACTTACCCTGTTCATAGGAAGTGAAGCGCTGTGCGGCTCCCTGCACTGCCTTGATCCTCTCTGCCTGAGCTGAAATGTCAGCCTCTACCAAAGTGTGTTTCTGTAGTAGGTCTAACACATCATGCAAATGTTTGCCACTGTCCTGGGACTGCAGACGGCCCTGAAACAGAACACAGTCCAGTAGAATATTTGGTTAATTTATCTTCAACAAAAAAAAATTATGTTTGCAACAACACCCCAAAAAGGTAGGAATCTAGGTTGTGTATTGTGTCCACCAAAAGGATGTGTGAAGAGTGGGCAACATTTGAACATAACAGACATTTACAGTATACATGTTGAATCATAACCATGTTATGAGCTATGCCTTGCACTCAGTGATATTTTCAATGACCAAAAACAAATAATTGCTGGCAACAGAATGTTAAACGGTAGCTTCAGACTATTAATCTAAACAAACAGGGAGCCAGAGCCTTACTCAAACCATAGCCGAGAAAAATCCTCTAATCTGAGCCATTAGAGCAGAAAACCATTAAACAGGACATTGTGCTACAAACACAATTAAAAAACAGATACAGTAATAAACTGTATATAAGCATTCTAATTACATGGTAATAGTTGGTTAAATCACCAAGACAACATCATGATCCCAGTAACCACTAAAAATACCAGAAGAAATGGATTATTGTCCTAATCAACTCCAACCCAAGACAAACAAACGCAGACATACATGTTTCTATCCCAGCTGTCCCCCAGCAAGTTAAACACCGGTTTATACTCTTTCTCAACTGAGAAATGACCAGAAGACCTTAAATGCTAACTTTGAAAGGGGTCAAAAGAAAGCCAACAGAATGTAGGAATGCAAAGCACTAGTTCAAAACAAGCTATAACAATGTGAGCACTGTTAACAGAATGCATTGTGTTGAGTGGGTCAGTACCTTCATCTCTGCCATCCAGTCCATGATGTAGCGCATCTCCTCAAAGAGTCTCTGTAGGTCACGATGGGCATTCAGCCGCTCTCTGCGTGCAGCTAGAAGCTCTTTCAGGTATTCCCAGAGTCGAAGCACATTATCCCTTCGCGCAATTACACGCCGCACATCATGGTACCTCTCTGCTTCCAGCTCTTTGGCAACAGCCTCCACAGCAGCCACACGCTCCCAATATGCCCCAATGTCTGTCTCAATTGCTTCGTGTTTACGGGTGGCAGCTTCCACGGCTCCCAAGTCAGTTCCAAAGTTGTCCTAATAACAGAGGAAAGTGAGCTTATCACAGTAAAACTATTCAATGTAGAAATAAGAATACATGTAGCCACACATTTGTCTGATTAAATCAAACTTTATTTTACTACCTGAGACACCAGCCTCTGGTTCTCACTTAGCCACGTCTCCCGCATAGCTGCTTTGCGGTCAAAACGGGCAGCGAGCATCTCCAGCTTCTCCTGGCGAATCAACTCATTTCTCAGTGCCAGCTCTCGTTCATGCTCTGCCTTTTCCAGTCGCTCCCATGCCTGCCACATGAAATACAGGAAGTTTATAACATCCTGCAACTAGAATACCAACACCGCATACATGATAAAGCCAATTTTGTGAAACTCCATTAACTTAGTCAACATGAATAATTTCTTTGTAGGCATGCAATAAGTTGCTTACTTAACAAATTGATTACATCACGTTTCTAGATGGAAAACCATTTTGAGCCCTTTCTAGAGCAACCCAAACCTTATTGATGTCTGAGATGAGTTTGCCCTCTCTTGGCATGTAGACTTTCTGATTATTTGCCCTCATCTTGCTCTGGATAGTAAAGAGAAGAACTTCCAAGTTTCCTTTCTCTGTAAATCTGTGGAGACAGTCACCACCTCTGTTTAACATACTGTACAGCTTTACACTTGAATCATAATGAATAACAAGCATTGTGCCATTCACTGGGTTATATTAAACCAGCATTTTGTTGCTCACTTGGGGGGTTTCTCCACAGTCCGGTAGGAGTTGAAAGCCTGGAGCTGGTTCTGCACAGCATTCAGTGAGTTAGCTAGCTGCCGGTCATTGAGCGTCCCTATGGTCTGCTCAATCCACTGCAGCAGCTCTGAGGCGAGAGTCTCATACTTCTCAATCAGCTCATCAGCCTCAATAGCATAGTCCAGTACCTGCAACCAAGAGAGATCTGTGAATCAAGGCACTTGTAATCAAAAGGTTTTACTTTTTGCACATAAATGTATAAATACACACAGCTAACCTTGCCAATTCGTTTGCCCTCCACTGCCAAAGCTTTCATCTTGGAGAAGTAATGGTAGTAGGTGGCCACATAGGTAATGATGGACTTTTCATCAGGCTGATCAACATTAACATCTGAAAAAAAGGCCACATGATGATTTGCAAGTGAACTCTTCATCATGCACAAACAAAACGGTTAGGTTTGGCTCCCAAAACAGCCTGAATGAGGAGTTTAATAGGTGCCAAACAGTTACTATCTTTGTACATGCTTTTTGTGATGTCAGTGTAGCGGACATGTGATGTGGTGTTGTCTAAGCTGTAACTAATTCCATTAATCCTCCATAGTCTAACAGCCATCAATCTGTTTCAGACAACAGGCACCAGTTGAGTGTCAGGCCTTCAGCGTGACTTGTGACAGGAATGCTTCATGTTTTTGTGGAGGCTTTACCCACTCACCTTCTGGGTCCAGCAGCTTTGTAAGCCCCAGTTCCTTCTCAGCCACATTGAAAGCATTCTGGAGATTGTAGTGAGCATTGGACCTCTTCAGGTTGTCAAACTCAATCACGTCAGGTCTGCAATGGCCAGGGAACAAATATGGATTTAATACGTACAGATTGCAGAATAGAGTGCATGCCAATGGCAATATCATTCAGGCTGACATATAAATTCTCCTTGAGGTATAGAGAAAAAAAAATGCAGTACACTCCAATCAATAGCATAGTCCAGAACATTTGTTTACACACCAGGATGCATTAAACAATCAAGGATTTAGGTATAGTCATCTGCACACAAAAAGGCTTTTCATCTGTGGATTAGGCAAACTGCTCCTGTCAATTATTGTTTATTCTTGCCTGAACCATGTTTTCATTATGAGCTTACTTAGGCATTAGAGGGGTGTAAAAACAGTTTGGGGGCCTATATATATATCGTAACTTTAATGACCAATATACATGAATTGGCATTCCAAAAATATGGGAAATGAGGACAAAAATGGCTATGTTCTCATTGAGGTTCATTGACAATGTCCAGAGGTTAGAGTTGTACAGTGGTCATGAAACCTTTTACTCCAGCTTGTTCTTAATTTATAAAAGACCTAAAATGTTCAACGTTGCAGGTACTTTAACAATGGAAAGGGAACAAATTATTTGCATACGATAACTGCCTGCTTTGGTGTCTCTTCTTTAGTTTGAAAATGGGCCTGATCATGTAAATGTCAGCGTCATGGTTTACGTGAATAGCCCAAGCAATGTTTGCATTCATGTATCAAGTATCACCTTAGGCATTCACTGAAATGAACAGCAGGGTGTGCAAGTGAGTTATCAACCATAGCTCTTTATAGAAAATAAGTGGGTCATTATTTCAGTGATCTAGGTCATCTTACTCCCTATTTTATTTTCATCCTTTTAGCCATACTTGACTGTTTAAAGGATGGGAGGAGTATGAGGAGACCTAAATAGAAAAGGGGATAAAAACACCCCTGAGAAGTGTGATGGCACTGTGACAGGCGCTCCTCATTAAGCAAAGGAATATAAAAGAGAGGGTAAAGATACTGGACACATTTTTTATTTGCATGATGACTATCTGAAATCCACACTTTGAAGAAAAGTATGCCTAACAGGGACCAGTTTTATTGTAGTACAGGAAGAAGTCAATGACCTGTGTTTGTGCACGATGGCACTGAACGCGAGACCATCTCTCCAGCTGGTAGTGAAGTTGTGGATGTTGACATTGGGGTATCTGCAGAGTCCAGATCAGAAGCCATTAATAATTAACTCAACACAGCATGATTCATCAGTAACCACGTCTGTAAAACCACGAATAGCACAAATACTCAAATATATCTTCAACATTAAGAGAATTTATCCTGTGTGATTAAGCTTACCCAGCAGTTTTCATTTGGCACCAAAGCAGTAGGGCATCTTTGGCTGATTTCTTCTCCTTGTTGTCCGCCGTCTCCACACTGATGTCCTGGATCTGTCAGCAGCATTCATTTAGTTATGACTGTGCCCACATAACTTCACAAAATGCCTAGATTATTAGACCTTGCAATATCATTAGCCTGATCTAGTATCTGTTCGAACATTGTACCAAATTTCGAGAAAGGTTCAAATTTTACAAGTAATGACATTAAGTTCATGATAAAGAAATACCTCGTAAATCTCATCGCAGCAGCATTATCATTTTTGTGAGTTTACTTGAGGACTGGCTAAGCTACATGCCGAGACCTGATGTCCCACAGCCAAACTCGCTCTTTGAAAGGGGTTAAGCAATGTGACAAATGCACTAAGAAGGGAATGGGCAAAGTTTCACAAACTACTCTATACGTTACCTGGAAGCGAAGGATGATGGTCCAGATGAGACCCAGGGTAAGACGGTGATTCCCATCCACAATGTCATGTGAGCCCATGTTTTCTAGATGGACCTTTTGCTCCTTGAGAAACTGCAGGGCTTTATCAACATTTTCCAGGCAGTGGATACGCATGCGGCCCTTAGTGGGCTTTGGCTGTGGGGAGCAGAAGAAAAAAAACAGAAGACCTCAGTTGAAATTATTGAATAAAAGTGATCACAACATACGGTACAGGACGGTAAGATTTCAAAAAGAGAGAAGTAAATCACACTAAAAGAAAGAAGAAACAGAGCGCATGATTTCTCTTTCCTCCTGACTTATGGTGCAGGGTAAGGGTCATTCTGAGGGCTGGGTCAGGGCTAGGACAGAAAGCGGTGGTTTCTTCTGTGTGATACTGACCAGCTGTTCTCCTGAGAGCACTTCCAGAAGGCGGATGAGCATGCGGCCATCGCGTAGGTCGGTGTACAAGTCACCAATGCGGCAGGTCACTCGGCCTAAGTGAGAGTTTACCCATTTGGTGAAGGTCTTCTTCTGTACTGCTTCACGCTCATCTGCAAAGGAAACAACAGGGAGAGAGGGGGCTGTAGTTGGAATACACCAAGATTACAATAAACTCCGCTGACTGAGATGCCACTGGCATTAATATCTTTACTGTCAGAGAAATAAATATTTACAAGGACTCAATTTTGCTCTGAACAAACACCAACAACTTTGATCACTCCCTAGAGCAGACAGGTGACAGTAAATCATAAGGACGTAAACCCTTGTCTTGAGCAGTTCATTTCACAGATAAGCTATGCCATTAAGTCTCTAGGATCACTGTATTGACAGCTTAGTGAGAGGTTTTCACTCCACAGACCAAAGTTTACTGATGGCTCTGCTCACGTGTGCATTGCTAATTACTCGAATGATGTGAGTTTAGAGTGAGTAAGGTGACAATGCAAAATTGCACATAAAGGCAATGACATTTGCGGTTTCTTTTATCTGGGCAGGACTTAAAAAAGAATCACAATAAATTAAGCTGTAAGAGCAGCTCAGACATATGGACCAGGGGAGTAAGAAGCTAATCCTGCTCTGCCACCTTACAAGGTGACCTCATTTCTAGGACACAAGGTTTCTGCCTTTAGAAAACACTATTCTAGCATTGTACTGCGCCCAATTCAAGCCCACACAAAAGAAACCTGAAGCAGACAGAAAATAGATCAGAGGATCAGCGCTGTAATAATGAGTAAAAAGAAAACAAAGCCTACTTTCAGCAGCATGAAATTAAATATAATGGTGGTGAAGATGGATGGCTCTGTTAAAACAATGCAAAATGGCAAAGCCTTCATATTTTCATATTCATCATTTAACAAACCAAACCATAAATAGTAAAGCTCAAAGTGTTTGTCACACATAGCTCCATAGGATAAAATCATCTTTGATGGTGAAATACACACCACACCTTCTTTCCACAATACACTTAATATAACAGGAACCCAAAAGCTACGTCTTATGTGCTTCATATGTTGCATAAAAAGAACAAAGGTAGAAATGTAATTTATGTGACAGACAGTAGCCTTAAGGAGGTTAGGTACTGGGTCAATATTTTAAGTAAGCCAAGACAGCATGGTTTGATGGAAAGAATCTAATCAAAGAATGCACCAAATGCCCATTGTATTGTAGGTCAGGCTTGCAACTGCAAACTACATTCAAATGCAACACTATTCAAAGCTGAGACTTCTGAACCCAAAAGGTCCAACTATGTAGGCAGTTCATGTTACAGTGGGAGATTGTGAAAGTAAGCAAGTTGAATATAGTCAAATCAAAAGAGATACATGAGACTGAATAAGAATTAATTAGTTTTATTAAGGTGTGATTGAAAAGTGATTTAAATTGATTGAAGTATGACAAAAAGTGAGCAATTAGTGGCTCATGAAGTATTATTGAGTTATCACGGTCTTGTTTGATACATTAATTCTAAGCCACTCCAAAAAGAGTGAGCAATGAGGTGACCAAAAACAGCATGTTGCGCAAATAACCACTCTACCAACTGCCAGCTAAAAAAAGAACAGATTTTGAAATTTCACGCAAGCTTTCTAGGATGGAGTAATACCACAGAACGTAACGCTTGAACTGTTGCGAGCTGAAGGTGCTTCCCTGGTATTTATACTCTACTAGAGAGGCCCTCTTTTGAAATAAGTAATACAGATTAGAGCTGGGCGATTTGTTTCCCTAAAAAAAATCTGTGATTTTTTTTTATTTATAAAAAACTTGATTTACGATTTGATTCCCCCCCTTCCATTTAAAACAAAATAACTGCGAACTGTAAATATATTTTAAAAATATATATTTATTGTATTTAATTAAAGTGCATCAACATAAACAAAATTGCAAAGGCAAACCCTTTCTCTAAGTGAAAAGTCACTGTGCAGTGTGCAACAAAGAGTGTTAAACATCCAAATTATTTATACTGTATTTGGATTAAAAAAAAAAAAATCTAAAAAAATTGATTTTTAAAAAATATGAATCGATTTGACCTACCAACTCGATTTTTAAATCAAAAGATTTTTTTCCCAGCCCTAATACAGATAGCGTCTCGTAAAGGTGTGCTTTAACAGCAAATTGAAAGCAATCTGCGATTAATTTTCTGAAACAAAAGTTAAAAGACAGCTAATGTTTTTAACATGATTAAAATATTCAATTCCCTATAGCTATGACCTCTGTATTTGACCTCACTGTAATTCAGGTATAAAAAGGTAACCTGTGGAGTGTTCTTTGTCCCCAGTGATAAAGTGCCAAAGCACTGTGCCCTTCCTTGCTTCAGTTGCTGTTCTCCTGACAGCAGCGTCTGCCAAAGAGCACTGACCAGCAATAGAAGAAATGGTAGTGGAATATTAGTCAGTGGCAGCAGAATGATACATTGAAGTGGTAGGAGAAGAAAGCATCAGTTTAAGGTTTGGCTGTCCATGCTTTGCACCAGAGCGGAGGGCAGCAGAACGACCCATGGAAGTGGTAGGAGAGCAAAGCAAAAGCATGTGAAATGTGAAAAAAGTGAAAATGTGTGCCATTATTTTTCCTCAACTAGTAAGTAACACATACCTGCTGCTTGTAGTATGAATACCCATGACTGTCTATTTGGGAGTTTTCTTGTAGAGTACAGTAGCAAGATACAATCTAAATTTTAAAATAATACCTTGTTCTTGTGTCTCTCTCACACAAGACTGCAGAAGCATGAGAATGGTTACTTTAACTGAGAACTGTTACTTTACATAGAGTAAAGTAACATTTACTGATTATGTCTCACCAGATTTTACGAAAAAGCCCTCAACAATGCATTGTCTTGTCTTTTAAAATCTCCAGATTCAGCACAAATATATATAATAAGTTTTTGTTATAGAAATATAACATTTAAAGACAATGTTGGTATGTTAATTCAAAGCAGGTAACTATAGTCATGGCCCACAGGCATATTTGGAGGGCTGGAGCTGTGGCCAAAACAGGTTTTTTTTTCTCTGCTATCGCAGCTATCAGCCCTCTTGTCTCCTGGACGTGTGCTTTCCTTGGTTTACCTAAACTCAAAGATATCAAACAAACAAGAGAGTGCTATGGCATCACACTCAAACAGCGAGTATCGGTCAAACAACCCTGCTTTAGTTTAGCCCTGGTTGGTCCTCTACACACTGTAAAAGGATGTGCTGGTTGGAGTTTTTGGGTCTTACCAACTTTATCATATTCTCATTTTAACTTTCAAACCCAAGACTCTCACTAAACCTGCTTTGTTTCTCTTCGTATCTATCCCATGCACCACACTAACAGATTATTCCATTATTAAAAAAGGACCATGAAGCAATTTGAAGATGTTCAATGAGCCAGCAGAGGTGGATTACTATGGCAGGTGAGGTACAGTGTAGGAGCCTACATTCCTCCCGAGGCTTGGTCATGTTGTAACAGCACCCAGCACTGAGGAGGAGGCAGTGGGCAGGGTTCCTAAAGAAGAAATGCTGCAACCCTACTGGTGCTGAGCTGCTAATAACAAGGCTACTGAACAAGAACACAAGACAGACAAACACAGACATCAGCGCCTGGCATGTTTGCTCATTATAGCAAGCAAAAACAAACTTGTCATCAGTTGTGCCTACGGTGGATAAGGGCAAAACTGGTGCAGCTGTTTTCTCCAACAATGACATTTGTGGATGGTATTGCATGGGAGGATAGGTCAACTGTAAGGATCCGTGTACATCCACATCTAAATGGTTTATTATTTTTTACTAACCTGTAAGAATGCTCAGCAACCGAAAGCTTAATTATTTTAAACAGAGTACCCTGATGGCTGAAGGTGAAAAAAGAAACCAAGACTAGGCCTCCTGTATGTTGTCAGAAGTTTTACGTCATGCAAAATACCTGCAGAGCCTGCCAACATTGTTACACAATTCCACAATAAAAAGGACAAGAGAGACTAGTGGGAAAATATGAGCAAGCCAAGTAAGAATTTAAAGAATTAAATCCGTTCCGAAAGAGACACAGCCTTGCACTCGGTTGCAGTACAAGTTGCATGTTGCTCTCATTTGTAGTCGTAATGCAGCAAATTATATTTACAGTAGGTAAAGAAAGAACTACAACACCACGAAATAAATAAATAAAAACATTATAAAGCTCTACGGGAGCATTTAAATGAGAACATTTAGACCGGTTTAATAAATGTAAAGATCTAGAACAAAATGTTCGAGCGAATTTAAGACTTTTTAAAGGCTTAAAATTTAGATTTGGAAATTCTAGATTTTTTAAGACCCTGCGGAAACCATGTAAAAAGCATCCTGGGACTAGAAATAAATATATTCTTATTTGAATTTCACAGAAATGCGCATTCAAAACCGTTTTAAAACTCCTCTGACTATCCTGGAGCTCTCTACCTGTCTTTCTTGAGCCTGTTTTTGTGTAATATTGAAAAACAAGCGATTAGAATTTTCTATGGCATGTTTTCACCATTGTTTACTAATGGCAGATCAGAACTAGTGTTTAGAGGCATCATTGAATGTTTCAAACGCATATTTGGGCATGTCCAGTCACTTTGAACATGTTTGTTCCTGGTAGTAAGCTTTAAGTAAATGTCAAGGCGGGGGAGAGAGGGGGCCAGTGTCCTCTTTACTGTTAAAGGTACTGGGGTTTAGCTTGCTGCTGCTTTCCTATTTAACCCCCAAACAAACTTTGGCAGTTGATAACGTTGATTCTCTTCAGGTAATCTGATGAAATATGCCGCCAGACATAATCCTGTCTGTGTGGCTCATAGAGGCTAAGATTATATTTGGTGATAAAATGGAGACTGACAACACGAACAATAAATCGCTGGGCCAACACATCTATTAAAAGGAAAAACTGCAAATGCAATGCAGCCACTTTCCTGGAACTGTTTGGAAAATAGCTTACCATAGTAAGCACTTCAAACAATAACAAATTCATACAGCAGATTTTGTCCGGTTTTCATTTACCTAAGCATTCACTGTCAAACAGGCTAGACTACTGTAAGATTATTTCCTGACTCCCAAACATATAGGAAGCTTTCGGAAGAGCTTAAGAAAATGCAATAGTGCTGGACTCAGCACGGACTAATAATCCTTAAGTGCTGCCAACAATTTCACCTTGTTTATGTCCTGCCCAGGTCATGTTTTCCTCCCTAGTCATTCCTGGTTTCTAGCTGGGTTGAAATGCCCTTGACTTCTTAAACTCTTGACATCCGGTCTCTCACCCACACAGAGCTTGTGTAATGAGTGCATCTGGTCACCCTGCCCACAGAAACAATGAGCAAACTGCTTCCATTAAAAAAAAAAAATCGGTCTGCTTTAAATCTTCTTTAATGACCTTCTCATGGACATTCCCACAGACAAAATTATGGTATGGTGCCAAAGGATGCAGAGAGAGGTGCTCATCACCGAGAATCTGACTTTTCTCTCGCTTTCTGCTCTGCTCTTACTTGGCTAGAACAAAAACCTATGTGAGTATGTACGCATGTCTACAGTATGTATGCACTCATGGACTTTGTAGTTTGGCACTTTATATCTGCCAAGTTTGACATATGTTTAGTAATAATAAACTTAATATATAGAGCACAAGTGCTTTACATTCTTATACTCCGTAACTGAAACGAAAAACTAAGGCTTAAGAATCCATTTCTCAACCATCAGCTTCCAACTGTTTTGCTGTCTGAGATTACAGAGTAGACCCAAGGCACTTATTAGAGGACGACCTTACAGCCTGAAATTGAGTCTGTTATTTGTCTTCATGAAGTATTTATCACATACAGTAGTGAGGAAAAACCCTCAGATAGTCAAACGTTTTGTGGTAAATTGTTACCATTCTGTCTTGACACCAGTGGGTGATTTGAGCTAAGAGTCGACTATGGCTTTGTGTACTGCTAAATGGATGCCATGAACAATGCAAACAATGAGGACAAACCATCTTAGAGTAGTTGTAGGAGGAGTTGGTATTTGTAAATAATGTTTCAGCAACAGGGGGAAAAGTCATACATGATGTACACAGTACTTAAAGCTACATTCGGTGAGTTCTAGAGAGCAACCATCGTGTTTATCCTTGTGTATCATTTCAAATAGAGGTTACAATATCTACTACACATTGAAAGTCACCAGTTCTATGAACACAGTATTACTAAGTCTGCATCAACCTAGAAACAAAACAAAAAAACTTTACATTATTCTGTAGGAAATTCAAAATCTACACTCAGTATTACCCACAGATGTTTAAGTAAGCATCCCTGCATATCATAGACCAATTATTTATGATAATAAATAAGCCAATCTGTGAACACGGGCAATTGTGTTAGCATGTGTGTGCAAAACAATGTGAGCAAAATGGAAGTTACAGATGCATATGCTTTGACATTTCTTGATAAGCAGAACTGCCTTTCCTTTAAGACTTTGAAAGTAGGGCTTCTTTTTACACTTTTAACAGTTTGCAGTATAGAAAGACAATGTTTTGCCCAATTCTAACAGGTGTATTCTTACAATGACAAAAACTGACAGGGTGAATAAAATAGAGACCTCTCACAGTTTTGTCCTCTTTCACTTTCTGAAGGCAGTGAAGGCACTGCACATGCCCTTCAGGTCATGCCCCTCTGTGCCATCTGCAGCTGCGGGTGATAATGGGGAAGATAGGGGAGGAGGGGACCGGCCAAGGCCAATCCCATGAGAAAAGAGACAGAAACAGGTACCTCTCAGCCATAACATCTGGACACAAAAAGGGTGTGAAATGTCAACAAGATAATTGCCCTAAAGCCTCACACACAGCACTGTCTTGTTACCCTTCCAAGTAGGAAACTGTCAATATTGGTAAAACTGTACAAACAAAAAAGGCATTTTGTATGTTTACATATGGTAAACCCTCACCAAGGTAATGTGACTGAGTTACAGCTGGAGGCCACTAGAGTCAGAGCTTTAACTAGGAGTGTTAGAAATATTAAGTTACAACATTCAATTCATAGTGCGCCACTAGACTTGAAACTTGACCCAAAACTTGACATTGATCTCTTTCGATATCAATTCAGATTATTAAATAAAGTATGAGAACAAAAATGCTTCTGATCTAGACAGCTAAGCATTCACTAAAAAAGAACAAACTAGCCTTGGTCACTTCTTTGTTGCAATTTGACGTTACAGACCGAAATGTCAGACCCAAATTACCTGAGGAAAAAAGGACTGTAGAGGTAGAATTGACAGTACACAACTAGACACTAAAGTGTGAAATCAGTCAATTCAGTACAAAAACCGTAAGAGCTGCAGACTTCGTTTGGACACTTTTTTTCGGTGTTTTTTTAAACTTCTAGTGGTGTCAAAGCAGTGTCTATTTGCACTGCTAATATCTGCTGAGTGACAGTCCAAACTAAAGTCCAGAGCAGTTGACCAAGAGGGTGCAGGTAGCCAGAACAGTGATCCTGTAATCTAACGTAACAGACTGAAATAAAGTTTTAGGCAATACGAACTATTACAAGGAATATTTCTATTGCATTTTACACACATGAGGTGTAAGATTGCGCAATTTAATGTGCATAGTGTGATTTGGGCTACTAGAAAATGCAGAGGTTCGAAATAAACTGTATTCTCTTAATTAGTCATGAATGATTTTATGGGTTAAAGTATAATGTGAGGGTGGGTGAAAAAAAAAAAAAAAAAAAAAAAAACTGTCCCTCCATCTGTCAATAAAGATTTTTCCATGGCACAAAGATTAAGATTTTTCCTCTCACTTCAATTTAACCATGTGGCCCAGTGTTCCATTAAACCTGTCTACCTTGGCCATAGTTATTTAGTTACTTATCATTCACCACTGAGTGAGGTAATGCTAGATGTGTTCAGTGCTTTTGACTGGTATAGGTCCTGAAAATCGTCCTTTACCAATTTCAGCCAGTAAAAATGACTAAGATAGGTTTTATTTCTTCAAATATTTCAGCACAAGTCCCCCAGTAAGATGTTAAAATCTTCACATAGAAATCAATTGTATGGTTTGAGAGAAAATCTTAGCCCAAAAATAAAAGTTGGGGACCAGTGACCTTGCACAAACCACATTAAGGTCAGATAAATGCAAAAATAACGTATGGTCTGCATGCATACAAAACAATTTTCTGAATGTTTCCATTTGTGTAATGTGGATACCAAACTATTGCATCTTCTAGTTCATCGGGAGTTAAACAAAGAATGAGCCTCAAGGGTAGTCAAACTGGAAATACAAGTGGGTGTTGCCAAAATGTGTTTGTGTGTCTGAGTATGTGTGTGTGTGAGTATATTTAGAGAAACTCCATCCAGAACATAATCATGCATAGAGAGGACCAGCAAAGAACATAAAATGTATCATACACCTGTCATCTTAATTCCTCTATACATATATATTCATAAATAGAGTTCCGGTTTAAATGAACCTCATTTCACAATATTCTTGTTGTAGGGAAGTGTGAATAAATCCTGTCAGCGTAAATCTGGTGACTGATCACTAACCCCTCAAAATTACACAATGAGTTAAAGGTTTTCTGAAAAAAGTTGTACCCTTAGCTTCTTTGTGCGTGAGGTTGCACAGCTAAATGTGACAGTGTTGTAAATCTTGTATATGCATTAGAGTAGAAAATACTTTCTCTTCTGTGGGTCTTTTCTCTAGTCAAGAGCATTGATGCCGTCACTGTGGAGGTGTGGACATTTTTTTATATTCAGTCATAATTTTACAGACACATGCGTGTTCTTTTAGCAGACCAAATCTTTTCCTCAGTGGCAATGAAGATATTGCTTAATATTGGAGGTGAAATATTGTTGGTCCACTACAAGAATGTCAAACATTCAAAAGTAGACATGCCCCTCAAGTAAATTCTAAAGACTGCTCTCGGTTCCAGACAGCAACCAGGGGAGGGACCGGAAACTAGCAAAACAATGTGCTCTTCATGTGCACCACTGACTCAATGCTAGTTTCATACAATATAGCCTGTACTCAGCTAGTGCAAATACTTTATCTTGTGGCCTGTGACTAAAGCTCACAGGATAAGGCCACATGGTAATACATCATTCTAACAGGAACACATGGCGATCAAACAAAAACCTTCACACAGCCTAAAAGAGGGTTTAACATTACTTCCATTTAACATAAGAATGTACAGATGTTAGTTCAGAAACTGAGAGGAGTTACAGGATTCCCTTAAAATGAATCACCTACCAAGTTTTAGACTACGTTTTAGGGGGGATTGCACTTTAGTCCCACATCATTTTCTAAAGTCCTATGTCACAACCACTGGCCTCTGTGATTTCTGTTTGCAGGACCTGACAGGCTTTAGCCAGAGACAGAGCCGCACATTGTAATAAGATAAGAGAAAGGACAGGTGGCCCAGTGATCAGGTGCCAGACTGCCTGCTTTAGAGCTGAGCTAAAGTCTACTGTGTGTCTACTATGGCTCTCTTAGATTCTCTCATCATTGAGCACTAAATAGTACCAAATTGAGAAGAGTCTCTTCAACCTCTCATATTTAAAATCACTTATGACAGAAAAATGCTGAGCTATTGCTAGGGACTCATTTACAACCCAGAGCACCTGCTGTAGGACTACCACTATAGCACTAGTCAAATAGTCCAATTCTACTCAATATTTCAACAAACAACAGGATGTGTGTTAAAGGGTAACACCTTTCACTCCAAGACAGTCTTAACGTTTTACATTAACAACTTTTTCCATAAGCCACACACCAAAGAATTTGAGGCTCTAACCTGTGACGTCAATAAAATTCAAAACGTATTGGCTTTAGCCAACCAAAACAAACCATTGGATAAAAAGGTATATTACAAATTTCTAAACAGAATGAAATTTTCCTTTCAACTATATCGACAGGTCAATTTAACTCTTACCTTGCAGCTGTTTAAACCTTCCCTCCAGAATGTTAGAGTATTGCACCTGATTAACAAATGCTGCAGGGGACAAGCAGGGCTCTCGGTCCCTGCGGCCCAACTCCATGGCCTTTTTTTTTTTTTTTTTTGGATCTCTCTCCTAAATATTCCTCTCAGATACAGAGTGAATGGGAGTTCTCCTGCATAGCACAGCGGAGGCAACCTTTCCCACTAAAACTGTATCAAATCCTTGAGATGGTTCTCCAGAAGATAAAGGTTTTGTATATCCAAAATGCCTTGGTTTGTCCTCTTTTAGATTCCCTCAATGCTGTGCCTCAGTAAAGCACAACACTAGCTTAAAAATGTTGCCGCCTATTTTTTTCTTCTTCCAGTGTATGTCCCACTTTGTCCAATTAAAAAACAGCAGTGCAACGGTGGAGTTTTTTTCCCCAAAGAATCATTTCAAACAAAACTCAAGAACAAAATGTTCTCTTGTTTCACCTCCTCTTGTGAAGAATTTCACCACACTTGTGGCCTCTGTGCAAAGTAAAAACTTTTGGTAGCACTCCCTTGAGGTTCACAACTGACTATTCCTTCCCTCCAAACTCTGAACACGCATTTGCTGGAGCAGAGCGCAGCAGAGCAGGCTAACCGGCTGCAGTCGGATAGCTGGGTAAACAAAGCCTGCTGTGCCTTCTGAAAATGGTGTCATTTGCATAAGGTGTGTTTGAGGGAGGAGCACAAAGGAAGAACACAGTAGCAGGATGAGGGCAGGGAGGAGGTGTAGAGGTGGACTAAACCATTAGAGTTCCTGCTCAGCGTTGCTTGAAGCGGATTAGTCAACTCTACCTTAATTCCAGGGAGCAATGGGGTGTGGCCTGCCAAGAAGGTACATCACCTACTTATCCTGTGGTCTTGCTGCGTAGTTCTTATTTCTTTTACTCTCTAAGACAAGATTTTTTCTCCATTTTTCTGTTTACGGGTTCTGCCGTATGATAAGGCGTTAAGACAGGAAGGAAGTTGTTGAGAACGTCTCAGTAACACAACAAGCTCTTTCCTGTCTGAACAAGATTTGAAATTATGAACTTGTGCATTCGTTTGTCAGGCAGATGGTTAGACAGGCATGGGGGTGGAAGTAAGTCATTACCCATCTAAAACAATTATAGAACTACACTGCAATCACACATTTTATTTCTTACTAGATTAGCATCTTGTTAAATATTTAATATGGTTGATTGTTTTTCCACAGTCAAATTAAGTGATTGTTTGCATGCAAACAACGAAGGAAAATTGACTTTTATTTTAAATTGTGCTGAGATTTGAAAGTTACAAAACAATTATTTGCTTCCA